>NC_081414.1:895550785-896154535 GCF_030272615.1 Cryptomeria japonica | reverse complement strand
ACACACACTATCCCAATGTGGCATAAACACCCAAGTGTCTCATACCCAAACTAATATGAAATGCATTTCCTAAGTAAACTTAAGTAAGGTGTAATAATATCCAAGATGAATAATTATTTACACCAACACTCCCCCTTAAGTGCAACTTAGGGGAGTGCACTTAAGTCTACAATGCAACTAAGCAATGCAAGATGGGTCCTGGCTACTAGGCCATGTTAGGTACCCATGTACAAATGCAAATGCATGCAAACCAATGCAATGAAATCTCTCACAAAGTAGGGAAAGAGAGAAAAACCCAATGGGAAAAAACCCTCCCCCAAAAGAGAGATGAAAACTAGATACAAATAACTCTCATAGAAGTATGTGAAGGACAAAACCCCATGTGAGGAAAAAGTCCCCCCCATATGAGAGAAGAAGAAGAGAGACTAGGAAGCCCCCCCTCAATTTGGAATCTGCACCAATGATAGAAGCTCAAAGATGAATGAAGAAACTACTCTATGAACATCGAACACCATTCCTCCCCTTAGGAAGAAACAAAACCAAAGGTGTATACATGAAGTCTCCCCAACCATGAAAAGAAGATGGAGAAAAAATACTCATGATGAAAGGAATCTCTAAAAACTGCTCAAGTGTCCCCATGTTGATGCTGAAAGGTACCCCCCCCAAAGGTGGTAAACTGTGCCACATTGCTGAAAAAGGTAATCCAAGATCTAGTGGAGATGAATGTAGAACAATATCCAAAGACTCATATGTCTCCTCAAAAGATAAAGAGACCTCCTCTAAGTGTTGTACAAAAGTATCCACAATCATGTCAACCTTTAAAGATTGATCATGTAGAGAATGCACAAGAGGGTCAGAGTTATCCCTCGCAACAATCAAAGAAGGATCATCTTCATCAAAGAGAAGATGAATGTCATGAATGGTGTCTCCCAAATCTATAATATAGGAGTCCACAAACAAACCTGCAATGTCTATCAAGTAGGCATTCCAATCAACTGAAGCTAGAAGACATGAAATATCCTGCTGCACTGAGTCATAAGAAGGCAAAACTATCGCACTAGCTATATCATTAGGTACAATAGGTGGTGTGATATCAATAGAAGGAGATGAAATGCAAGGCTCAAGAATTGGGTCACATGTGAGAATCCCCAACTTTAAATGCCGAAAGTTCTCCTCAAAATTTGAATTATCAACATAGGAAGAATCAACCTCATCAATAGGACCAAAATCTGAAAAAGAGTACAACTGAGATGAATGATCAACCACCCCAGTCACAATGATTTCTCTACTCTCCAAGTCTCTAATGATAACTGAATCAGGTGTGAACTCCATAGTTTTCCTAGTTGCCCCATGCATGATTTGATAGATGGAAAGAAGATTATTTGTCAAGTGGGGTACACACAACACATCATTGAAGGAGTTATCCCCAATGGCAATAGATCCTTTCCCAATCACATCCATGTATGCATGATTGCCCATCAAAATCTGCGGCATGTGGCAAGACTCAAATGTAGAAAACATAGATTGTGAAGATGCCATATGATGAGAAGCCCCTGAATCTAGAAGCCATCTCCCTGAATCATGACTTGTAGTAGCACAAAGAGCTATATGGACATGTATAAGAAATTTTTGATGGAAGTTGTAGATGAAGTACCATATGAACTATTCAAAATGCTGGAAGCAAGGAGACAAGTAGTAATAGAACTTGACAAGAAAATAAAGATAGAAAAGCTACTTGTTGTATACCTAGTGAATTCACCCAAAGAAATTGATGACTTAATTGCTGAAGCCAACCGATCAGTATTTTCTACTGCACACCGACACATTACTTTAATGGTTGGAAGAGTTAATGAGGTGACTGAGGAGACATAAAATGCATGGGGAATTTTCCTAGTGGAAAAAGAAAAACAAGAAGAATACATGAGCCACAAACCTATAAAGGTATATCAGAAAGAAAGAGGCAAGGGTAAAAGTAAAGTTGGTGGACCACCTAGTATCAAGGTTAAAGACAACTTACCCCCACCTCCCTTTATTACTCCACTGGTAACAACCACAGCTACAAAAGATCAACCGATAGTTGAAAGTATGGATGTAGAGGATGTCAATCCTAATCTTGAAGTCTTATATATAGTGGATGTTGATACTCAAAAGATCAACATTGTGGTGGATAAAAATACAGTTGATAAGACTGACATGGCTAGTGAGCCTCTGGTAGATGAGAAAACTGAAAACACACAAGAGAAACTGATAGATGTCAAAGTGCAATAGGTAGAAACTCAGACTCAAACTGAGACAATGCAACAAATAGAGAAACAAACAGAGCAAAATACTCCAGAATAGGAACAACAATAGGTATAGGAATAGGTTCATGAGGAAATAGTGCAACCGGCTATTGGAGAAGTAGAAAAAACCATTGCTTAAGGAAATGCAAACACAAACAGACCTACCAGAGGTCAATACAAGCTTGGTTACTTCCACTAGTGGTACTCAGAATGTAGGTTCCTCATCATCAGGTTAAAAATCAGCTCATGTGACTGAAGTACTCTTAGATTCAATTAAAAGGATAACAGATTGTAGCTCACAAGCTTATAAGGCAATAGATGACACCATACCATTTTTGAAGGTAATTACTCCTAACTGTAATATAGACTATAAAGATTCTTTAGGACAACTTGATACCTTGTTTAGATATATCACATAAAATATTGAGAAAATAAAGGAAGAGACTTTGAAGGATAAATTGGAAATTGAAAAACAAAGATTCTTTGATGAGCAGATAAAGAAGTGTACTAGGGATTTTGACACACTTCTACCGAAACTGTGTAACTTATTGAAAGAGTACAAAAATCCATACAAAGACACCTGTAAGACAAACTTTTTGACTGTACACATAGATAAGAAAATAAGCATGGTACAAGATGAAATCAATAAACTTGTTGATAATTTTGTTAACTCGCCTGATACATTATCAGTTTTTGAGAAAAAGATAACAAATTTTGAGGAAGAATTGCTTAAATTAGAAAGAGAAAAGGAGAGAATAGTGAATAAGGCAAAGCATTTGAGATTAAAACTAAGTCCAAGATTGGACTATCTAGCATCACTACGGAAGGAAATATGTAAGGCACTGATATAGGGACAAAAAACACCGACAGAGCATTTGCAACATCTCACTGGTATAGCTAAAAGAATAGAGATAGCAATAAGATACAGTAAAAAGTTTATGGAGAGTATAAACTTGATTTTGGCAGATCTATTTCAAATTGTAACTACCCAGTTACAAGGTTGAAACTACAAACTCTACTGACATATTGACAACCTTTGTCATTGATGCCAAAGGGGGAGTAGTGGTATGAAAAAATTCAAATATCATAGGAATCATACTCTCAGGGGGAGCACACATTTTTGGTAACATTTTTGGACTTCACATTTGAAATTTCTCATGAGTGTTGCCATCAATGCCAAAGGGGGAGATTTTGGCATATGCACACTCCAATGAGACATTGTATGTGATTGAAGCTTTTATCATTGATGGCAACCTTACAATCCTATGGCACTGGCAAGGCATCACATCGACATCAATAGAACACACTCTACATCGACACTCAAAACACCAGCACCGACACAGAGAAAGGAAGCATACTGACACAGAGGTTGACATGATTTTTGATATATTATATTTTGTTTATTATTTGAAAAACCTTGTAAGACAACTTGATATCATTGTAAAATGACTCTTATATATAAAAAAGATCATTCTAGACATTTTGTAAGGAAGCGAAGTAAGGGAAAAAGGATTAGGTAGACCTATTATGCGAAATATAGGTTAAGGGGTATATGTAAAGAACATAGCAGAAATTGGTACTGAATTTGGCATTGAAGATGCTATTGTAAAGCAGTACAAGTTATTGGATTTGTATAATCCACATTTTAAGTCAGTGAGACTTCCCATTTGAGCAGTGAGCTCTAGGCAGTTGGCTTTCCTGCCTGTGTAGGCCCCTATTGTAAGTAATATTCTCTTATTGGCCAGTAATTGAATATTGTGGGTCACAAATCCTACTGAGGTTTTTCCCACACTAGGTTTCCTTGTTTAATCATTGTGTTATGGTGTGATTTTCATGTGGCTTCTTTCATTTATGTTTATTGCAATATTTCTTGCATACCGGTACACTTACAATATGTTCTGGATGTTTTAAGATGAGAAAATCTAATTATCGATTAGATACTAATTCACCCCCCCTCTTAGTATCTGTGAGTTTCCTAACATACATCACATCACGTTCATGCCTAAGATTCAGGGAAACACATGATTGTTGACTACTCTTGTGGAGGGATGACACTCTAAGAAATGCTCTTTTCATTTGTCGACTAATAAGATACTAGCCACTATAGAAGATGTATATCAAATACCAAGGATACCGATCACAAATGATCTTGTGGTCTATGATCGAGAGGGAGATGCAAATTCTCTGCAACAAGTGTTTGGAGATCTAGAGCTTAAGATCAGGGGAGGACACATGAGCTAAGAGGCCATGTAGACCAACAACCATGCACTATCTAGAATGGTGGGAGGGTTTATTAGTGGGTTCCTATGTTCGGATAAGGTGACTCATGGGTTGGCTACTAGATGGGGGAGATAATGGGAGATGATCCTGACTCAGAGGACTAGGCTTGCATGGGGACCATGTGTATTGTCACACCTATATCATGAACTGCATCAAATTATATACCTTGATAGGTGCAGGCTTGGTTGTGGGATGATTGTCTTACAGGTTTGAGCCTATGAGCATATAGTTATGACCAGAGGACATAGACAAGATTATGTACATATATATGGTATGATCACTTCTTCGCCATGACTAAGAAAGCTGGAGTATTGGTGCAGACATATTGATGACATTGACATTGTTATATGGCAACTGTACGTGGACTGTGAGGTGTGGCTGAAGGATGATACTAAGTTGTCATTTTTTCTTTTTGATTTGATGTAGCATACATTTTGGATAGATAGCTTGTGAACAGGGTGTCTCAATAGTTTGGTAGGACCAATAGATGCCATAGGGATCTAAAGAGTTTATTTAGACAATTTAGGAGCCGGTACATTGGAGCCCAATTTTGTCATATGATAATGCAATTGCTAAGTTCTAGGCACTTGTACCTATGTCATGGGACCTTATGAGAGATAAGGTCAATGTGGGTGTGACACTTAAGTATGATACTTATTTTTTAGCACATCCATTTTCACAACTGATAGGACTAGGAGAGCCAACACTAGGGATCGAGGATGATGATGATGATGTTAGAAACAATGTACCACTGAGAATGGGGTGAATTAGTGGTTGTCAAACTTTCCCTTTAACTCTCCTATGTGAGTATACCGGTTATTAGATTTGACACAACACAAACTTACTAGTTAGAGGGGTGACCAACACAAATGCAATCACACACAAAGGGAGATCACATAATATCGACATACACAAGGAAAACCCAAGATGGGAAAAACCTCAGTGAGAAATGCTGCTGGAGTCTATAGCTCCAATCCAGCTTCACAATGAATCTCTAATTACAATTTTTAGGGAACCAACCCAAGGAGCACCAACCCTTGATTCAGGGCACCAAACCAAGGAGCACCGACCCCTAATTTATGGCACCAACCCTAGGAGCAACAACCCCTACACCAAGATTCAACTCAGTGGTCTATAATGAGTATATTCATACAATAGTAATAGTCTTGTTACAAATGGATTTTGTAACTCTTCTACAACTCTCTCTATCGGTTCCCCTCTCTCCAATGCTCTATCAGTTCTCTACTCACCTCTCAGCTGCAACCCTATCTCCTGATGCAACTTGCTCTTTGCTGGTTCTCTTTTCTCTCTCTCATACTGCCGCTATCCCCCACTGGTCTACTCCTCTGACAAACTCATTGGTAGACTATCGATTGCCTCGTTGTTGCAGGTTGAACTCTTCAACCCTATTCTCCTTCTCACTTAGTCTCTCTTCTTATTATTGTTGAGTACTTGACTAATTTTCTCTTACATGCAACATCTACACTTACTTACTAAGCAACTTGCCGGTTGCTTTAACCTCATCGGTTAAACCTTCACCAAAACCTATTATCAGTTGTCTCCCTACTACTCAATCTCTATGATATTTTGTAGTTATCACACTTCATCTTCTTCTCTATTTAACCTTTTGCATCACTTGGCATCATCTCACTCTGAGGTAGCCTCCAATCTATCTTTGGCCCTCATATTTTTATTTAGAATTTCTCACCAAAAGTAACATTCAAATTTGGTGCCTTAGGGTTTCTTCCACTAATCATGAGGCATATTAGATCTAATTTGATCTTGTTTTGCATGAAGATAGGCAGCCTACAAGCAATCAGACGTTACCTACCATATTTTCTTCCTTCCAAGGCATGTTTGCTAAACCTAGCAAACACAGGCAGTCAGTCAGTGAGGCACAAGATCAATCACCATAAATGGTTATACAGATTGCATCACCAACCTCATTCTACACCTGGACACACTACATTGATCGATGCATCCCATCGATCAACATTGTTTGACCTTCCTCGAGCCGCACACATCTACAACTTCTTTGCAACACATCCCTTGATTTATAGGGTCTATAATTAATGTCAACCAACTCTGTAACAACCTCATTGGTGTGCACTCCATCTACCACTACATGCATGTCCTCTACCTTGATTCCACATGGCACCTTTGTCGACATCCACCTTAGTTTGGACATCTGTGTCAGTTCAGATAGGATCAAAAACCAAAAAATCAACCGGTCTTTCTTTTCTACCAGTTCTATAACCTTGTCAGTATCTCACACATTACCAATTAACCATCATGTCTACAATTTGCTGATCTACAAGTGGAACACCTTAGCTAGTTGCCAGACATGCCTATCCATAGCATGCACATTCTCATCAGGTAGGAGCACATCACTTAGCCTATTTTCTTCCTTACCAGTTCTCATGCTCATTGGTAGCCATCCCGATGACACCATGTCATCAACCTTCAACTGATTCCATCTAAGGCATCTACATACCAGTTGCACTCTCTCTATAGCTACTCCACTTTTCCCTCTTCATCATCAGACCAAACATTATCTCAGCCAGTTTGTCAAGGTGAGAAACCCATCACTTCTTTACTCTTATTTTTCTATCTCAGTGGCTTATGAAGCCTTCTATGTTGATCTAGTGCATATCCCTAATTTCATGCACTTGAGGCATCCATTTTATTTACCTATTGATCCAGTGTGATCCTTTAAATACATACCTTCTACTTTTGTCTTATCTCATAGAACTATGATGTGCACTATGCATAATAGGAGATAAGCTCCACTTACCGATGGGAGTGGATCCTTGTCATCTGCATCCTACAATGCACTCATGTGGTTTCCCAATTTGTGCAACATATCTTCAAACAAGCACATATGATCTGATTGGGCATACTCACTATCAGTCATCTCTTCACATGGTGACTGCATCTCTATCTGGTGGGAGTCCTACCATTCTACATCCACACAACATACCAGTGATCTATACATCCTTCTTGTACACTGGTCATAAGTTTTCTAGCTGACAACCACTCACTTGGTTGAATTGTCTTCTCCATGTCAACACATCACTTACTAGTTGACATATTCTCATTACCGGTGACAAACTATAGTAGTAACTTGCCCATATCATCCACACAAGTCAAATACTAACTTGTGCACTAGTGACTCTAGTGATCATTCCTCTGAATGGCATTCTTATTCTTTACTGGTGATCTGTAATAGTAGTTGAGATCAATGACTTCATGTTAGTAATACTCACATACTGGTTGTTCTTCTATTCCAGTTGACATCAATGACAACATAATGCCGATAGTCTCCCCCTTTGGCATTGATGTCAACACATGTAGTATTGAACATACTACAAAATCTTTCTCCCCCTTTGACAACAATGGCAAAGGGTATTGTCAGGGTTTTCACTCCTTGTATCTACCAGACACTGAAATAAATTATTCTCTCATTTTTCATTACCGAATGCATCTCCCCTTTTGATACTAATTGATACATCGTCAAGGTACAACACTTGAGATGGAGAACTCAACCACCAACTGACCCCAATTGAGTATGTAGATTTGATACCAATTGTATCTTCTCCTATGTAGGTAACTCTCCCTTTTTGCAAATACTTCTGATGATCCAATTGTGATTTCAATTGGATAGACATTAAAATATTTCACAACCCTGGATACTTCCAAAGACATAATCATATTGGTACAACCATAGACACTTGCACACCATCTATGTCCAGCAAGTCTGATACAAATCAGAAAGCATGGCTCTCAACTCCCCCTGAGTCATACATCTTAGGTCCACACTGCTGGTCAAGTCCAAAACCAAAGCTCTAATCAACTCTATATATCAGTTGAGTTGTGCATATGTGATTATTTGATGATCCTTCAACTCCATCATAGCCACCATAGCCTATGACATGATCCTGGATCTTTACAATGCCATACAATGTCATCATCATGCCACAAATCAAACTAGTTAGCCTAAAAACATGTATGCCTCCATGATCAACAACTGAGCCAACATATGTCATTCGGGTCTTCATCAAAACCACCTAAAATATAATTTCCCATTTCATGTTACTAGGGATAATGCAATGATCTCCAACCTCATTGCCTTACATAACCTGCAAGTACCTATTAACATTCATGCCGGTAATATCCTACACATATCGGTTTCATGTATTGGTCCATCATCACTACGGGAGCACCTTCCTATGACTCTTGACTTTTTGTGTCACTATGTATGCAATTTCAATTGTTAATCTCCATCCATTAACACATGTAGTAGTGATCCAACTCTGATCTATAGGTGTGTAGCCAAGGCTACCACTACACACACATATCATCTCATTTTATTCCTTCATACCTGCAGTAACTTGCTCTTCCATGTGTCCTCTTCCACTGAGGGGGTGGATGATATGGTCACTATACTAATCCCCTAAGGTCCTACATCTCCTTTAGGCCTTAGGAGATGTCACCTATGCATTGAATGCATAGTGCCGGTCCATGGTAGCATCTTCATGCTTCTTCCTCCATACTTGCTTGGTCACATCCTTCTTCCCATTTTCAGCCTTGGGAGCATGTCTTACCTTCTTCTACTAGTGAGTCCTTTCATTTCTGGACTCTACATCATGACCAAAAGTAGTTCTATAGTAGTACACAACATCCATACCAACTTCATGATTGGGGAATCTCTTAACATAGAGGTTTGACCATCTTCTTCTGGTCATGTTGTTGTGACTAGCAATCAAAACTAGTGGACCTCTTGATCCTGTTGGGACATTTCTCCTTTGACTCCATGCAGGTCTCTGACTACCATATGCTTTGTATCCATTTTTAATTTGAGCGTAGCTGCTATACTGACTTCCATGTGACTACAAGTCCTTCTTCTTGCATTCATAACTTCTATGGCCCGATCTATTGCAATTATAACAAATATTATTTGCATAACCAGAAGAAGAATTATGCATATTTCTACTCCTTGATACATTTTTCTCAATTGTATGAATCCTATGAGATCCTATATTATTCCTTCTAGATCCCTTTCTACATTCTTCTACCCTATGAACATGACCATTACATGCAAAGCAATAACTGGAGAAGGAAGGTTTTTAACTTACAAACTTATTCTGTCATGCATGGGGAGATCTTACTGGTCTAGCATCTCCATTTCTCCTTCTCTTAAGATGGATCCTGGGTTGTCCATTCTTTTCATTTCCTCCATCAAGTCCTTTCATCTTTCACACTTGTCTTGACATGTGGCCTATAGCATTTCTTTGTCTTCTATTGGTAGGATGTCTTCTTTGTTGTCTTCTCATGTTCTTGCTTCTGGTGAAGTTGTCTTCTCCCATATTCCCTTTTCCTTTGGGATATGAATTATTTCTCCTTCTTACAGCACCACTCTTCATTCTTGTCTGCAAGTCTTCACTGATTGTGGTTAGGTCAACCTTCTTCGGGGGAGTATTCCGCATAGTGAAGTTCTGTCCCTTTTTATTTCAATTTGAGGAGACAAACATGTCATTGTGGGGGACATTCTTTCTGGTGGAGCATTCACCGACACCACTTCCTAATCCTCCAGTATCCTTGGAATGCCTTTACTTCTTCAACATCTTGTCCAAGGAATCACTACTTCCATCAAACTAGATTCTTACCTTGAGCTCATCTTGACATTTCTCAAGGTCATTTAAGAGAACCTCCATTTCTCCAAGCAACTACTGCCATTCTTTGTCTTTTACCTCTAGCTCAGATGCTAGATATTTACACATACACTCCTTGGTGTCTTCTTCTTGAGCCTTTAACTCTAAGACACACTTCTCAGATTCTTCAAGGCATCTGATCAACTAGTTCTACTACACAATGACAACATTCTTTAATAGCTTGTATTCATTTCTTACTCTTCTGAGTTCTTCAAGTGCATTTACAATCTCTCCTTCAAGATCAACTTCTACTTCCTCTTCTTCTTCACCTTCACTATCACTTGCAAACACATCTTCCTCATAGGAGTGATCTGTATGATCATTCTCAGATGTGTACCTCTCATCTTCTGATTCTTGAGCCATAAAGAGGTGGGTTCCTTCTTCATGAATGCTACGACTACTAGCATATCTGCCTTCATCATTTGTAGATACATGGGATGCATTTCTCATTCTATCATCACAAGCTGGTTCTATAGTAGTAGGTTCATTTCCATAGAGCTTCATTAGTCTATCCCATAAGCTTTTTGCCTATCTGCATTTGTTCACTTGTGGGGAGACATCATCTATTAACTCACAGAGTATAGCCTTCATTACTGCTTCATTGCACTAGTTTCTTCTTTACGCATCTAAATCAGTGGGAGAAAAACTTTACAAGGGAATCAATTTATAACAGACATCCAAACATCATACCCTAGAGAGGATAGGTAAAATTCTATTCTACAACTCCAAATGGACTAGTTAGACCCATTAAACATCAAAGTTGGGATTAACAGTAAGTAGACCATTGTGTCCTTAAGCCAAAATCTACCCAAGTTGGAGAAAACTCATTTGATTGGGAACCTAGGCTCTAATACCAATTGTTAGACATAATGTACCACTGAGAGGGTGGTGAATCAATGGTTCTCAAACTTTTCCCTTTAACTATCCTATGTGAGTATACCGATTATTAGATCTGACACAATGCAGACTTACCAATTAGAGGGGTGACCAACACAAATGCAATCACAAACAAAGGGACATCACATAGTACCAACATATATGAGGAAAACCCAAGATGGGAAAAACCTTAGTGAGAAATGCTGCTAGAGTCTACTACTCCAATTCAGCCTCACAATGAATCTCTAATTATAATGTTTAGGGTACCAACCCAAGGAGCACCAACCCAAGGATCACCAACCCCTGATTTAGGGCACCAACCCAAGGAGGTACAACCCCTGCACCAAGCTTCAACTCTATGCTCTATAATGAGTATATTCATATAATAGTAATAGTCTTGTTACAAATGGATTTTGTAACTCTTCTGCAAATCTCTCTACCGATTCCCCTCTCTCTAATTCTTTGCTGGTTCTCTACTCACCTCTTAGCTATAACCCTATCTTTTGATTCAACTTTCTCTTTGTTGGTTCTCTTTTCTCTCTCTCTCATACTACTGCTATCCCACACCAGTCTACTCCTCTCACAAACTCATTGGCAGATTACTAGCTGCCTCATTGTTGTAGGATGAACTCTTCAACCCTATTCTCTTTCTCACTCAGTCTCTCTTCTGATCATCATTGAGTACTTGACTAATTTTCTCTTACATGCAACAACTACACTTACTCATTCAACAAATTGCCGGTTGCTTTAACCTCACTAGTTAAGCCTTCACCAAAACCTATTATCAGTTGTCTCCCTGCTGCTTGATCTCTATGATCTTTTGCAGATATCACACTTCATCTTCTTCTCTATTTAGCCTTTTGTATCACTTGGCAACATCTCTCTATGAGGCAACCTCCATTGTATCTTTGGACTGCATATTTGTATTCAGACTTTCCCGCCAAAAGCAAAATTCAAACTTGGCACCTTAGGGTTTCTTCCACTAATCATGAAGCATATTAGATCTAATATGATCTTGTTCTGCATGAAGATAGGCAGCATGCAAGGAATCAGACATTACCTACCATATCCTCTTCCTTCCAAGGCACGTTTGCTAAACTTAGCAAACATGAGCAGTCAGTTAGTGAGGCATAAGATCAATCACCATAAATGGTTCTATAGATTGCATCACCAACCTCATTCTATACCTAGACACACTGCATCAATCAATGCATCCCATCGATCACCTTTGTTCAACCTTCCTTGAGCTGCACACCTCTGTAACACATCCCATGATTTATGGGTCTATAATTAATGTTGACCAACTCTATAATAACCTTGTCGGTATGCAATCCATCTACTGCTGCATGCATGTCTACCTCCTTGACTCTACATGGCACCTTTGTCGACATCCACCTTATTTTGGACCTCTGTGAACTTTAGACAAGATCACCAACCAAATACTCAACTGGTCCTTTTTTGCTAGTTCTGTAACCCTTCTGGTATCTCACACTTTACCAATTAACCATCATGTCTTCACTTTGCTGATCTACCGGTGGAACACATTAACTGGTTGCCAAACATTCCTATCCATAGCATGCACATTCTCATCAGGTAGGAGCACATCACTTAGCCTCTTTGCTCCATTACCCATTCTCATGATCACTAGTAGCCATCCTGCTGACACCATGTCATCAACCTTCATCTGATTCCATCTAAGGCATATACATACCATTTGCACTCTCTCTCTACAGCTACTCCACTTTGCCGTCTTCATCATTAGACCAAACAATATCTCAATCAGTTTGTCAAGGTGACAAACCCATCACTTCTTTACTTTTCTTATTCTATCCCGGTGGCTTACCATGCCTTCTATGTCGATCTAGTGTATATCCTCGATTTCATGCACTTGAGGCATCTGTTTGATTTACCTATAGATCCAATGTGATCCTTCAAACACCTACCTTCTACTTTTGTCTTATCTCATAGAACTATGATGCACACTATGCATAATAGGAGATAACCTCCACTTATCTGTGGGAGTGGATCCTTGTCATCTGCATCTTGCAATGCACTCATGTGGCTTCCTTGTTTGTGCAACATATCTTCAAATAGGCACATGTGATCGATTGGGCACACTTACTGCTAGTCATCTCTTCACATGATGACTGCATCTCTATCCGGTGGGAGTCCCATTGTTCTGCATCCACACAACATACCAATGACCTGTACATCCTTCTTGTACACTGGTCATAAGTTTTTCGATTGAGAACCACTCACTTGGTTGAATTGTCTTTTCCATGTCAAAACATCACTTAGTAGTTGACATATTCTCCTTACTAGTGACAAACTATACTGGTAACCTATCCATATCATCCACACAAGTCAAACACTAACTTGTGTACTGGTGACTCTAGTGTTCATTCCTCTAAATGAAATTCTTCTTCTTCACTAGTGATCTAAAACACTAGTTGACATCAATGACTTCATGTCAACAATACTCCCATATTGGTTGTCCTTCTATTCTAGTTGACATCAATGACAACACAATTCCAAAAAATGATGAGGATGGTGGAGGCAAATAGAGGAGGTAGAGGAGAGGAGGAGTTGGGAGGATAGTTTTTGGGAGAGGGAGAGGAGGGGATGATGGGGCTGAGGGGGAGATGGAGGTCAAGGAGGGGATGGAGGCTATGGAGAGGGTGGATAGGATAGGGAAGTAAGACCACTAAGGCTACTGAGGGGTAGAGGAGTATAGCCAATATAGGTTGCACCATAGGTACATAGATAGGTACAGGATTCCATAGGATAAACAAGGAGGGATGTGGTTATGGTAGAGGGTGTAGCTAGAGTGGATGAGGAGAACTAGATAACATCCCTTAGGAAGCTCACACAGGGTCAATTTGATGAGATCGAGGACCTAGAGGGGGAGGTGGCCAAGGTATAGAGGTAGCTTCAGAAAACTAGGGATGTGAGGGACATAGTCATTGAGTAGTATATAGCTATTGCAAGGTGTGTGCCCTTGGTCTTTGTGCAACACAAGAAATGAGTTTGTGACATGGCTTAACCACCTCCCATGGATTCCATGTGTCTGGTGGTTGTAGTGAGCATTGATAGGTCAAACTTTTGGTGTGAAAACAACCATACCCAAAAATTGGTATCAGAGAATAGGTTCCTAGTTATCTTTAAACCTTGGGTAGATTCTAGACTTTGAACACAATGGCAAGAAATGAGCCTGCTTCCTCAAAAGCCCCCATGTTTGATGGATCCAACTATCCCTTCTGGAGTAGAAGAATGGAGACCTATATTTCCTCCCTGGGTTTTGATGTGTGGATGTCTATCAAGAATGGGTATGTTGTTCGTAGTACTTCTCCCTCTGATCTGGATGCCAAAAAGGAGTATGAGAATAATGTAAAGGCCAAAGATACTATCTTGAGTGGACTGTCTGATAATGAATTTGTCAAAGTCATGCACTATGTTTCAACAAAGTAGACTTGGGACAAATTGCAGAGGTTGTTTGAAGGGGATGAAAAAGTCAAAGAAGCCATGCTACAAACACTAAGGGACCATCTTGAAAGCATCAAAATGAAAAATGATGAAAAGATTGTAGACTATCTTCATAAATTTGATGAAATGGTGAATACTATTAGAGGACTTGGAGAAGAGATTGCATATGAGATTCTTGTCAAAAGGGTACTTAGATCTCTCACACCCAAGTATGATACTAAGGTCTCTGCCATAGAAGAAGCTAAGGATCTGAAGACTTTTGCAATGGATGAGTTATTTGGTTCACTAACATCCTATGAGATAAGAACAACCAGTGATACTTCCTTAAGAAAAGAAGCAACATTCAACATCACCAAAAAGAACAAAGAAGCAACTTCTCATAAAGAATCCATTGAAGACTCTGATGCTGAAGTAGAAAAATTTGTCAGGAAGCTCAAGAGAGGATCCGACTGGTATAAAGAAAAACTACCACTTAAATGTTTCAACTATGGTAAGGTCGGACACATTACTGCAAAATGCCCTCACAAAGAAACTAGTGGAGATGAGTCAAGAGAGTTCAACAAATTTGCTGGCAAAGATAAAGAAAGAAACACATACCAACAAGGAAGAAGAGGCTACCAGAATCATAACAACCTATGTACTATTGAGGATAACAAAACATATGAAGAAAATGCATCCGAAGATGATTACCATGAGAATGATAGAAAAGTCAATCTCTTCATGGCACTTGGTGAACCAGTTGATGAAAATGAGGAAGAGGAGGATATTGAAGTTGAAGTTGACTTGGAGGGTGAGATTAACAATTCTCTTGAAGAATTGTGTAAAACAAGAAGAGAACTCAAAAAGGTCAAGCTTGCTGTAGTAGATGATCAAGATCTCTTGAAACAATAACTGGATGAGTCTGGTCAAGTTATATCTAACTTGAAATTTCAGCTGGAAGAAACTAAAAGGATATGTGAAGCTACAGCCTCCGATCTGACAAAGAAGGAAAAGGAGCATCAAGAGTTGGAAGCAGAAATAGTAAAACTCAGAAAGGAGCTTGAAGAAAGTAAAGAAGAATTAATAATAAGGAGCAAGTATGAAGGCAACACCAAGGCCTTAGATAAGCTCTTGAGCAAACATAAGAAATCCAAAGACATCGGTGGCTTAGGCTTTGAAGAAGGTCAAAGTTCAACCCACAAAGATAAATCTGGCAAAGAAATAATGTTCACCTCTTCAATTAAAGGTGAATAAAAGAAGACATTCACTATAGGCAAGGATACCACAAAAAGAAATATGCAGATGTTGTTGGGAATCGCCACTCAAATCAATATACAACAATAAACTAGAGGTTGTACTTCCTGCACCAACATGCAGATCCAAGGAGAAATAAAAGACTTGACCATGAAGGATTCAATAGACTCAACAACATGAAGGGAAGACCCCCAATGAGACAGCTCCATTAAGGACCAAGACAACCTAACTGGTATATTCCAAACTTTCATGGTTACTCTTACTGGTGTAATAAATTTGGGCATAGAATAGCTGACTTTAGATTAATCAATCAACCCTCTATGAGTTAGGAAAGTAGAAATCCATTTAATGCACTCCAGGATATGAATGTTGTTTTTTATCAATGCAATGGATATGGTCATAAGAGTTTTAATTATAGAAAGAATAAACCAGTACCCTATAATAATTTTAAGGATGTTCCCTTAAATGCAAATATAAAATGCCATAATTGTCAAGAGTTGGGACACATAGCAAAGTTTTTAAAAAATTGGAAGATCAATCAAAAGAAGACAAATCTAGATCAAGAACTGGTAACTGAACCTGAGCTCGATATAGTAGCTGACAAGAAGAAGGAAACCAAACTAGTTTGGGTTGAGAAAGAAAAGGAAAAGGCAGAATCAAGTCTCATATTACAAACCACATTACATGCTGAAAGGAAAAATCTATGGGTGGTAGATAGTGGTTGCTCAAACCATATGACTAGTGACAAAAATGAATTCATTAAAATTGAAGACTAGAATGGTGGATCAATAAGATTTGGGGACAATTCTTCCATCAAAATAAAGGGAAAAGGAACTCTAAGCATTGATGAAAAACTAAAGGCACATGATGTATATTATGTGGAAGGCCTAAAGCACAATCTACTGAGTGTGAGTCAGATGTGTGACAAAGGTTACAAATTCACCTTTGACTCAACCAGTTGCTAGATAAATAAAGATAGTATCAGTAAAGTTGTGGCAGAAGGAAAGAGAACAAATGGAAATGTTTATAATCTGAAGGAATGCTGTGAGTCCCAATGTATGTTAGGACAAATAGATGAAAGTTGGCTATGGCACCAAAGATTAGGCCACATAAACTTTGATAACCTAGTTGCAGTAAGCAAAAAGGGGTGTGTGAGGAATTTCCCACCCATCATCAAACCGGTAAACACATTTTGTGATGAGTGTGTAAAAGGTAAGCAAACTAAAGTGAGCTTTGGGACAAAAGAGCACAACACCTCAAGAACACTTGAAATTGTGCATATAGATCTGTGTGGTCCAACTAGGACAAGAGAACTTGTAGGTGACAAATATTTTATGCTCTTAATTGATGACTACTCAAGAATGACATGGGTCACCTTTCTGCAAGATAAATCACAAGCATTTGAAAGATTCATGATCTTTTGAAAGATGGTGGAAAGAGAAAGTGGTTATAGGTTAAAGTGCCTAAGATCAGACAGGGGTGTTGAGTTTACATCAAATGAATTTGAAGATTATTGTGAAAAACATGAAATTAGAAGGCAATACTATGCTCCTAGGACACCACAACAAAATGGTGTGGTAGAAAGGAAGAACATGACAGTCAAGGAGATGGCCAAAACCATGTTAGATGAGGTCATTTTGCCAGATACATATTGGAAAGAAGCTATTCATACTGCTACATATACTTTGAACCGGGTTCAATTAAGAACAAACAATAGGATGACACCTTATGATTTGTGATATAACCAGAAACCATCAGTCAAATACTTCAAAGTATTTGGAAGCAAGTGCTTTATCAAGAAAGATATGGATGGTCTAGGAAGTTTTGACTCTAGGAGTGATGAAGGAATATTCCTTGGTTACTCATCTCACAACAAGACCTACAAATGCTACAATAAAAGACTAAGAAGAGTCATTGAGAGTGTGCATGTAAAAGTTGATGAAGATATGCACAAAGGATGTCAACCATAGATTAACTAGTATGATGACTCTGGTGATGAATATAATGAAGTTTAGTCAGATACTGAACTAGAGGTAGCATTGAAGAAGGCCCCCAACTGGTATGTACAACTGAATTCACCTAGAAGAGAAAATTTAGGTAAGAGTGATGGTGTGTAGACTAGAAGAAGACTTGCCCAAAATGATAAACAAGTCAACCTATGCCTCATGACTGAAGTTGAACCCAAAACATTCAATGAGGCTAGAAAAAAATAAGAATGGATGGATGCCATGGAAGAAGAACTACAATAGATTGAGAAGAAGACGACTTGGGAATTAGTCCCTAGACCAAAAGACAAGAATATCATTGGCACTAAACGGGTCTACCAGAACAAGATGAATGAGGAAGGTAAGATTGTTAGGCATAAAGATAGATTAGTGTGCAAAGGATACTCTCAAGTAGAGGGGATTGACTTTGAAGAAACATTTGCACCGATAACTAGATTAGAAGAAATTAGAATGTTTCTAGCCTACTCTACCTACAAGGGATATAAAGTATACCAAATGGATGTAAAATTTGCCTTTCTAAATGGAAATTTGGAATAAGTGCACATGGAGCAACTGAAAGGGTTTCTAGTACATGATGATGAGACATTTGTGTGTTGATTGAAGAAGGCCTTGTATGGTCTAAAGCAAGACCATAGAGCATGGTATTCAAGATTAGATGAGTACCTAAAGGAGAAAGGATTCAAAAAGGGAAGTGCTGATAGCAATTTGTACATAAAGAAAGATGGGAACCACATGATCATTGTGGTTGTATATGTAGATGACATCATCTTTGGAGGCAACAAGGGAACCCTCTGCAAAGAATTTAATGATCAGATGCAGTCAGAATTTGAAATGTCAATTCTTGGTGAACTGAATTACTTCCTTGGTTTGCAAATATTATAGCAAGATAAAGGAATCTTTATCTCACAAATCAAGTATGCAAAGGAGATGTTGACAAAATTTAAACTGGAAGATTGTAAACCGGTAAGTGCTTTGATGGTGATCAACAACAAATTGAGAAATAATGATGAATCACTGGTGGTGGATAAGACTCTGTATAGATCCATGATAGGAAGTCTACTATATCTAACTGCTTCAAGACTGGATATAGTTCAAGCAGTGTGCATGGTGGCCAGATTCCAAGTTGCACCAAAGCAGTCACATATGAATGTTGTTAGAAGAATTTTAATGTACCTACAAGGGACACTTAGCTATGGTTTGTGGTATCCTAAACAAGGAGTTTTTATCTTGGAAACATACACTAATGTTGATTGGGTAGGATGAATTGATGATCGAAAGAGCACAAGTGGTGGTGCATTCTTTTTAGGTGATCAGTTGGTCTCATGGCATAGCAAGAAGTAGGACTTAGTCTCTCTATCTACTGCTAAAGCTAAATACATTGTTGCTAGTACATGCTACTCTTAGGTGCTTTGGATGAAGCAAACTCTCACAGACATATAGGTGGACACCACTGATCCTATTCTCATCTGGTGTGACAATTCAAGTGCAATCAACATAGCAAAGAATCTAGTCATGCATTCCAAAACAAAGCACATTGCTATAAAGTATCACTTTCTCAAAGAGAAGGTTGAAGGACAAGAGGTAAGGATGGATTATGTTCCTACTGGTGAACAAGTAGCAGACATTTTCACCAAACCATTACCGGTAAGCACTTTTGAGTACCTCCGACACAAGTTGGGAGTTGTATCTTCTGTTTAAGAAGGCTTTATGTGGTTCAAGGGGGGCTAATAGTGGTCAAAGGGGGAGTGCATAGTAGTACCCTTTGTCATTGTGTCAAAGGGGGAGAAAGGTACCAGTATAGAGTGTCTCACGAGAAGTTGACATTAACGCAACAGGGGGAGATTATTGGCATTTTGGTATTAAGTTGTCATTGATGTCAACTGGCATGATGGATATTCACATGAGTGTGAGCAGATAGAATGAAGGCCTACCGATAAGGTACAAACCAATCTGAAGCTTGGTTGCTTGTTTATGATGAAGAGGCAGATTGTGAAAGTTGTTACAAACCACTGGAGGTGAAGATGTGTTACCGGTATAGTGTGCTCTACTAGTTAACAGAAGAAGAAAGTTCTATCAACAAAGGGATGTACTAGTATGAGCTTGCTGGACTGACAATGTGTTGGTGGGCCATGTCTTGATCATTGTGATGCCATGTGGAGTAGACGTGGCAAACATTATGTGGTTGGTGAAGCCCCATCGATAAGGTCATTGAAACAAATAATTGTCATTAATGAAACAACCACAAATCATGAGATTGTATCTGACTGTTGTAGCTAAAGGAATAAAGGATAATAGAGAAAAATCAAGGATTAGTTTGTGGCTAAATCAATGCAAAAGAAATCTAATTCAGGAAATCCTCAAAAAGGAAACAACTGAAGTGTTTTTTATGTGTCGACGGATTCCAAGGCAGGAGATCTTGTTCAAGATTGCTATTTTTAGTAGATATGCATTGGATAATGGAAAACATGTACAAATGCATCTTTGAAGGATAGGTGATAGATCTAAGACAAGCTGGAATGGATCTCATGAAGATAGTGTTGGGAAGAGTAAACCCTAACCGCTCTGAAGTTTGAATTGCCTTCTGATGGGAAATCACGGAATAAAAGAGGAGAGCTCGAAACAGAGCTTGAGGATGCTGCTAATAAGTGGAAGAGAAAAGAGAGAGAGTTAGAAAGAGAATATTTGCTAAGCTTCATAAATAGTTCTAAGAAAGTTGCAGTGTGTGTGAGCAAGCATATAGGTGAGAGGATTCTACTGACATAACTATAAGTTTTTCCTTTAACCCTAACTAATAAGGTGTAATAGAGCAGGTAGTATCCAAGTGAGACACAATGTGTTGAGAGTTTGTGTGAGAGAGGGAGAGAATGATAATAGAGGTCAAGAATTAGAGAAAGTAATCTCACTACCGGTAGTGTGAGATTTAGTGGAGGAGAAAAGACTATCAACCGGTAGTGAGTTGTTTTAGCAAAGAAATGCAAAATTCATTTGCAACAAGAAGCCTTAATTATATTCAAATAATATTTCAATATACATCGCCAAGTTGAATCTTGGTGCAGGACTTGGTGCTTCTTGGGTTGGTGCCCTAAAAGTGCAGGGGTTGGTGCTCCTTGGGTTGGTGGCCTAGATCTTTGCAATTCAGTGCTTTACCTGTGAGGCTTGATTGGAGTAGTAGTCTCCAACAACTTTTCTCACTAAGGTTTATCCCGCATTGGGTTTCCCTTGTAAATCTGGTGTTGAGAGTTACATATGTGTGAATGATCCCTTTGGCTTCCTTTCTTGTTTTACTGGTTTGATTGTTTAGTGTTTAAGTGAAGAACTGATATTTTGAAGTTTATTTTGAAAGTCAAAAAGGTTCAAGAACCACCGATTCACCCCCCTCTCAGTGGTACTTTGTGTTTAAAATTGGTATCAGAGCTAGGTTGTGGGTTAAAACCCCACTTGAACTAAGGGGTGGATTGTTGCAAGGTGTGCACCCTTGGTCTTTGTGCAACACAAGTAGTGGGTTTGTGACATGGGTTAACCACCTCTCATGGATTCTATGTGTCTGTTGGTTATAGTGAGCATTGATAGGTCAAACTTTTGGTGCGACAACAACCATACCTAGGAATAGCCACCAAGGAGACTATCTGAGTGGTTAGAGCTACACAATATGGTGATTATTTATAAGGATACGCCTACTGCATAAGGGATAGGGAGGAGATTAGTTATTGGAGGAGTCTATATGAGGCAACAATTCCACCTCACCTTAGAGTAGGCAGATACAAACAAGCATCTTGGTCTACTACCATAAGGAAATGTAGGCAAAGGGCTTCTACTAGTGGAGTGATGGGATCACCACTACCAAGATCAATAAGAGCGGGGTGGAGATAGATTCCAGGGGTTGGGCCTTCGGGAGCTTAGATTCCATTGAGGCCTACCAGCTTTGAGGGAGGGAGTTCATCATAAATCTCTTTGTTGCATTATGTAGGCACCTTCAGACAATTTTGTAGTTATATGATTTTTTGGCATCATTGTATCATGACACATTTTTTTTGATATATATGCGAGATGATCTATTTTGGCGATGAATCTATGCTTATGTATGATTCTATGTGATGCATTTATGATGTATGATTTTATATATTTATGATGCCTATTATGATGATGTTTCTATATGATCTGTGATGAAAATGTGATGTATGCCTTTGAGATGCAGATATTTTCTTGTTTTTATATGTTTATGTCTTGGATGATGTGATGCACTATTCTATTTATGATCATGCAGATGTTCTACACAATGATGATATATGATGGCTGCAATATGATAATGATGCTTGTATGATATGTCAACAAGTGGTGTGTGTAGACACCTATTTATGTCCACTTAATTAAATGAGTTTTATATTTTTTTAATTTTAATTCATTCATTATAACCCTCTTCTCCTATTAATTAAATAAATTATCCAATTTGTTTAATTTAATTCACTTAACCATAGTGTAACAATTAATTAAATAAATAGAGAACATTTGTTTAATTAACCCAATCTCTCACATTTAAATAAATTAACATTTATTTAAATCTCCTCTCTCACATTTAAATAAATAAATATTTATTTAAGTTCCTAAATCTCTCACCCAGTTGCTCTTTCTAAAAAATGCAAGTTGCACACTAAACCTTCTTCTAATCATGTCTAAACCCCCTATCATTAGCATAATAACCCTTTAATGGTTTGCACATTATTAAACAAAAGGTTAACCCCATCAACTCAAACCTTTAAATGGCTTCCTTTAAAGTCTTCAACCCTTTAATGGTTTCCTTCTAGATTCTGTGAGTCTTTAATGTATTCTTTTAAAGTCTTCAAGCCTTTAATGGTTTCCTTTTAGAGTCTTCTCAAGCCTTTAATGGCTTCCTTTAAAGTCCTTAATCCTTGAATGGTTTCATTATAGAGTCTTCTCAAACCTTTAATATTTTCCCTCAAAGTCTTCAAGCCTTTAATGGTTTCCTTTTAGAGTCCTCTTAAGCCTTTAATGGCTTCCTTCAAGTCTTTAAGCCTTTAATGCTTTGTCCCCCTTTCCTCTCAAGCCTTCCCTTGTTGACACTTGTCAACATGTGAATGGCTTTATGGAGAGCACATGGGTTGATGATGAACACTTCCTCATGAAATCCTAACCCTTCCCAAATCAATTTAATTTCAGCCATTCATTTGTCCATTTTACCTATAAATAGAGCCCATTCCTTCATTTTTGAGGGTCACACACAAAAGATTTATCCATGCATTGTTACTTTGCTTAGAATTTTGAAGGCTTGTAGGAAGGATTTGTATTTTTTTGAGCTCTTCCATTATTTGGAATTTCTATTTAACATTAATACTCCATTCACATCTTCAAGCATTCAACACTTCACGTAATCAACCATATCCCATCGTCCATTTGACAAAAAATGTGCTTGTGGTCAAGCTGAGGGTAGACTTCACATAGTAACAAGATCTAGGAGAGGAGGAAAAGGAAGATCCATGGCATAGGGAGCATCATGGGGAAGAAATTTCATTTTATTTATTTCATAACTATCTCCTTGTGTTAATCTTCCTTGATAATGCTTTGGATGGATTTGTTTTTATGTTTCAATTTATGGTTAAAAACTCTTACTAAAATGGTTTCCTATTGGTTTATGCTAACCTCCATTTTTACAGTGTTTTAGTGTGTGTAGAATGTGATGACATATGTACATGGATACGATATAATATATGATATGAAAATATGACTTTATGTATATGATATCCATAATGCAAACTAACATGTGATGATGTAGATGGACACAAAATGAAATGCAAATATTTTTGGCATGCCATTATACTCAATAATGTAATTCTAAATTACAAGGATGTAGAGAAGGATGAATTAAAACAAAGTGGAAAGGGGGATGTAAGGTAGAAGATATGGAGGTGAATGAGCTTCTTATGCTATTATCACCATTGAGCTTTATTATGGAAAATATATTGTGACCATCCAGGATATATGTTCGACCTAGATAGTCATTATATCATTTGCATGGAGATCAGACAATTGCAAACAAGAAATGATCCAGTTCACACTAGACCCAGAGTTTCCTCATATCCCTGGATGAGGCATAGTGTTACTAAGAGACAAAACACAAATAGAAAATAGGTGAACATACACCATCCTTTCCTTTCTAGTCAAAGACATCCTAGAGATAAAATCTCTAGTTAGAGACATCTTGGAAAAGCTAAAAGAGATGTCACCACAAAAGGTAAAAAAATAAAAAAATCAAAGACTTGACACCAATATAAATTGAAATCCTAAAATTATAAGTGTATCTTGCCACATATGTTAACATGTTTGATCTGGTCACAATATTGTCATCCCGATGAAGGACAAATAATGCTAAAAAACCTTGTTGTAGTCAAAGTTTTCCAAAAGATTGATTTGTTGAAAGCTCATGTTTCTTATGTGTCTTTTGAAACTAAGTTACTCCATGGAACTGATACTTTATTGTGGAGAACAAAAAAAACTTTTTTGCAGACCAACAATGCAAGTGATCTTTTTTTATAGATTGTGCATAAAAAGAAGGAAGGAATGCAAAGATGATGCTTCTCAAAACATGCGATGCCAAGGTTCCACTTCCATAACTAGGTTTAGAATCTACCCCTAGTTATAGATAGGACCTGATTTATTACGGATGAATGAAAGGTGCAAAAAATGGTTTATTATGGATGGCAAACCAATCTTAGGTAGATCAATAACAAGCCATGATGGGAATGGACAATTTTATTATGGAATGATAGGTTGTGAGTGTGTGCAAAGTGAGAGGGCAAAACTATTTTTTGAAGGAGGGAGGAGAAAAAGTCCCTACACATGACGTCAGTAACCCAATTTGTACCATGGTACTTTCCCAGGGAGCCATTGAAGTGGTTTTCACTATTGGACAAATTTATTTTTCTTTACTTTTTTTTATTTTTCAATTTTTTGTACCACATGGTGCCTATTTTCTAGGTTTTCACCAATGTGATAATGATTTTTTTATTTTTTTTATATTTTTTATTAAGATACTCTAAAAAAGCTATGTTTAAAACCTGCAAAGGTTCATGTTGTTGATAGGATCATCCAATGGTTCTCCTTCTGGTGTTGATAATTGATATGAACCTGACCCATAGACTGTTGTGATGACATAAGGACCAAGCCAATTTGGTTCAAACTTGCCCTTTTTCTCTCTATCTTGCCAATTTTTAGGCTTTTCTCTTAAGACCAACTCACCCACCTCAAATGTGCAAGGTTTCACTCTATGATTATAACTACGACACATGCATAGCTGATATACTTTGAGATGATTAAATGTAGTTTGTCGATGCTCATCTAATAATTCCAAATCTTGCAAGCGGGAGACCCTACATAAAGAGATCTATAAAGATGGTAACTCAACCTTTGTGGGCAAGTTGACTTTAATATCATAAAAAAGTGAATAAGGAGTAGCTCCAGTGGGTATGTGGACACTTATGTGATAGATCCATAATGCAGGATTGAGTTGGATATGCCAATTATGGATAGCATCATAAATTGCCTTTTTGAGGATTTTGAGGATAGTTTTATTAGATGCCCTAGCTTGACCATTTCCCTAGGGGTAATATGGAGTGAAAAAGTAGTGATGGATATGTAATTGGTCAAAAAGTTCATGAACATCTTGATTCTTGAAGGGACATCTATTATCTATGACAATGGAAAGGGGAATACCATAGCGTCAAATGATATAGTTGAGGATGAAAATTGCAATCCATTTACCGGTGATGGTTGAGAGGGATGACCTCAATCCACTTTGAGATATTTAGTGGTTGTGATAATGAATTTGTGGCCATTGGAAGATGGAGGGTGAATCTTACCCATGAGATTGAGTCCCCATTGAAAAAAGGGCCATGGAGTGGCAATCAGTTGAAGTTCTTGTGCTAGTGCATGAATGAGGTCTCCATGAATCTAACACTTCTTGCATTTTCTAACAAACTGGTCTGAGTCCTTTTTCAAAGTATGAAAATAACATCCATGTTGGCATTTTTGATGATTATGTTGTGATTGTCATTGATGAACACACACTTTCTATGAGATCACTTTTTGTATGTATGAGTTAAAGATCAACCAGTATTTTTTCCAACTGGTATGATGTATTATAGTCTTTAGACTATCGATGTTTTGTAGGAAGTGTTTACCAATCTGAAGCGGTATGAAGACCCCAAGCAGCTCAAGGATCTCAAGTGGTATGAAGGAACAAAGTGGCACAACTCATATTTCCCAGTCCTCATTTTGTCAAATTGGCAACTGGTATTTTGCTTAAACTAGTATTCTATATGAACTGGTAATACTCTGTGGTAAGTTACCAAATGACATTTTGTGATGAGTTACCATCCACCGATTGTTTGGCAGTGCTGACACTTTAACGATGCTTTTTGTGTTGTGTTACAGAATATGTCTAGATGCATTAAACCTAGGAAATTGTATTGTAATCCTATTGGATCGACATGAGATCAGATTCCTTTATAAGGACATCATGTCTAGGGTTTTAGGTTGTTGCTAGGGTTTAAGGTGGTTGATGAATTTTTTGTAAGAGAGATCATAAAAGAGAAGTTCATGTCTGTGAGAGAAGACAAAGTGTGAATGTGTTGAAGACTAAAGTAATGCTGGAATGCATTAGGAATAAGCTATCAAGGATCTAACCAAGCAATCTGTGCTATTTGCTAGATCACTCACTTGTTGATTACTCACATCTTTGACAAGTCTGAAGTCCTTAACTAGGTAGGCTCAAAAAGCCTTTTGTAAATCCTCTAACAAGGTGGTTCACATCTGTGAATCTAAAATCCTCTAGTAAGGTAATCTTTTATTAGACTTATCTCCTAATAGAGATTGAGATTCCTAATAGGATCTGTTCTGGTAAAGAACATTGTATGACCTTAACCGGTCTAACCTTAACCAGTCTGGTTCCTATTCTACAGATAGTTACTTGTGAGTTTCATCTCACCGTGGTTTTTCCCATTTGGGTTTCCATGTCAAAATCTCTTGTGTTATGGTGTTTGTGCTTCTATGGGTGAATGTATTATTTTCTATTTGGTTTACATGTGTGCTAACCAATTTGTCTACTAAACTATTTTACCGGTTTACTACTAGACTAGTAAAGTGTTTAAGTACAATGATTTTTGGCATACTAATTCACCCCCCCTCTTAGTATTCATCAATCCACTCCTCATGAGTTTCTTAGCTAAGGTTGGAACACTAAAGTGAGTACTTCATATACCTTTGTGAACCTCACATAAAAAAATTTGAGGTTCACCACTTTCTAAACATCTAAGGAGAGTACCATCTAGACACTGTCGGTAAAGGGTATTAGTGAAGATGACATAGCGGGAGGATTCACGAATGAAGGTATGACATTGATTATTGAAATGGTGAGGTGGAAGGATATTGTCATAAAGGTAAGTGAAAATGTTACCATACCAAGGGGAATTAGGACCAACAATGTTGGCCATATGATGGAAATAATTATGTGTTGCACTGATGTTTTGTCATTGATATCAACACTTGTTGTTATGGTTGTTTACTGACTTCTGGTAGATGGATTGGATTGGGAAGATAATCAGTTGATTGTCATCAGTATGATCTAGATGCTGGAACAAGTTTGTATGGATGGTTCATATGATTTTGAAGTATGTTTCAGTCAGTTGGTATTGAATTGATGATTGGATGCTATCTTATGTTCTAGTAAGCTTGCTTTAAAGATTGGTCTAGTAAGGGTTTCACTTGCAGAGCTTTATTGAAGATGTTTCTAGTAAGCTGATGGTGATTGCTCCTCGACTCATTGGTGTCATTAATTTGGCATATGTGGATCTAATTTAGGTCTAGTTGTATATCTAGGTTATGGACCAGTTTGCATGAAACATGTTGGTGTATCCTCGGATGCGATTCTGGGATATTTTATTGATTGGATAATGTTTGTTTAGCCTTAGTCTAACACACATTATGATTTTATTTCAAGATTATGTAATGGATCTATTGTATTACCATTTGTGTAGCCGACCTAATTGGTTAGGTCTCGGGTTGTATAAATATATGTAAGACCTCATTATAGATTATATGGGAATAGGCAAGGAGCAAATAATGTCATAATCATTTGTGTAGAGGATTTGGTTGATCATAGGTGATCAAGTTGGGTTTATGTAAGATGTTTTAGACCTTTGGTATTGAGCTTAATCGAAACTGTAATCTGGTATGTTTTATGCTATCACTGATAGTTCTTCTCTTTGGATTGTAAAACAAATATCTTGAGGTAGTTGACATCTCTGTAGTTAGTGAGACTCAATTGTGATGAGTAGTGTGCTCTAGGTAGTGTGCCTTTCCCGCATGGGTAGGCCCCTATTGTAATCATATACTTTCTATAGAAGTATCATCTGACTATGGGTAGGGTTTCCCACCATGGTTTTTCCTCATTGAGGTTTTCCATGTACAAATCAAGGTGTTATGTGTTATGGTTGCATGGTATTAATTCTCTAGTTTTTAATTTTGCATTAATTCTTAATCATTTATTATGATATAAGGTTTGAAGTAATTTAACTCACATAATCTATTAACAACTGATTCACCCCCCAGTTGTTCTTCAGTTATCCTAACAATTGGTATCAAAGTCTAGTCCTCTTTTTGTAGAAGCTTAACTGCTTGAGGAAGATCCATTGGCAACTAATAGTTCAACTCATGTTTTCTGGAAGGACAACCCTAGGCTTGATAGAAAAAATTATGAAGTATGGAAGATTCATATGGAGACTCATTTAAGATGCATTAGAAAGGAAATTTGGGAAATAAATTAGAATGGTTATACTCCTCATAATCCAGTATCTAGCATTCCTATACTAGCAGAATTGGATAAGAACATTGAGAATGACTGCAGAGCTAGAGAAGCCCTCTTAAGTGCCTTATCAGATCAAAAAATCATGGGACTATCAAAAAAATCATCGGCAAAAGCTATATGGGACAAGTTGGAGACTCTAAATGAAGGTGATCCTACTATTAAAATTGGAAAACTTGAATGTTACCGGGTAAGATATGAAAGCTTGAAGATGGAGGAAGATGAAATGATTTTTGCATTCATAGAAAGGGTTAATGAAGTTTTATTGGGAATTCAGTGCTGTGGTGGATCTCTGAGCATGGAAGAGATTGTTTCAAAAGTGTAAAAGGTTTTGTCATCAACATATAAGATGAAGGTAATTGCAATTAATGAGCTAAGAACCATGCCTAATTCTTCTATCAATAGAGATACTCTTGTTGGGAAGATATCTGCTTTTGAGCTTGACAAATTTGGTACTCCTGGAGTTTCAAAGATTGATACTCAATTTAAGGCATCTACATCAACAACTGGCAAGCAAGATTGGAAATTCTTTTATGCAAAGGATTTGGAAGAGATTAGGAAATAAGATGAAGAGCTTGAGAAACTTGAATCCCTATTTGCTAAAAGGATACCTAGAGGTCCATCAGGAAGTAAGTATGAAGGAAAATATCCTTTCAAATGTTTTGCATGTAATAAGATAGGTCATTTTGCATCTAGATATCCTGAAAGGAATTCAAAATTGGAAGAAAGAGCAAGAAGATCTTTTAAGCCTAACCCTAAATATCATATCAAGCATAAGTACAGGAAATACAAAAATAAATCATGCTACTATGATGATGAGGAAGGAGTAACTGATGACTTAGAAGAACAACCGATAAGAGATTCAACTAGTGGATCCGACAATGGAAAAGAGTGGGTATTTTATGCTATGAAGGAAGATGATCCAAAACCAGTTATCAAGAATGGGGAAAAGGTCCTTGCAGAAAATGTTGAAGACATAGATGAATGGGTAATAAATAGTAGATGTTCTTATCATATGATAGGTGATAAAGGAAAGTTTATAACCCTACAAGAATTTGATGGTGGTCAAGTTAGATTTGGTAATAACAAGGTGTCCATGATCAAAGGAAGAGGAACCATTTCATTGGATGGTAAGCATAACACTGCTAATGTTTATTATGTTGAAGGTTTGAAGCATAATCTTTTGAGTGTAGGATAGTTGGTAAATAGAGGATTTCAATTACAATTCAAGGATGAAAATTATAAAAGCATTAGCAAATTAGGATTGGAGATTGCAACCGATACATAGAGAAAAGGTAACATCTTTCATTTGAACTCTGGTGAAAAGACATGTTTGATTGTACATATTGATGAAATTTGGCTATGGCATAAGAGGTTGTGTCATGTAAATTAGAGATTTACCTAAGATTGTGAAGCCTCATAATCTGGTATGTAAAGAATGTCAAATGGGTAAGCAAATATGAACTTCTTTTAAGAGCATACCTGATAAATCTAATGACGTTCTTGATTTGATTCATATTGACCTATGTGATCTTGCTAATACATGAAGCTTTCAAGGTGATAGATATTTTATGTTAATCATTGATGACTATTCTATAATTATGTGGGTTTCTTTTCTAAGGGAGAAATTTGAAGCCTTTGAGAAATTCAACATCTTTAAAGCTATGGTTGAGACAGTGGTACAGGAGCACCTTGAAATTTTTGAGGATCTAATGTTTTGGTTTTGTGTTTTTTTGTTTTCATGTTGTAATAAGGTCATGTAGACCATATCATATGGATTTGATTCATGATGTAAGGCTTGATTCCACTTTTTACTCTTTGTAGTCCATTAGGACCTAGTTGGTCAACTAGGGTCAAAAGTCACCTAAATATGGATATGGGGTGCCCTATGGAAATGGTGTTTTTGAGGAATGTTTTCCCTATATGTAATGGTTTTAGGGTATTTAGATGGTTTTTTTTCATATATGTTAAGGTTGACAAATATTGCAAAAGTTGCTTGAGCAACTTTGCAACTTTTTGTTGTCAAAACATACCAATGTTGTGTAAATCATATTTCCAATGCCTAACCAATCCTATTTTTAGTTGGGGAAGTTGGAGGAAGGTTTTCTATGGTCTATAAGACCCTATAGATCAAATTTTTAATGTTGGTTGTTGAAAGCAAGAGAAGAAATCACTATTTTCCCTGAATTTGTCTGCAAATCACGTGTTTCAGACATTTTTTCTTACTTGTGCAGATTGGGGAATTCTCAATATGTGTGTGGGTGTTAGTGCTCTGAGTTAAATTTATTTTGAAACTATTTTGAGGATTTTTAGTGCTTATTTGAAGGATAAACACTCAAATTTGTCCAACCGGGTTAGGAAAACCCACAAACCTAAGGTTTTGAATAAAAAATATAACAACTTGACATTCCCTCACTCAAAACTCATGAAAATTTGGGGAATGTTAGTTTCAAGGATGTATTTTAAGATTATTTTTGTTTTAGGGAAATCCATGGAAGGAGGCATGACAACCAAGTAGATTTAACTTGGCATCTCAATATGATAGGTTACTCTTTGACTGCAAATTTGTGTGCTGGGAAGAATTTTGAGAATATAGACCCCAAATGTTGGTGGATTTGGTGTTTTGGAGTTGGTATAGAGGCTTTAAAACTAGTGGGAAATATATTTGAGTGAATTTGGGCATAGTCTCTTTGTAAAATAGGCCTAAAAGGGGCTCTAGGCCTAATAGGACAGTCCATTTTCTAAGGAGAAATACAAAGTGTCAAGGTCTAAAATTGTGGTGGGTTTTAGGCATTGTGGAAGCACTTCATAACATGTGTTAACATTTTCATTTTCACCTTGTTGTTGGTGTGTATTGGTACTGTCCCATTGTGAAGGCCTAGTAGGGGTTTAGGGTGTCAACTACACTTGAAGGGTTAATGACTAAAAAAGGGTCTCATTTGGGGTCTAAAATGCTATCATAAACATGTTCCAATGTCCATTGAAGATTTCCCTATACTTTCCCATGTCCTACTCTCTTTGGTATTGCGAATGAGTAGGGAAACCTTGAAAATTCTGGTTAATGATGGAATGTTGAATTGGTCCATCATGTTTAGTGTTTGGTCACTAATGTGTGGAGTCTTGTGAGAGGTTTAGGGTCTGTTGTTGACTACCCTAATTTGATCCAAGAACTTGGTAATTGTGTCAAAGTAGGTTCTTGTTTTTGGTGGTTGAACCTAGTGGTTGCCTAGTTGACTCAAACATTTATAGGGCTCTGCATCATATTGGTATCAGAGCCAATATTTTGGTGGTACAATAGTGTATATCAGAGGAAGAGATAGAAACTGAGGCTAGTACAATGCCTCTGAAGATAATGAGTCAAGAAGCCATCAAGAAGATGGTAGAAGAAATGCTAGCAGAGAAATTAAAGGAGACAAATAAGTCTAAGGGTAAGGACAAGGAATGGGAGCCTGACTCTAAGGTAGAAGGGGGTGATGGTGATGAAGAAAAACCTCCTAAGAAGGAATAAGAGATACCTGTAGATCAAAAGGTATTTGTAGATGCTCTCAAATCAATGGGTAGAGACAATACATAAGGATTTCCAGTATATGGTGGAATTATGGATGCATAAGAGTTGTTTTCTTGGATAGAGGCACTTGACAACTATTTTGAATACAAGGAGGCCCTTGATGATTAAAGGGTCAAGTTGGATAAGTCAAAGTTGAAAGGGACAACCTTGGCTTGGTGGAATTACCTACAAGAGGAAAGAGTGAATGATGGTAAAAGAAAGATAGTCTCATGGGGGAGAATGAAGATTAGAATCAAGGTCCAATTCATGCCTATTGACTATGAAGTGCAGATGTTCAAGAAATTGTAGAATCTCAGACAAAGAGACCTAGATGTGGGTGTATACACGGAGGAGTTTCACAAGTTAAGTCTCAGATCAAGGAAGCAAGAAGGTGAGGTAGAGAAAGTGGCCAGATACCTTAATGGCCTAAGAAAAAATATACAAGATGAAATCAGTATCATGGCACCTGAGATAGTGCACAAATGCTTTCAATTGGCTTTGAAAGTAGAGGAGAAGATAAGAAGGAAAGGTGAGAAACATAATAGGGAGAGAGGAGGCAAGAACTTTAGAGGAAGAGGAAGTTTTTGGGGGTATAGGATAGTCAAAAAAATCCCAAGGTGAGTCTAACCCATAAGAGAAAAGTGGGGACTCCGATTCTAGAGGAGGCTTTAGAGGGAGAAGACCCAATGGAAGGGGCAAGTTTGGAGGACCAAGGACAAGTCCTAGTGTCTTCATAGGGAGATGCTTCAATTGAAACCAAGGAGGACAAACTACAAACAAGTGTCCTGAGAAGGCTTCAAGCTCTCATGGAGGAGAGAGAAGGAACTAGTTGATTCAAGAAGATGATTGTCAAAGTGTCAATTCCCCAATTGGGAGTGCAACACCATCCCATGATGGAGAAAGCTTGATTATGAGGAGAACCTGTTAGAGTAATCGGGTCTTTACTTGATTAATTAAATGATATTTGTTTAATTAATTAAGTTCCCTTTATCTATTTTACACTTAAGCTAACATTAGGTGCATATTAATTAATTATTTTATTAATTATTATGTGCAAGCCTAGGGTTTTCCCTTTTAGGTTTTCTTGACCTATTAGAGGTTGAATCTTTTCTTTGTATCATAATTCCATTACACTTTTTTGGTGACTATAGAGCTCTCATCTTTTTGAGCATTTCCAGTGTATTTGGTTTTTCTCTGTTGCTTCCTTGGTTCTCCTTGTAACATGTTTATTCAGCTTGTAGAGATCATTTGGGCTCCTGTGGTGTTGTATTTCTCAACTCTCACATGGTATCAGAGCTTCAGATCTACAGCTACCTATTCTTGTTTTGAGTGTTTTTGCATTGGAAGTAGATTTGGGGTTTCAAAAGTTTTTTTTGTTCACCTAGGGATAGGCTTTTTTTTCTAAGCACTTTGGGCCTAAACGAACCTCACCATCATGCTCAAAAGGCCCAAAAACTGCTATGGTCATTTAAAACTTGACTATTTTTGACTCCTAAGCTTCTGGGGGTATTTTTTGTTCTGTACCAAGTCGTACAACCCTGGCACATAGTTCGAGATTTTTTTTTTTTTAAAATTGCCTTTTTATGGCATGCAGGCTGAAATTTGATTTTTTGAAAAAAAAAAAAATTAAAAAAAAATCGGCAAAGTTTAAAAAATAAAAATAAAAATCAAATTTTTTTTTGGTTTCCCCATGGTACGCAAGGTACCGTGGGGCTCCCTTGCTTTGCCACCAGCCTTGTTAGGTCGGGCCTCGCCAACCCTGATAGGGTAGGCCCCACCTCTGCATTGCCAGCAATTCCTAGCCCTGTCGGCCTTCCACCGCCCTCCAGCCGCTTCCCCACCCCACCTGCTTCCCAGCCCCACCGGCCCCTTCGCCCACCTGCCAATGCTTCTTGGCCCTGCTATCCTCCACCCGTTGATGCTTCCCAGCCCTACTGGTCGCTCACCTCTCATGGTCATCTCTCCTCTGGCCGCCACCAGCCTCCATTGCCCACAGCCTGGTGGCCACCCCAGAGCCGCCCGACTACCGCCACCGCTCCCCACCAGAGCACCACCAGAGCATCGCCTCTAGGCCACCTCTACCCAACCCTGCCACCAGAGAGCCACTGTTGCCCTTCTCTCTTGCCTTTGAAGGGGGGGTTGGTTTTTTTGTCATAACTTGGGCAAACAGAGTCATTTTTTCAAAAATGAATAGGCATCAGAAAGCTGGTTCCAAGACAGACCTCATAGTGTTGGAATTTTTTTCCAATTTTTCTATTTGACTGTACTTTTTCTAGTCAAAGTGGGGCCACTTTTTTGCACTTTCAAGACCATAGAATGAGCATCTGAACTCCATTTTTTGAAAAAATTATATTGTTGGAAAGCTTGTTCTGTGTACTTTCCAGTCATATGAGTTTTCTTTCTAGCTTATACTCCAGGAATATTTTATTCATCTTTTTGCTTTTCAGCACTCTGGTAAATATCTTGGATGTTTCAGGTCTTGGGATATCTTTCTCTGAGTAGGATGCCTCAGTTTTTGGTTTTTCTTTTTGTTTCCAGTCTTCTTATCATTGTAGCATTTTATTTATGCAAACACACTGAGATAAAGTGTCATCATGCATTGTTTACTTGGGATCTTGCACATCTTGTGCCTTATTATACATGAACTACTTATAAAGTGCCATGGGGGGTTGATGTTTTCCTTTTGTTTGCCATCTACCTTTGTCTAGTGAGTGTTCCTTCCACAAAATTAGCCTCATGATGTGTGTTAAGTGAGTGTTCCTTCCTTGATACTATGTACTTTCTCTTCACCTTCGATGTTCCCGGTTCTTTGTCATGCAGTTCTTGTTGGCCATTCTTTTTAGCATACCTATCCCTCTCCCTTTTCAGCTTTGTGGGGAGGTTTGTCCTATTGGTTCTAATGCTTCCTTGGTTTGATTGATCAACTCTTCAGGCTTTGGTTTCTCATGCCATCTGTATCTTCAAGTTCAGTTATTTTCCTTTGTTTGCCATCTGATTCGAGTAGTGTCATTTGAGGGAACTCATGTAGATTACAGTCTTCTCTACCTGCTCATGTTCTACTTTAGTGGAGGTTCTTCAAATCAACAGTTACTCTTCGACAATGTTTGCATCTATTTCATGCTTCAGTGGTGTTCTTTTCAATCTCTTTTTGGAGTAGAATTTTTTATGTGGTTTTTTCTATTTCTCTATTTCATAGAGATTTAGTTGTATTTGGGTACTTGATCAGGCCTTGTTGTTGGGACCCATCTTTCTTGCTTTTAGTAGTTGTTCTAGGTTTTAACTTCTCCCTAAGTCTAGCTTAAGGGGGGCTGTTAGAGTAATTGGGTCTTTACTTGATTAATTAAACAACATTTGTTTAATTAATTAAGTTCCCTTTATCTCTTTTACACTTAAGCTAGCATTAGGTGCATAATAATTAATTCTTTTATTAATTATTATGTGCAAGGGTAGGGTTTCCCCTTTTAGGGTTTCTTGACCTATTATAGGTTGAATCTTTTCTTTGTATCATAATTTCATTACACTTTTTTTGTGAATACAAAGCTCTCATCTTTTTGAGCATTTCCTGTGTATTTGGTTTTTCTCTATTGCTTCATTGCTTCTCCTTGTAATAGGTTTATTCAGCTTGCAGAGATCATTTGGGCTTCTGTGGTGTTGTATTTGTCAACTCTCACAGAACCATGTTGAAGGTACCTCAAGTCAAAGAACCCCCTCAAAGAAAGACATTGTTTAGAACCATGTGCAAGTCTTATGGTAAGTGTAGTCACATAAATCTGTCCATTTTAATTAAATGAATATTTAATTAATTCATCTTCAAACATTCTCCTATTAATTAAATAAATTATTCAATTTATTTTAATTAATTCATTCAACCATATTCACAAATAATTAAATGAATAAATCCTATTTATTCAATTTAATCCCCTTTCCTCTTTTTAATAATTTAAATAAAATATTTATTTAAATCATTATTCCCCCCCACTTGCATTTTCCTACAAATGCAAGTTGCAACAACAAGTTCAAATAAATTAATTTTATTTTAATTAAAATCCTATTTTCCCTCACCCACCAAATCCACTTGCACTCCTAAACCCCCTTCTAGATTCTTCTAACCTCTTTCTAATTAGCCTAATCCATCCCCTAATTATTGTCACATTCCTAAGCAACTTGGAGTCACTTCTCAAAGACTTCAACTTCTTTGAAAAACATTAAATGCTTGGGTTTTTTCAACAATTTAGCCTCTAAATTCTTCCAAACCACTTATGCCTCTTATATGACCATTTATGGTTAACCCCTAACTCAACCTTCATGTGGCTCATGTGTCTCCTCAGGCATATATTACTTTGACCATGGTTATCCCTTTTACCTTTGTACAAGACTTTATCCATTGGATAAAAGCTTTATTCTTTGAATAAAGAATTTATTCACTCAATCAAACCTTGACCTTGACTCCCAAGTTAACCTTTAGGTCATATCAAGCATTTAATGCTTATTCCCTCTCCTGTCAACCTATCTCATATTGACACTTGTCATCCTGGGATTGGGTTGAAAGTCCTCACATGGATTGAATATCATTCAATCCTGACCCTTATTGAGATTACTCAATCTCAACCATCCATTGCTCCATTTTTCCTATATATAGAGCCTATTTCTTCATAATCCAGATCCTGAAAACTTGTATGCATTTAATCTATAGTGAATTTTAGAGAGAGCATTTAGCATAAATCACATATATTGTCATTTTGGACTAAAATAAATCTTAGTTCATTTCATAATATATCTAATTAGTTTTTTTTACACTTGCATAGCATAGTTAATCATCTACAATCTTGAACCTCCATAAGCATCCATAGTGCAAAAAGCTACTGAGAGCTACACTAATTTGGAACTTGGAGAGGAGAGGAACAAAGGAGAAGGAGCTAAGAGCATGTTAAAAGGCATTTGGAGATGCCTTGTTGTATTTACTTCCATAGTTAGATATTTTAGCATGGTTTTAGTGTCTCTTTTGATATGCCTCCTTAGATTAGTTTTTGGTTGATTAACACTAACGATTTCTTGCATTTTTGTGTGTTATATGACCACAGGCTTTTAATATAACACTTGTCCATTTCCTAGAGTATCTGTAAGATATGCAAGGTAATAGTTGACTCAGGTTCTACTAAAAAATTTAGTTTCCTTAGAGATGGTAGACAAACTGAAATTGAAGAGATTACCTCATGCTAACCCCTATAAAGTGTCATGGTTGAACAAAGGGAAACAAGTCTTAGTAAATGAACAATCTTGGGTGGAGTTTGAGATAGGAGAGTACAAGGATAGAATTTTGTGTGACATAATCCCCATGGATGCTTGTCATTTTCCATTAGGGTGTCTGTTGGTGTAAATAATTATTCATCATGGATGTTATTACACTTACTTAAGTTTACTTAGGATAATGCATTTCATAGTAGTTTGGATATGAGACACTTGGGTGTTTGTGCCACATTGGGATAGTGTGTGTAGGAGAAATTCCACCTCTTATGGTGTTGATCTTGTTATTACACTATCATATCCACTTATTGTGGAGTGATAATTCCACCTTCGGTGGGTGATCCACCTCATGTGGAATATTATATTATTTCTCCTACCTACCCACACCTATTTCCTACCTACCCTTGTTTCTTATTGAGCCACATGTCATGTTTGTGTGCTCATACATATCCCTAGCCTTGCCTATATAAGCAGGCTCATCTACATTGTATGTAACAATTTATTGATCATTTTCTGTTAATGAGAATACAGTTTATTCTTGTCCCATATTATGTCTCTATCTTGTACATTTCAATGACTTCTTGATCTTGGCAAAATCCAACATGGTATCAGAGCTATTGGAGCTTCATTGATTCGTCTTGAAGAGGCATTATTGTGACGTCAAGAGGCAGATCTGAGGAGCATCATCATTTGGAGGCGTCCTAGACCAGATCCGACCTTGCCATTGCGTCCGGAAGGCCATTTCCATGAATTTTGGTTATAAAGTTGGCCTATTTTGGTGAGGAAAAATTTTTTCCCCAATTTTGTTAATCGTACGGATTTTTCGAATTTTATATATATTTTTCAAAAAAAAAATTTTCATTTTTTCCGAAATTATTTGTCAAAAAATTTTCAAAAAAAAAAAAAAAAAAAAAAAAAAAAAATTTCATTTTTCAGAAATTGTTTTGAAAAAATCAAAAATAAAAAAAAAAGTTGGAAAAATTCGAAAAAATCGATAAAAAAAAACAGAAAGAAATAAAAAAAAAAAAGAGTTTTTGGGGGGTCCGCAGACCCCCCCCCCCCCGTGACTCGTACTTCGCAGGCGTACCTTTCTGCAGAAGGGCCCGTACTCTGCCTCTATCAGCGTCCCGCGCCCTCGTAACTGTCCACCGCTCTCGGCCCGCGACCGCTCCGCACCCTGCAACCTCCGCTCCGACAGTGCTACCTCCGGCCGAGTCCGCTGCCGTCACCGCCGCGCCCAAGCTCCGGTTGCCGCGTCTCCTCCGCCGACTGTCCGCTCCGAGCGCTGCAAACTCGGCCTCCGCCTACCGGCCCGCGCTGCTCCGTCTCCGCAGCGAATCCCCGCTGCGACCTCTGGTTTCGCCGCCACCCAGCGGCTCCTCCGGCGCCGCTCCCTGCGCCTCCTCCCTGCAGCAGCGTCGCTACACCCCGCCCGGGCTCTGCCACGCAGACCGCCACACAGACTGCAGGTCCCACGTCAGCACAGCTTGTCCAGATTCCTCGGCCACCTCATCTACCACGTGGATTTCCGTACTGCAATAGTCACCTCTGCCACGTCATCATTCCGTACAGTACGGAATACCCGGTCAGCCTGCCACGTAATCCGTCCGTACGGTACGGACGCTCAGTCAGCCTGATAGGCGAAGTTTTGGCGACGGTCATACGGCCGTCAAATTTAACCCAGTGTTTTGCTGACGTCAGCGCCACATCAGCAGGGTTTGGAAATTTTTTGACCCCCTCTCATTTGCATTTTTGATTTTGCAGTTCAACTTCAAATGGCCATAACTTGCTCATTTTTGCTCCTTTTTGGGTGCAATTTTTTTTGAAATGGGCTAGAATTTCGTGCTCTCCGCAGTGGTGAAAGAATTTTTTAATTTTGATGCACGGATTTTTTAGAAAATGCAGTTTTTGGTGACTGTCCCTGAGTAATCCCTGTTTTTGCAACTTCAGAGGCTTCGTTTGGGGTCATCCCACCTCCTTTTCAGGTGCCGTTTTTTTTGAAAGTGCGTATTTTTTCATCTACTTTCATATAATGCTATCAGATTAATGTCATTGTAAGTAGAAATTGTACTTTCAGATCTTGGCCTTTTTTGGCTCTCTTGGTACTTGTATATTTGCTTGAATCTCAGTTAGATTCATTGCACTATTGATTGAAGTCTCTTGTATCTCATTTGAGAAGTTGTAAAATTTGCATCATAAGCCCACTTTGCCTTGTTTTGCAAGTGGCTCATTGTAATTGCACTAAGTATAAAGTGCCAAAATCATCACTTTTGGGGGGGTACTTTGATTGATTGAATTTGGGGGGTGTCTTTTGTGCTCTTGTGTTCTTTCCTTTTTGCTGCTATGGGTTCTTCTAAGTTTCCTCTCTTAACTCCACATAATTATGCTACTTGGAAAATTGATGCATGGAGTAAACTTATGGAAAAAGGACTCACTCATTACATTGATGGAACTATTGTTGCTCCAGCTGATCCTAAGGCTGATCCAGTTGGTCACTTAGATTGGCTCACTAAAAATATCATGGCAATTGGTACCTTAAGAAAGTATGTATCAAAGGATCTCATTTTTCATATTGAGAAATGCACTCTAATCAAGGATGCTTGGCAAAAGTTTCAAGACTTGTATGGTCAAGTTGATGAGATTAGGGGATATCAAATTGATAGTGATCTCACCATGTTAGATCCCAAGAACTTTGATACTATACAAGATTATGTCACTAAGGCAAATGAGTTGAGGGCACAACTCAAAGATTGTGGCATTGATAAGAAGGATACTCAATTGATATTCAACTTGATAGGGAAGCTTCCACAAGAATATGCAGCATTTGTTTCTAGTTTCCAAACTCATAGGATGACAATGGGTTCAAGCTACAAAATGCCTACATTTGATGCTTTCAATGAAATGTTGATGATGGAACAAACTAAGTTGATAAGCATGGGCATTCTTAAGACTTCTTCTAAGTCTCAAGCATTAGTGGCAAATCAAGGAAACAAAGGAAATCAAGGAAAGGACAACTCAAACAAGAAGAAATGGCAATCAAAGCCTAAGGATAAAGCATCATCTTCTCCACAACAAGGAGATTCATCTTCTTCCAAGAAAGATAATTCACCAAAGAGAGAGAGACCTACTTGTGCTTATTGTAAAAAGATTGGTCATGAGGAAAATCGTTGCCATACTAAGAAGATTGATGAGCTCACACATATCCTCAAAAAGCATAACATTGATTTGCCTAAAGTCTACAAGAAGGATGATTCATCAACTTCCACTTCCTCACATTCAAAAGGAAAAGGGCAAGCATTCATGGCTTCTACAAGTGGAAAAACTCACTCTTTTGGAACAAGAAAAGGAAAAGCTCTATGTGCTACAACAAAACATACTTCAGAGAGATGGCTTCTAGATTCAGGGGCTTCTCATCATATGGCATCTTCACAGTCTATGTTCTCTACATTTGAGCCTTGCACCATGCCTCAGATTTTGATGGGAAATCATACATACATGGATGTGATTGGGAAAGGATCTATTGACATTGGGGATAACTCCTTCAATGATGTGTTGTGTGTACCCCACTTGACAAACAATCTCCTTTCTATCTATCAAATCACACATGGCGCAACTAAGAAAGTTGTGGAGTTCACACCTGACTCAGTTTTTATTAGAGACATGGAGACTAGAGCTATCATTGCGACTGGGGTGGTTGATCATGCATCTCGGTTATACTCCTTTTCAGATTTTGTTGATGATGATGATTTCACATTTGATGATTCTACACATGATGATCACACTTATTGTGATGATTCAGATTTTGAGGAGAACTTTGGACACTTGAACATGGGGATTCTCACATGTAACCCAGTTCTTGAGTCTTGTACTTCATCTTCTCATATTGATATCACATCACCTATTGCACCTGATGATGCAGATAGTGCGACAGTTTTGCCTTCATGTGATTCAGTGCAGCAGGATATACATTGTCTTCCAGCTTCAGATTCATGGGATGATTACATGACAGATATTGCAGGTTTGTTTGTGGAATCCTACATTGCAGATTTGGGAGACATCATTGATGACATACATCTTCTCTTTGATGAAGATGATCCTTCTTCGATTGTTGCGAGGGCACACTCTGACCCTCTTGTTCATTCTCTACATGATCATTCTTTCGAGGTTGACATGATTGTGGATACTTATGTACAGCAGTTGGAGGAGGTCTCTTTATTCTTTGAGGAGACACATGAGTCTTTGGACATTGCTCTACATCCATCTCCACTAGATCTTGGAGTGCCTTTTTCAGCAGTGTGGAGCAGTTCACCACCTTTGGAAGGGGTATCTTTCAGCATCGACATGGGGACACTTGAGCAGTTTTCAGAGATTCCTTTCATCATGAGTTTTCTTCATACATCTTCCCTTCATGATTGGGGAGACTTCATGGATACACCTTTGGTTTTGTTTCTTCCTAAGGGGAGGAATGTTGTTCGACGTTCGTGGAGCAGTTTCTTCATACATCGAGCTTCTATCATTGGTGCAGATTCTTCATTGAGGGATGATCACAGTTTGACTTCTCTTCTTCTCTCGTATGGGGGGGACCTTTTCCTCACATGGGGTTTTGTTCCTCACATTCTTCTTTGAGAGTTCTCTTGTATAGCTTTCATCTCTCTTTTTGGGGGAGGGTTTTTTCCCATTGGGTTTTTTTCTCTTTCCCCACTTTGTGAGAGATTTCATTGCATTGGTTTGCATGCATTTGCATTTGTGCATGGGTACCTAACATGGCCTCGTAGCTGGGACCCATCTTGCATTGCTTAGTTGCATTGTAGACTTAAGTGCATTCCCCTAAGTTGCACTTAAGGGGGGGTGTTGGTGTAAATAATTATTCATCATGGATGTTATTACACTTACTTAAGTTTACTTAGGATAATGCATTTCATAGTAGTTTGGATATGAGACACTTGGGTGTTTGTGCCACATTGGGATAGTGTGTGTAGGAGAAATTCCACCTCTTATGGTGTTGATCTTGTTATTACACTATCATATCCACTTATTGTGGAGTGATAATTCCACCTTCGGTGGGTGATCCACCTCATGTGGAATATTATATTATTTCTCCTACCTACCCACACCTATTTCCTACCTACCCTTGTTTCTTATTGAGCCACATGTCATGTTTGTGTGCTCATACATATCCCTAGCCTTGCCTATATAAGCAGGCTCATCTACATTGTATGTAACAATTTATTGATCATTTTCTATTAATGAGAATACAGTTTATTCTTGTCCCATATTATGTCTCTATCTTGTACATTTCAATGACTTCTTGATCTTGGCAAAATCCAACAGTGTCCATGACAATGTGATGTCCAATCCCAACATGATGGAAAATCAAACTCATTTCTTATAACCAAAAATGGTAGGAAGTATAAGATGGATCCTCTACCAGATGGGGGTATAGAGAAGAATGTTGTGTCAAGTGTTATGGTGGTGAGTGGAAAGGAGTTCATAGAAATTGTAAAGGAGGGAACCTCTGTTTATGCTTTGATTTTGAAGACTAAAAATAGTCCTAATGAACCTAGTCACCATCAGGAGGAAATTCCCAAGGAAGTGAAGGAATTGTTGGACAAGTATAAGGGCCTAATGATGGAAGAAATACCCAATAAATTGCGACCTATTAGGGACATAAGCCATCGGATTGACTTCATACCAGGGTCAACATTGCCAAATAAACTATCCTACAAGATGAACCCTTCTCAGAATGAAGAAATTGCTAAGCAAGTGTAAGAGTTGTTAGATAATGGTTTAGTGAGAAAGAGTCTCAGTCCATGTGCTGTCCCAACTATCCTAGCACCTAAGAAAGATGGTAAATAGAGACTTTTTACTGATTCTAGGGCCATCAATATGATTACCATAGGATATAGGTTTCCTATTCCTAGAATAGAAGGCTTAATGGATTGTTTGGGAGGACCTTGTTACTATTCCAAGATTGAGCTCAAGACTAGGTATCATCAAATCAGAATAAGGCAAGGGGATAAATGGAAGACAACCTTAAAAACAAATGAAGGTATCTATAAGTGGATGGTGATGCCATTTGGTCTATATAATTCCCCAAGTATCTTTATGCACCTCATGAATAAGGTATTAAAAGATTTCATTGGCAAATTTGTTGTGGTTTACCTTGATGATATTCTTGTGTTTAACAAGACAAAGGAAGAGCATTTGGAGCACTTGAACTGGGTTTTGAGGAATCTACATGATGAAAAGTTGATGATTAACATGGAAAAGAGTGTGTTAATGAAGGAAGAGCTTGTCTACCTTGGCTTGATAATTTCCAATGGTGATTTTAAGATGGATCTAGAAAAGGTGGAGGCTATCTTATCATGGCCAACACCTAAGACAGTAGGTGATGTCAGGAGCTTCCATTGATTGGCAACATTCTACAGGAAATTCATTGAAAATTTCAGTCACATATGTGCACCCATCCTAAACACAATCAAGGGAGGTCAAAAATGTAAATTTTCTTGGACACATGAAGCAAATGGATCCTTTGAATATCTGAAAAAAGAGTAGCACAACAACCCATTCTTGTTTTTTCTGATTTATCAAGTTGTTCACAGTGGAGTGATGCTAGTAATCTTGCCATAGGGGTTGTTTTGAGTCAAGAGGGCATACCAAGGGCCTTCTTTAGTGAGAAGTTTAATGACACTAAACAAAATTATTCTACCTATGCTTTGGAAATGTATGCAATGGTACAAGCCATAAAGAAATGGATGCATTACCTTTTACATAAAGAATTCATTGTTTATATTGACAATTATGCTCTCAGCTTTTTGAATGGACATGAGAAACTCGGTCACAAACACATGAAGTGGGTTGAACATCTTCAAGCCTACACTTTGACCATTAAACACAAGAAGGGACAATCTAATAACATGGTAGATGCATTGAGTAGGAGGGTATGTATTTTAGAATAAATTCAGTTGCAAAGTGTGGGGATTGATTCCCTCAAGCATATGTACAAGGATGATGAAGATTTTAGTGAAATAGATGAGGTTTGTACTCAATTTTCAGATGCTTATCATTTTGATTTTTCTAAGTGTTTGTTGCAGCAGGGGTTTTTGTTCAAAGGGAGCCAATTGTGTGTTCCTAAATTCTCCATGAGGGAGAACACTATAAAGGAGAAACATAGTGGCAGTTTGGGAGGTCACTTTGGGTTGGATAAAACAATTGAACAAGTGAAGAGGTATTATTTTGGCCAAAGATGCAATTAGATGTTTGGAAGTTTGTTGAATGTTGTAGCATATGCCAAATGGCTAAGGGAACATAATCAAATGCAGGTTTATACCAAGCACTTCCTATTCCTAACAAACCATGGGAGATTATCTGTATGGATTTTGTTTTGGGTCTTCCATGGACTCAAAGGGGTTTTGATAGAATTTTTGTTGTGGTAGATAGATTTAGTTAGATGGCTCACTTCTTACCATGTAAATTCACTAATAATGCTCCCTATATTGCTGGTTTGTTCTTCAAAGAAATTGTTAGGATACATGGTTTGCCTCTTAACATTGTGACTGACAGGGACTCTAAGTTTGTGGACCATTTTTGGCATACTTTGTGGAAGATGTTGGGAACTCATTTGTCCGTTACATCAGCTTACCATCCTCAGACTGATGGCCAAACTGAGGTGGTGAATATATTATTGGGAAATCTTTTGAGATGTCTTACAAAACACTTCACCAAACATCAATCTTTCATTCCATCACCAACTCATCAATATTTTCATCAAACTTTAACAAAAACTTGTAAACAAAATGGCTCATACTAGATCAAGATCTAGACAAGAAGAAATTGAAGAAGAAGAGGAGGAAAATATCAATGATTTCCAAGAAGCTCTTGGAGGCAATGCAAATGATGAAAATCCAATTACTCCTACTCTAGCAGCAATAGAAAGGGCACAAGACAACCCTCTCTTCAATAAACTTTTTGATGAAATACTCAAGAGCAATGCTGATGCTCACTTTTTAAGACTTGCTCAGGAAGGGGCTAAGCTACCATCTGACTTTGATGTTGCACAACTAAGACAAACATCAGAATGCCAAAGTTGTAATGAGGATGAAAGAGGTCGAGATCACATTAGATATAACCTTCATCAAGGTAATCCCCCAACTCCTCCTCCTCCAAATGAAATAGAAATGTTGTGACAACAAGTTGCGAATCTCGCCCAAAAACTTCATAGTGGTGTAAAAACTAATGAATTTTCACTCAATGACATTTGTTCCTATCCCTTTGATAGGAATCTTCATATGCCACCTTTTCCGCGAGGGTTTGAAACACCCAAGTTCAAAAAGTATAGAGGAAAAGGAGACCCTCATGATCATGTTAGAAAATTTCATTCATCTTGCCTCGAAGTGGCATATGAGGACACATACCTAATGTGACTTTTTCCCCAAAGCTTGGGAAGAACAACCACATCATGGTTTTCCTGATTACCAGGTGGCATTAGGACCTTTGAAGAACTTATCTAGAAGTTCCTGGCACATTACTCACACAACATTGAATGTGATATCACCATGGCTGATCTATGTAACACTAAACAAAAACCAAGTGAACTATTTTCAATGTTTTTGCAATGATGGTGTCAAATGTCTAGCAGACGTTCTCTTTAGTTGCCTGAACAAGAACTAGTGGAAATAGTTATTTCCAACTTAAATGAAGAAATGGAATTTCACCTAGACATAAAAGACATAGACTCTTTCAATGACATGATCACTAAAGGCTTAAAATGTGAGCAGGCCCTCATCAAGAAAGGACTTATCAAAATCTACAATGAACCAAAGGATGGCCCTCGCCCATGCTTCAATAGTGACAAGCCTAACTTCTGGAACAAAAAAAAAACATCATCAATGATGGGGTTGTGGATGCAAGAACTATCAAAAGTTCACAACCCGTGGTTCAATTTGCAGGATAGAACCCCCCACCCAAGAATAACATAGTCACTCCTCCAAATCAAGGCTGCATCACATCTCAAGATGAACCCAGACAACATAAGAAAAGTTTTAAACCTAAACAAACATACACTCCCTTAGGGGAACCCATTGAAATGGTGTTATGTCAGTTAGTTTCTCAAAATTTGGTGACCTTACCCAAAACATCAAATTATGAACCTCAAGTCAAACCTTCATGGTAGAGGGATATTGAGCATTGCGACTTCCATTAGAGGAAAGGACATAAGACAAGAAATTGTCACAGATTGAAAGATCTTATTCAGGATCTTATTGACAGAGGTGAAATCGAAATTGAAGGACATGACCCAAAGACAACATGTTTAAAAATCCACTTCCATCACAAGATCAAAGGGGTCCTTCCACTTCAGGGTGAAACACAGATACCACCAATTATATGCAAGCCGCATATAATTACCTTATGAATCGCCTATATGATGCTAGTGAACAAATTGCAACTATTACCATAAAAAATCCCAGCTCCACTTGCAATGTTGTTACATGTCACAGCAAGATTACCATAAAAGTAGCTCCATAAGGCACCCCATCTATCCCAAAGTAGTATAACCTTGTGGAACAATTAGACAAAATGCCTACACTAATATCTATCTTAGAGCTATTGCACCTATCTCCATCCCATAAAACAATTTTAGATCAAGCTCTCCAAGAGGTGTCAGTCCCTACAAACCTAAATGTAGATTAGTTTCAAGCCATGGTTGGAAATCTAAAGTCATCACCTTGTCTCACTTTCTCTAAAAGTGATAACTCATCCTTCTAGCAACCTCACAATGCCTCACTCCACATTGAAGGGTTTATCAACCAACATAGGATCAAGCGAGTCTTGATCGATAATGGAGCAGGCCTGAATATCTATATGCTACATTTAGTTACAACTTTGGGATATGCAATTGAATCATTGGATCCTCGCAAGAAGATTACAATCAAAGCCTATGATGATGCAGAGCGTTCATCCAAAGGAGCTATTGTGCTACCAATCCGGGTGGGCCCTATGGTGAAACACATCATCTGTCAAGTTTTGGACCTTCCTCTACCATACAATTTGTTGTTAGGAAGTCCTTGGATGCATTCCATGCAAGCCATCCCATCCACCTACCATCAGTGTATCAAGTTCCTGCATAATGGTGTATAAATCACAATCCTAGGTGATGCAAACCCCTTTGCATATTGTCATAATATCAGTCATCAACCAGAGATTACCATTCCCAACAAAAGAGAAGACATCTCCTCCACATCATACATAAGTCCAGCCTCTTTCCAGCTCAAACACTATTATACTCAAGCAAGAGAAGCTCAAGATGAAGATAGCAGAGGAAGGTCATGGGGAGTACAATCTAAGCCAACTATTTTATGTTGGACAAATGCCAACTTCTCCTAGAACACATGGTAAACCTCAACGGTTACTTCAAGAACCATTGATTAAGCTAGTATGTACTTTGATGTCGTTCATCATTGGAAAGAGTCAAGAAGAAGAGACCAGAGATGAAGACTTAGCAAATGGATCTATAAAGATCCCATCACCATAGACATCCCATAGATCAGTATGGAAAAGGCCTTCTCATTATGTAAAGAATGGGTTATGATGGTCAGAGTGCTCTAGGACCTTGCAAGCAAGGAAGACATGAACCACTGTAGCTAGAATTAAAGCCCAAAGATAACATTGGCCTAGGCTTTCAAAAGGAGATCCTTCCTAAGCTCCAATTTAAAGGGAAACCTAGTAAACCTCTATATCAACCTACTACAAAGAGACCACCTTTTATTATAAAAGCATCATCAAACCCCATAGCAACTGCCCCATTGAGGCTAAAAATCCCAGCAAAACCATCCACAACACCAATCATCCCACCAATCAAACCACTAACCCTATCAGAAACAACAAGAACATCAATAGCACCCTTAGCGACGACAACTATATCAGAATTTCCAGTAGTATCGGCAAGCTTGGCAATTCCAGTAGAAGCAGCACATTCAACACTACCAATACTCCCTGTATCAGATTCATTGATCCTAATAATTCTTCCTGTAGCACTAATCATTTCATCAACAAAGGTCCATCAGCCGGTTACACCTGCAGTGTTTAACTTAGATGATATCCCGGTGTGTTATAGCAATCGGATATTGGAAAGTGACTCAGAGACCGACTCGCATGAATTAGAATTTGATTCAATATAACTTAATACTTCAGATGAGGAAGACACATCACTACCTCCACCTCGCAAAGACATCCCTATTTATGGAGAAGCACAAATAAAGACCTCTTGGGTTCCTAAGCTAGAAAATTCTTCCATAGACCCTATGTCACATCCTACGCCTAATTCTGATAGGGAGGGTACCATCAACGACCTTCACCACAACATCTTAACACTCACTGACACATCTAATGAACTTAACCTAATCGATGAGGTAATGCCCATTATCCATCCTGAACTCATTGAATGGAACCAACCTAATCCCCCATGTCTTGACCTTTTCCAAAATGATGAGGCGATCATTAACTTTTGGGAACTATGGGATAATATACAAAGTGAGGATCACAAAGCTGGATTCACCATTGAACTTAATAGCACAATATAATTCAGGGTAGATGCCAAATCTTTCAGCTGCAAAAATATAACAATAAAACATGGATCTTTAGTGAAAACCATATTGTGGCACTATTTGATCCTGCAAAAGTAAAAAGAAAGAGTGTATCCAATGGTGAAAACCTCTTTGAGGTGCCTGAGTGATGGGATGGGGTTTGGGATAGACTAGCCTAGTCTATGCCCTTGGATCCTATCCTTGGATCACCAGGTGTTCTAACCACACCCTAGGGTCTCTAGGACTTCCTCTACTTGTGCAAACCCCTGAACTTGCCCAATCGACCCACCAACAATTTGAATTCTCACTCCTAAGGTCTCACCTACTCATGAGTTTCAAGGAACCCTTACTTAGGCTAATAAGGCTTTGGCTTGTTCCACACCTTCCTAGGTCTTAGAAAGGATAGGTCAGGTCCAATACATGGTTTTTCCACCCATTCATGTGCCCCCAAGAGGTTTCAAGCTTCCTACCCCTTACCGATTTCACAATTTTGTCGTTTGCCTACAAAATAGGGCTACAAGGATTGTGACCAATTAGGCCTCCTACCCGGTCCTTTAGGGATCCCTCTTGCAAATGATACATTTTCTTGTGAAATCGCCCAAAAGACCTGCTATTCATTTAGCAAGGGCTCAAGGATTTTTCTAGTTTTGGGCCTCCAAATGTCCGTACACTGCCCTAGGTGGATTTTAAGGTTTTTAAGGGTTTTTAAGAGGGTTTTTAGGCCTATCAGAGTCACAGTGTAGGTTTGGTACTCTTGCCACCTTGTCTGGATTGGTGGAAGCTCCTCCTTCACACCAATGGTTCTCCACTCACCCTTCTACAACTACTCCAAAGGGTGCCTCCTCCTCTGACCTTCCTTGCTCTCCAAGACCTCTGCAACTTAACCCTTCCTAGCTAGGCACTGTCCAATCTCGCTTAGGAGTGGGTCTTTAAATGGCCTCCTTGCATTTTGAAGGGCATTTCTTGCTTTGAAGTATAGTACAAGGTCTATACTCTCATTCCCCATGGTTTCATGGAGATTCCACAATGGGGAATGGAATTATGAACCCATTGACACAAACCAGTCCAAAACTGGACAGTGAGAAGCAAGTTCACAAAATATTTACAAACACACACAACTTGCAAAACAAAACCTAATATAATTGCTCACAATGGAAGTAAATAAATCATACAAGACACTCCATGTAGTTTTTCTCTAAAATCAATCCATTAACAATCTTCTTTTACTCCATTTGTGTGCCTGGCAACAAAATTACAGTCACAGTCAGGTCACTTTGCTTGGGCCGTACAACATCTAACATCCAACCCATTAACTTAGGGTTTGCAACTAATTCTACTACCCTATCCTTATTCTATGTGCCCATATTAGGCTTTTCCATGCTAACCTAAATATTTTGACCTCAAGGTGGAAAAGTTGTCATGCAACTTTTGCAAATTTTGAGCAACTTTGTCAATGTTGCTTTTCTTGACTCCTAGGCCCACATTAGGCTAACCTAAGGACACCATCATGCTATGAAGGACCCCTAAACACCTCAAAGGAACACATACCCTCTATTTTCAAGAAAATCTCAATCTTGACTTATGATCCTAAGACCTCAACTAGGACCCTAACTAGGACCAATGAGCACATGGCTCTTTATTTTATATACAATGGCTTCATAAAGAAGAAAGAACACAATCAAAAGAAAATGTTGGGAGCCCTTTGAAGGGTGCTCCTGCACCATATTCCCCCTCTACAACAAACTAAGAAATTAGGGGAGTGAGAAGAGCCAGCTCAATGCCAAGCTTCTTGAACTTGCTCTCCTCCACCCAAGTAGCTTTAGACACAGGTTGATCTACCCACTTCACTAAGTGCTCCATGTAGACCTAGTGTCTAGTAGACTTCTTCAACCTTAACTCCAAGATCTCTTCTTCTATAGGCTGCTTCACTTGGGGTAAGGCATTCACATCCAATTCTTGTAGTACCTTGGCTTGGTTCTTAGTTTGCCCTTCCATCTCACCCTTGTACATGATCAGATTAGCAACATTGAAGACTGGTGAAATGGCTAAGTCTAAAAGAAGTTCAACCTTATAGGCAATCTTACCATATTTTTCCAAAATTCTACAAGTTCCTACCCTCTACATTTGCAGTTTGGTAGGCTTACCACCTTGCATTCTAGCTTTGATCAAATGGACCATCACAAAGTCACCCACCTTGAATTGAACCTCTCTCCTTTTCTCATCCATTTTGGCCTTCAATTTTTGAGTGGATTCAAGGATGGCTTTCTTGACTTTCTCTTGGACTTCCTTGATGGTTTGAGTGAAGTCTTCTGCTTGGCCACTCTTCATCTCCATGGAACTAAGTTCCCTGAGTTCACACACTCCTCTTGGATGTCTACCATAGACAACCTCAAAAGGACTTCTTCCAGTGGACCTACTCACAGTGTCATTATATGCATACTCTGCTTGAGGAATGATTATATCCCATGTCTGCCCATACTCCTTAGTTAAACACCTCAACAAGTTGCCTAACACCCTATTGATGACTTCAGTCTGACCATCAGTTTGTGGATGGTAAGTTGACCTAAATGAGAGATTAGTTCCAAGTCTCCTCCACAAAGTTTTCCAAAAATGGCCCATGAACTTGCTATCCCTATCTGAAACAATGCTTAAAGGGAATCCATGAATCCTAAAAATCTCCTTAAAGAAGAGATGTGCAACATAGCTAGTATCATGTGTAGTTTTGCATGGAATGAAATGGCTCATCTTAGAAAATCTATCTACTACCACATAGATGCTATCCATACCTGTCTTTGTCTTGGGGAGTCCTACTACAAAGTCCATTCTTATACATTCCCAAGGCCTATTTGGGACCGACAATGGTTGATAGAGACCAGTATTGCTTGATCCTCCTTTTTCTCTTTGACACACACCACATTGCTCCACATACCTCTTCACATCTCTTGGCAACTTTGGCCAATAGTAGTACCTTTGTACTAGATCCAAGGTTTTGTTGACTCCAAAGTGTCCACTTAAACTACCATTGTGTTTCTCTTGGATGAGGTTTTCCCTCATGGGTCCTCTTGGCACACACAACTGATTACCTTTGAAAAAGAGACCATTTTGGAGAGTGTAATCTGCATACTCACCATGGAAATGGTTCTCAAACTCCTTGCAAACCTTGTAAGCTAATGAGAAGTCTTCATCTCCTTCATAGAGGTCCTTGAAACCTTCTATTCCTATGCTCTGCAACTGTAACTCTTGAACTGTCAACAACTTCCTGCTTAAAGCATTTGCCACCTTGTTGAGTTGCCCTTTCTTATGCTTGATGGTGAAGGTGAAGGATTGGAGGTATTCCATCCATTTCAAATGTCTATTGCTAAGATTCTCTTGAGTGTTAATGTAACTCAAAGCTTGGTTGCCTGTGAACACCACAAATTCCTTAGGAAGTAAGTAATGCCTCCATTTTTTAAGAGACTACACTAATGCATACAACTCTAGGTCATAGGCTAAGTACTTCTTCTTTGCTTCATTAAGCTTCTCTCTAAAAAATGCCATAGGTCTTCCCTCTTGACTCAATACACCCCCTACTACAATTCCACTTGCATCACACTCCAATGTGAATAGCTTGTCAAAAGTAGGTAGGAGTAGGATAGGTTTTGTGGCTACTTCTTGCTTCAATAATTGAAATGCTTTGTCATCCTACTCAGTCCATTTAAACTTATTTTTAATGCCTACTTTTATGGTGTCAAGGACTGGTGCACATATGCCATTGAAGTTCCTCACAAACTTCCTATAGAATTGAGCTAAACCATGGAAACTCCTAACTTCAATCCCTGTTCTAGGTGCAGGCCAATTCAAGATTGCCTCCACTTTGCTTGGATCCATCTTCAAGGTTCCCTTAGAAACCACAAATCCTAAGTAGACTAGATCTTTCTTCAAGAAGTCACACTTCTCTAGCTTGATGGATAACTTCTCCTCATGCAACCTCTCTAAGACTAACCTCAAATGCTCAAGGTGCTCCTCTTTGGTTCTACTATAGATGAGAATGTCATCTAGGTACACCACCACAAACCTACCTGTGAAGTCCTTTAACACCTCTTTCATCAACCTCATGAATGTGCTTGGGGCATTGGTGAGTCCAAATGGCATCACAAACCATTCATACAATCCTTCTGTGGTCTTGAAAGAAGTCTTCCACTCATCTCCCTCCTTAATTCTAATCTGGTGATAACCACTTTTAAGGTCCAAATTGGTAAAATACATAGCACCTCCTAAACAGTCCATCAAATCCTCTATTCTAGGAATAGGAAACCTATACCTTATGGTGATCCTATTGATTACCCTTGAATCAGTGTAAAGTCTCCACTTGCCTCCCTTATTTGATGGTAGCACTACCAGGACTGCACATGGGCTGATGCTCTTCTTAATCAATCCTTGTTCCAATAACTCCTATACTTGCCTTGGCCCCTCCTTGTTTTGGTTAGGTGTGAACTTATATGCAGATTTATTAGGTAGGGATGCACTAGGAACAAAGTCTATTTGATGGCTTATAGACCTTCTTCGTGGGAGTGTTGCAGGTGCTCCATCACTCACTATGTCCTTATACTCTTGCAACATTTGCTTCACCTCCTTTGGTACCTCTGCCTGCAACTTGTCTTCTTGCTCCTTTAGCTTCACAAAGATGGCACACTTCACTGTTTCCTCCTCATGTAGAAAGTGTAAGAACTCTTTACCAGTAGCCAATAAGACACTAGGTGTTCTTGAAGTTTCCTCTTCATTCTCTATCAAAGACTGAATCTTGAAGGTCTTGCTATCCTTCCTAAAGGAAATGGAGTTCTCCTCTCTATCGTAGATTACCTTCCTATCAAATTTCTAGGGTCTACCTAGCAATAGGTGATAGGCATCCATGGGTAACACATCACAAAGGATCTTATCCTTGTATCCTCCAATAGAAAACTCTACCCAAGTTTGTTCATTGACAAGCACACTCTGCTCATGATTCAACCATGTCACCTTATATGGGTTAGTGTGGGGTATCCTTGTGAGTTTCAACTTCTTGGTTGCCTACTCTGATATTATGTTATCAGTTGACCCTGAATCAACTATCACCTTGCAAACTTTACCAAGGATCTTGCATCTCACCCTAAAAATGCTCTCCTATGCTTAGGTTCATTCTTGACTGGCTATCTTATCAAGACCGTATTGAACATTAGATTTTCTCCAGTCTTTGATTCAATATGGTCCACCTAAGGTGTCTTTCTACTTGAAGAGTCTTCATGTGCATAAGCAATGCTCTTTCCACTATTTGATGAGGTAGGCTTGTCAGGGCATCTATAGGTTGGGTGTCCCAATTGTCCACAGTTGTAACATTTCATAGTTGCAAAGTAGGAGTTACCTCTGCCGGTACCTCTACCCCTACTTGGACCACCTTGTGCACCTCTTCCTCTAGAATGGCCCCCTTTGAGATTGGTTTCACAACCATGTTCATCAACTTGGCTTCTCCTTGGTTCCTCTGCTCATTTGTCTTGGTTTGGTAACCACCCCAGTGGTTCATTTGTTCTCTACCTCTACCTCTACCCCTATAATTAGAGTCTCCTTTCCTTTTGTTCCTCTCTTCTACCTTGGTAGCAAGCTGATGACATTTTTGGATAGTAGTAGGAGTCCATAGGCTTATCTCCTCTTGAATGTTCCACTTTAGGCTGCTTAGATATCTAGCCACCTTAATAGATTCATCTTCTTGGACTTTGGATCTAAGACAAATCTTTTGAAATTATTCGGTGTAGGAGGTCACATCAAGGACTTTTTGCCTCAATCCCTGTCTCTTCTTATGAAGTTGGACTTCATAATCCTCTGGTAAGTAGTTCTCCTTGATCTTACTCACCATGGCCTTCCAATTGGCAATAGGTAGCTTCCCCATGCTAACTCTCTCTTCTTGCAGGTACTTCCACCATGTCAAAGCTACTCCCCTTAATCTTGATTTGGAAACCTTAACCTTTTGAGCCTCTGTCACTCCCTCACACTCAAAGTGGTTTTCCATACCCTCAATCCATTCCATGACATTGTCCATGTCCATCCTTCCACTGAAATATGGCAATCCTTCAAAAGATTTGGTGTTCAAGGCGTTAATAGCCTTTACAAATGGTTCTTCATTTAACAAGGGATCTAGTTTAGGTATAATGTCATCTATGTCTATAGTTTTCTTGCCCTTATCCTTGGTGTCTTCACCCCAAAGTCCTTGTGTCCTCTGATCCACCACTTCCTATAGCTTATCCCTTATCTCACTCATAGCTTCTTCAAGGAGTCTATTCTTCTCCTTCTACTCTTCTACCTCCCTAGCCAGCTCTGCATTGGTGACCATTGTACTTTCCCCTACTGATTCACTGGAGTACAGAGACATACATGGTCCACCAAATCTTTAACTTGCTCTGATACCAATCTGATGGGATGGGGTTTGGGATAGACTAGCCTAGTCTATGCTCTTGGATCCTTTCCTTGGATCACCAGGTATTCTAACCACACCCTAGGGTCTCTAGGACTTCCTCTACTTGTGGAATCCCCTGACCTTGCCCAATCCACCCACCAACAATTTGAATTCTCACTCCTAAGGTCTCACCTACTCATGAGTTTCAAGGAACCCTTACTTAGGCTAATATGGGTTTGGCTTGTTCCACACCTTCCTAGGTCTTAGCAAGGATAGGTCAGGTCCAATATATGTTTTTTCCACCCATTCATGTGCCCCCAAGAGGTTTCAAGCTTCCTACCCCTTACCGATTTCACAATTTTGTCTTTTGCCTACAAAATAGGGCTACAAGGATTGTGACCAATTAGGCCTCCTACCCAGTCCTTTAGGGCTCCCTCTTGCAAATGATGCATTTTCTTTTGAAACCTCCCAAAAGACCTAATATTCATTTAGCAAGGGTAGTCAAGGATTTTTCTAGTTTTGGGCCTCGAAGTGTCTGTACACTACCCTAGGTAGATTTTAAGGTTTTTAAGGGTTTTTAAGAGGGTTTTCAGGCCTGTCAGGGTCACAATGTGGGTTTGGTGCTCTTGCCACCTTTTCTAGATTGGTGGAAGCTCCTCCTTCACACTAATGGTTCTGTACTCACCCCTCTACAACTCCCCCAAAGGTTGCCTCCTCCTCTGACCTTCCTTGCTCTCCAAGACCTTTGCAACTTAACCCTTCCTAATCGGGCACTATCTAGTCTTGCCTAGGAGTGGGTCTTTAAATGGCCTCCTTGCATTTTGAAGGGCCCTTCTTGCTTTGAAGTATAGTACAAGGTCTATACTCTCATTCCCCATGGTTTCATGGTGATTCCACAATGGGGAATGGAGTTATGAACCCATTGACACAAACCAATCCAAAACTGGACAGTGAGAAGCAAGTTCACAAAATATTTACAAACACACACAACCTACAAAACAAAACCTAATATAATTGCTCACAATGAAAGTAAATACACCATACAAGACACTCCATATAGTTTTTCTCTAAAATCAATCCATTAACAATCTTCTTTTACTCCATTTGTGCCGACTGGCAACAAAATTGTAGTCACAGTTAGGTCACTTTGCTTGGGCCGTACAACATCTGACATCCAACCCATTAACTTAGGGCTTGAAACTAATTATAATACATTATCCTTGATCTGTGTGCCCATATTAGGGTTGTCCATGCTAACCTAAATATTTTGACCTCAAGGTGGAAAAGTTGCTTGACAACTTTTAAAAGTTGTCATGCAACTTTTGAGCAACTTTCTTAATGTTGTTTTTCTTGACTCCTAGGCCCACATTGGGCTAACCTAAGGACACCATCATGCTATGAAGGACCCCTAAACACCTCAAAGGCACACATACCCTCTATTTTCAAGAAAATATCAATCTTGACTTATGATCCTATGACCTCAACTAGGACCCTAACTAGGACCAATGAGCACATGGGTCTTTATTTTATATATAATGGCTTCATAAAGAAGCAAGAACACAATCAAAAGAAAATGGTGGGAGCCCTTTGAAGGGTGCACTTTCACCACTAAGGATGAAAGGTTTGACATTCTCTCCTCTAGTACATAGTAGGAATGATCAACAATTTTCATCAAGGAAACAAAAGAGTACAACGTGGGGACTCCTGAAACTCCTCACCACATACATCTAGTATCTCTTTTAACTCTAGATGAACATCCTAAGTTTGTAGATTTCTTCCAGAAGCACTAGATCAAATTCACATGGTCATATGCAAACATGCTTGGGCTTGATCCTAATTTAGTCATGCATCACCTCACCGTAGCAGAAGGAGCCAAACCTGTTGAGCAGAAACTTTGCAAGATGCATCCTCAGATTGTGGTATTAGTCAAAGCAGAACTCAAGAAACTCCTAGATGTTGGTTTTATTAGACCAATTGATTATGTAGATTGGATATCCAATATTGTGCCTGTTGGAAAACCAAATGGGGGCATTCGTATCTGTACTAACTTTAGAGATCTGAACAAGGCATATCCTAAAGATGACTTTCCCATACCAAACATCGACATAATAGTGGACCTAACAGCAGGACATGCCATGCTTTCACTCATGGATGGCTTTTCAGGATACAATCAGATAAAGATCATACCCAAAGATCAACATAAGATGACCTTTATGTGTCCATGGGGAACATACTATTGGAATGCAATACCTTTTGGTCTAAAGAATGCAGGAGTGACCTATCAATGAGCAATGACCACCATCTTCCATGACATGATGCATACCATAATGGAAGATTATGTTGAGGACTTATTGACAAAATCACTCACAAGAGAAGGTCATCTGGAAATATTAGAGAAAATATTTGATAGACTGGAACAATATCATGTGCGACTCAACCCAAAGAAATGTGTCTTTGGAGTAACCTCGGAGAAACTTGTAGGATACATTATCTCAAGCAAAGGCATTGAGGTCGATCCAACAAAGGTCAAAGAAATGCCAGCTCCAAAGAACATCAGTCAGCTAAGGACATTACAAGGGCAGCTTCAATCTATTCGAAGATTCATTGCACAACTAGTAGATAAGTGTCACCCATTTACACACCTGCTACACAAAAATATCCACTTTCAGTGGGATTCTAGATGCGAGCAAGCATTCTAGATGCTTAAAGATTATCTCATGAATACGTCATTGCTGATCCCACTAGATCCAAGTAGCCCTCTATTACTCTATATTTTAGAAACAAGTACAACATTGGGTGTGCTATTGGCACAACACAATGTAGAAGGGAAAGAGTGTGTTGTTTACTACATCTCTCGTACACTGATTGGCTATGAACTCAATTGCACTCCTATTGAGCAAGCTTGCCTAGCAGTAATCTTGGTAGCCACTAAAATTAGGCACTATCTATTGACACATAAAGTACAACTCATTGCAATGATTGATCCACTCAAGTATTTACTCAACAAAGAAGCATTGACAGGTCGCTTAGCCAAATGGGTGATGATTCTAAGTGAATTTGACATCGAGTATGTAGACCGAAAAGCTATTAAGGGTCAAGTCATTGCAGATCAGTTGGCCGATGCACCACTCATAGGTGATCATCCTCTCATTTCCAATTTTATAGATGAAGAGATATTCATGATCACATCAGCACAACCATGGAAACTACACTTTGATGGTTCATACACTAGGCATGGCTTGGTGGCAGGCATTCTGTTTATCACACCTCAAGGTGATAGCATCTCAAAGTCTTACAGGTTCACATTTCCATGCACAAACAATATAGCAGAGTATGAGGCCTTGATCACTTGACTTAGGCTAGCCATACAATGAAAGTTACAAGAACAACAAGTATATGGCGACTCCCAACTAGTCATTCGATAAGCAACAGATGAATATCAGACCAAGGATGACAAACTCATGCCATACAAACAAATGGTGGACAAATTAAAGGCATCATTTACTACTATCACCTTTGAGAAAATACCCAGAGATTAGAATCAAGCTATTGACACTATGGCTACCATCGCATCTCTCCTAGATCTTCCACAAAATTCAACACGCTACGAGTTCTTGGTAGAACAACTTTGGATTCCCGCTTATGATATCCCCAAATCTGAGATGATATGTTTCCTTGTCAGTTCCGAATCCCCATGGTACAGTGAGTTCTACACCTACCTCCATGATCACACACTTCCTCCTAACCAATCGAATAACCAACATAAAACCTTCATTTGCCAAACCGCTCGATATACCATTATTGCTGAAACCCTAGACCCACGCAGTCTTGATGATACTCTCCTTCGATGTTTGGAACAAGATGAGATAACAAAGGCCTTGGAAGAGGTACATGAAGGAATTTGTGAAACTCATGCAAGCGGTTTGTCACTAGCCAAGAAACTCATGCGCATTGGATATTATTGGCCATCTATGGAAAAAGACTCCTACTACTTTGTCAGAAAGTGCAAGAAATGCCAAGTTCATGGAGACCTAATACATGCACTAGCACAAGAATTACAACCAATCACAACACCATGTCCTTTTTGTCAATGGGGCCTTGATCTTGTGGGTAAAATCCATCCATCTTCATCCAACGACCACAAATTCATCATTACCCCCACTGAGTACTTCACAAAGTGGATCGAAGTTGTTCCACTTACCCAAGTCATCGGCAAGTAGATCGCCTCATTTATCCTTAATTACATCATCTGCTAGGTATGGTGTACCCATGTCCATCATCATAGATAATGAACTTCCTTTCAAGAATTAGGATGTCTGTGAGCTCTGTGAGAAGTTTCATATCCAACACTGCTTTTCCACTCCCTATTACCCACAAGACAATGGTCAGGCCGAAGCATCAAACAAGAACATATTAAGAATCCTAAAGAAGACAATCAATGATGCCGATCATGATTGACATGTTTAATTGAATCCAACACTATGGGCATACCACACTAGTATTCAAACCCCTATAGGCACAACTCCCTACTCACTAGTCTATGGCACAAAAGCTATGTTACCTATTGAGGTTGAGATACCATCTCTACGGGTTTCCTTGCACAATCTCATCGATGATGAAGCATACAGAGTATCACGTCTCCAAGATTTAGAGCTACTTGATGAGAAATGACAAGCTGCATACAATCACCTCAAGGCCTATCAACAACGCATGAGCAGAAGCTATAATCATCATGTTAGACCTCGTACATTCAAGGTAGGTGATCTTGTTCTTTGAGAAAATCCTTGTAACCAACCAAACTGAGAACATCAGGGAAATTTTGAATCAAATTGGCTGGGTCCATATGTTATCACTTTTGTATTTGGGTCCGAGGCATATTAGTTGGCTACTTTAGAAGGAGAACCGATAGCAGATCCGATCAACAACATGCACCTTAAAATTTTTTATACATAAGTTGCACAGAGCATTAGGCTTCCATACATATCGGCAAAACACCAAAAACATCCAGATAAATGTCCTGAAGAAAATACAAAAAAATCAAATAGTAAAGAAAAATCATGCATCCAAATGGTGAACAACCACTCCAGTGGCACCTTGGGTAAGTACAATGGTGAAAACCTAGCAAACAGGTGCCACTCATAAAGGCTATGGCTCCATTGTCTTTCAGGCTTGTTGCGATCACATTCATTTCATACACACATCCATCAGTCCAAAACCATGGCTTCTTATTGATCTACAATCCAAGATAGTACTTCATGCGTCTTACATCCCACTTTTTCATAGTCATGTCTAAACTGGGGGCAATTCCCTTAACCTATTGATGGAAGTGGATTCTACATTACTTGTGATTCGTTGGGTTCTTCATTAAAAACTGTCTCACAAAATACCAAAAACATTCAAAAACAATCACAAAATACCAAAAACATTCAAAATCACAAAAATCCAAAAACATTAGAAAATATTAAACAAAAACATGGCAACACCTTGTACATACTCATCCGAGCTGATACCAAATAAACATTGTGAAATACTCAAAATGATGACCGCTTATCAAATTGACCAAACAACCAACATCAAAACACAAACTGTCTTAACAAGGATGCATCCTTCCTTACCAAAACAAAGACAAGATGTCATTTTCTTTGACAAGAAAATTCTGTTTAAGATATCAAAATACTTGATTGATTTGTAGGTTATTCATTCAGGTTCCTATAACATTGTTTGTGTATCTTCTGTGAATTATTTCGATGAAGTACTGGGGCATGTACTAATGGTGTCTACATGGGAAGTTCACTAAGCTATGTGATCTTATGTGAAATACAGTCATAGATCACTATGACTTGCTGACTATAGCGTATACCTTGACCATATGAGCATGAAACATTATCAAGGACCCATATTATTTATTCTTTATATATGTTGTTTGCTTACAGGTATGATGCTCCATATTTTGTTCCTACTACCTCATCCAAACTCGATGATGGTTTATCTCTGACTACGGTATGAACTTGTCTCAAGATATGATCGGCAAAAGATCAAGGAGGATGTTCCAAGTCATGCATGAAAGGAGATAATCCTTGTTTTTTCCACAAGAAATACTCAGGTCAATTTGATCCATTATATCAAGTTGCTTGTATTAACTTGCTATATCAAAATTCATGTAAGAACTACTCAAGTCATCTTGAATCATTATGTCAAGTTGCTTGTATTTTCTTACAACATTTTAAAAGCTCAATGATGAAATAAAGCACTGTGGATCGTCATTTCATCTCATCTATTTATATTGCATTCCATTGCATATCGCCCATCCATTTACTCATTCATTATTCATATGCATAGTTTTGTGTGCAAATGTGAACAAAATTAATATGAACAACTATGTGAAAATTGAGCTGGTCTTGGATACAATCATGATGAAGTCCTCTGATACATCATCAGTGCATCATCCAAAGTCTAAAAAACCTTGCATTCATCTATCATGATCATATCATCATCATTACATTTAGTTGCATTTGCATCGAGTGTATTTTATATCATTTAGTTGCATACAATTACATATAGTTCATTATCATTTATTGACATTAGTCTTATTATATCATTTCATCATTGCATAAATCATGACATTTAGATTCATCCATTTAATAAATTGTCCTTGATTTTGTTAGCCATTACTATGCGTTCATTTAGTGTCAGTTACCAATCATCACCAATTATCATCATCATTTATCGTTGCATACATCTCTCTATCTATCCATTAGTTAAGTAAATTCATTTATCCATTTAGTATATTTTCATACTCATTCAATTCATTTCATTTAAGATTCCTTACCAACATGCATTTATTCTACCTTTTCATTGCATTAAGGTGCAATTACCCATGAGTTGCATTATCACATCATCATATTTTTCACCATTTAGACTCATAAACAAAACCATTTGTTTCCACATAGGTTCATATACATTATCCATATACGTTCATTTAAAAATCATCATTTCAACATTTTGTATTTTACACTTGTCTATCCATATTGCGCTCATCTAATCAAAATATAGATACATTTACATACATAAATCATTCATTACATTACATTAGCATCATCACATTGTCTCATCAAAATTCAAATCAATGTACCATCATAATCATCATTTTATTATGCATACATAATCATCATGGCATTACATCATCGACACATAATACACACATATATAAACCCACATATACATGTTAGCATCACATCATACAATATGCATATAGACATCATGTAGGCATAAATTATCATAAAAACATGCAGATAGGAATCATCTCATAACAACACATACATGTAGCAAGTACAAGTATCCATCTGGGCATAAAATCATAAAATCATCATCCTGCATAAACATCCATACATGACATCAAAATGCATATCCTCACAAAAATGGGATTTCCTCATATATCATATCATATCATCAAAAATATACATGTATCAGAGTATAATGAAGTCCCAAACATCGGCTACCAAGAGCCATCCAAGACATAGTTTAAAATGACAATATAAATACATGCATACAAAATGCTCTCTCAGATGCCACTCTAACCAGATGCTGCACACCCATCTCTACCTTCTCCCCCACTAGTCCCTGCACCACCTAATCTATCTCTCCATGGAGGACCCATCACATCACCACTTCTCTACATCCTTTGAGACCACTCTGATCTCACCTACCGCATCTAGGAATAGCTCAGTGCTCACTGACAAACTGGCACCACCTGCTGGTATAACCTCCACCAATACTCTATCTCTGCTTGTGCCCATCGAATCTCCCTCATCACCTCCCCAATAGGACCCTGTGCTCCTACTCCAACCCAAACTCTCTCCTGTAGCTCTGCTAACCTCTCCACTGCATCATCCCTCTCTCGCAGCACCATAATCAGCTCTGACTCTCGGGCAAACAACTGAACATCTCTAGTTGCCACCTCTACCTCCAAATCCTCTACATGAGTCTGCAAATATCCTATCATATGATACTATAGATCTCCACCTGTGGCTCTCTCCCCCATGTCCATAGGTGCCTCCCCAGTGGCTTCCTCTCCCGTGGCTCCCTCCTCTGTATCCATCAGTGCCTATCCCTCACCTGCATCCCTATCACCTAGCCTCATGCCTCCCTGCATTAAAGGTCCCCGAGATAGCCGCAATGGCCCCCCACCTCTCCCTCTTCACTGTAATCGACCACCACCCCCACCTCCATGCCCACCACCACCATCTCCATCACCACCATCCCCTCTCCCTAGTCCACCTACTACTCTACGACCTCCTCTCCTCCTTTGTCTCCATCCCCTCTCCTCCTCAAAATCTAGAATCGGCTCTGCTGGATCTGATATCCGAGGAATCGGATATGCTGCAATATACTATGTGTACTCCTCAGATAGCCTTGCATCTACCATCCTCGGTCGCATATCCCATGGTCTCACTTGTAGCATCCAAAACTCTGCTAATGCTTGATCATAGGGGAATACTAGCCTGCATAAATACCTCTCTTGGACCACCCTGGCATATTCTCTTGAACCACTAGGAAATCCCTGCCTTCGCCCAAACTGTCTCAACACCCAGCCTGAAAGCTGTCTCTCCACATTGTAGGGTGTCCTACCAATGAGGAATCAAGTCATAAAAACATATTGCAACACCTCCGCATCATCCTCCCATGGCTCACACTCAATGTACGACCTCTAGATCACTATGTTCAAGTCACCCAGCACCCACTACCACCACTCTAACTTCCCTAGGTGGGGCTGACTCATCATCCCTCCATACATATATACATATGGCTAGTCCACTACCCAAAATCTCAAACTAACTGGTCAGGTAACCGGTAAGTGCTCCCATGTCCAAATATGCACCAGTGTGATCCCTACTGCCAAGGAGCCCCTCCCTTGGTATACTACATCATGAAGCTCTTGATATAAGTGTGATAGCACACACGGTCCCCATGCGTACCAGGTCCCTTCTATAATCATCTGCTCGATCACTTGACCCCAACCAATAGCTAGTCCATGCAATCATTGATTTGGGCATAGTAGTCCCCCAACAATACCTGATAGCACTACTGGTAATGGCTCATACAACGTGGCTATGTCCTCCTAGGCTATCAATCCTCCTCAAAAAATCTATGCACAGCTAGGGTCCCCCACGCTCAGTCATAGCTCACCAGCTCTCCTCAGATAGGAATGTGTAGGATGTGGCATACATCCTCCAACATCACTGTCATCTCTCCTTTCGCTAAGTGAAACGTGCATGTCTCACTATGCCACCGCTCTGCCAATGCTATAATCAAACCGTGATTCATCTGAATCATGGGCATATGCATCACATCATACAGGCTTGTCACTGCAATGTGATCCACCTCGACCTCTATCAATTGATTGTGCAACACCTATGTGGTGGGATGCCTCTCACGCAATTGTAAGATGTGAAGATCCTCCTACACAAGTGCATCAACCATCATCATCAGTTGTTTTGTTTCAAACTTTCTTTAGTTTAACCTAAAGAGATACTTTGATCAAGTATCTTCGGGTCTCAATAGGTAAGCAATCATGGCACACCAAGACTTCAACAAACATTTATCCTAATGACCTAAGTCTCATTAGGACTGCTATGGTTCAAAACAACTCTCACCTCATCTCTCCATCCATCCATTATTGGCAACCAAAGATTCTTGTTCAAACACACTGGGGCATCTATTTTCCTACACAAAAGTGCTTAATCAACTAGGCAATAACGCTCAAACAACAATAGTGCTATACTGACTCTACCATAGCGCTACTTCATCTCAAAAGTGCTAATTAAACTACTCAATAGCGCTAATAACGTAAAAGTGCTCTTCTAACTACACACAAATGCTACTTTGAAGCAAAAGCACTCAATTGATCGAGCAATAGTGCTAAAAACCCAAAAGTGCTCAAACAACTATACAATAGCACCAGTATTAATAGAAGCACTAAAATAACTATGCAATAGCACCATTGCGGCACAAAAATGCTAATTCATTTAACAAAAGTGCCAAAACATAGTTCTAGGGCTATTGTCTTGACTCAACTTGGACCTAGCTAAAAACATATCAAAAATACACAAAAATAAAAAATTCAAATTCACATACCGATGGTCCATAGTCATCTAGCCACTAGAATCGGCAGATGCGCTCTAATCAGTGCTCTATTATGGGGACCAGCATCCTGACTACTGCTTGCTACTCCAAAAAGTCAAAACCAGAGCTCAGATTTCACTATGGTCACGAATACAAATGAACTTGTTTTCACCCCTTTCTCCCCATATAAACCCATTGTCGTAACCCTAATTTTTCCCTCGCTTTCCGTCATGGTCTTCATGCACTTCCCAAGCCTCCTATTTCTCTATTTTATCTCTGATTTCTTCTATTTTTCACCAGTGATGTTAAAATCTTCTCTTCTACCACCCTGCGAATTTTCATTCTTTTTCGAGAGATCGCCCAATTTTTTGAAATTATTCGGCCTATCTCTCGAGGGGGCATACCACCCATTAAATTAGCATTTTTTGGGGCATATTTCTTCACACCTATGTTTCTTTGTTTGAATCGACGCGATAAACCACACCATCTCAAAGAGGGGCAAATGTAGTCACATAAATCTATCATTTTTAATTAAACAAATATTTAGTATTTGTTTGATTAAAAATCCACTAGCCATCAGTTAATTAAATTAATATTTAGTTAATTCATTTTAAAACATTCTCCTATTAATTAAATAAATTATTTAATTTATTTTAACTAATTCACTCAACCAAATTCACAAACAATTAAATGAATAAATCCTATTTATTCAATTTAATCCCCTTTCCTCTTTTTAATAATTTAAATAAAATATTTATTTAAATCATTATTCCCCCCACTAGCATTTTCCTACAAATGCAAGTTGCAAGCACAAGTTCAAATAACTTAATTTTATTTTAATTAAAATCCTATTTTCCCTCACCCACCAAATCCACTTGCACTCCTAAACCCCCTTCTAGATTTTTCTAACCCCTTTCTAATTAGCCTAATCCATTCACTACTTATTGTCACATTCCTAAGCAACTTGGAGTCACTTCTCAAAGACTTCAATGTCTTTAAAAAACATTAAATGCTTTGTGTGTTCAACAATTTAGCCTCTAAAGTCTTCCAAACCACTTATGGCTCTTACATGACCATTTATGGTTAAACCCTAACTCAACCTTCATGTGACTCATGTGTCTCCTCAAGCATTTATTGCTTTGACCATGGTTATCCCTTTTACCTTTGCACAAGAGTTTATCCATTGGATAAAACTTTATTCTTTGAATAAAGAATTTATTCACTCAACCAAACCTTGACCTTGAATCCCAAGTTAACCTTTAGGTCATATCAAGCATTTAATGCTTATTCCCTCTCCTGTCAACCTATCTCATATTGACACTTGTCATCCTGGGATTGGGTTGAAAGTCCTCACATGGATTGAATATCATTCAATCCTGACCCTTGTTGAGATTACTCAATCTCAACCATCCATTGCTCCATTTTTCCTATAAATAGAACCCATTTCTTCATAATCCAAATCCTGAAAACTTGTATGCATGTAATCTATAGTGAATTTTAGAGAGAGCATTTAGCATAAATCACATATATTGTCATTTTGGATAAAATAAATCTTAGTTCATTTCATAATATATCTAATTAGTTTTTTTTACACTTGCATAGCATAGTTAATCATCTACAATCTTGAACCTCCATAAGCATCCATAGTGCAAAAAGCTACTGAGAGCTACACTAATTTGGAACTTGGAGAGGAGAGGAACAAAGGAGAAGGAGCTAAGAGCATGTTAAAAGGCATTTGGAGATGCTTTGTTGTATTTACTTCCATAGTTAGATATTTTAGCATGTTTTTAGTGTCTCTTTTGATATGCCTCCTTAGATTAGTTTTTGGTTGATTAACACTAACGGTTTCTTGCATTTTTGTGTGTTATACGACCACAGGATTTTAATATAACACTTGTCCATTTCGTAGAGCATTAGTAAGATATGAAAGGTAATAGTTGACTCAAGTTCTACTAAAAAATTTAGTTTCCTTAGAGATGGTAGATAAACTAAAATTGAAGAGATTAACTCATGCTAACCCCTATAAAGTGTCATGGTTGAACAAAGGGAAACAAGTCTTAGTAAATGAACAATCTTGGGTGGAGTTTGAGATAGGAGAGTACAAGGATAGAATTTTTTGTGACATAATCCCCATGGATGCTTGTCATTTTCCATTAGGGTGTCCATGACAATGTGATGTCCAATCCCAACATGATGGAAAAACAAACTCATTTCTCACAACCAAAAATGGGAGGAAGTAGAAGATGGATCCTCTACCAGATGGGGGTATAGAGAAGAATGTTGTGTCAAGTGTTATGGTGGTGAGTGGAAAGGAGTTCATAGAAATCCTAAAGGAGGGAACCTCTGATTATGCTCTAATTTTGAAGCCTAAAAATAGTCCTAATGAACCTAGTCACCATAAGGAGGAAATTCCCAAGGAAGTGAAGCAATTGTTGGACAAGTATAAGGGTATAATGATGGAAGAAATGCCCATTAAGTTGCCACCTATTAGGGACATAAGCCATCAGATTGACTTCATACCAGGGTCTACATTGCCAAATAAACCATCCTACAAGATAAACCCTTATCAAAATGAAGAAATTTCTAACCAAGTGCAAGAGTTGTTAGATAAGGGTTTGGTGAGGAAGAGTCTTAGTCCATGTGCTGTCCCAATAGTCCTAGAACCTAAAAAAGATGGTAAATATAGACTTTGTACTAATTCTAGGGCCATCAATAGGATTACCATAGGATATTGGTTTCCTATTCCTAGATTAGAAGGCTTAATGGATTGTTTGGGAGGAGCTTGTTACTATTCCAAGATTGACCTCAAGAGTGGGTATCATCAAATCAGAATAAGGTAAGGGGATGAATGGAAGACAACCTTCAAAACAAATGAAGGTATCTATAAGTGGATGGTGATGCCATTTGGTCTATCTAATTCCCCAAGTACCTTTATGCACCTCATGAATAAGGTATTAAAAGATTTCATTGGCAAATTTGTTGTGTTTTACCTTGATGATATTCTTGTATTTAGTAGGACAAAGGAAGAGCATTTGGAGCACTTGAACTAGATTTTGAGGAATCTACATGATGAAAAGTTGATGATTAACATGGAAAAGAGTGTGTTAATGAAGGAAGAGCTTGTCTACCTTGGCTTGATAATTTCCAAAGGTAATTTGAAGATGGATCTAGAAAAGGTGGAGGCTATCTTATCATGGCCAACACCTAAGACAGTAGTTGATGTGAGGAGCTTTCATTGATTGGCAACATTCTACAGGAAATTCATTGAAAATTTTAGTCATATATGTGCACCCATCCTAAACACAATCAAGGGAGGTCAAAAATGTAAATTTTCTTGGACACATGAAGCAAATGGGTCCTTTGAATATCTGAAAAAAGTGTAGCACAAAAACCCATTCTTGTTTTTCCTATTTTAACAAGTTGTTCACAGTGGAGTGTGATGCTAGTAATCTTGCCATAGGGGTTGTTTTGAGTCAAGAGGGCATACCAGGGGCCTTTAGTGAGAAGTTAAATGATCCTAAATGGAAGTACTCTACCTATGTGTTGGAAATGTATGCAATGGTACAAGCCATAAAGAAATGGATGCATTACCTTTTACCTAAAGAATTCATTTTTCATACTGACAATCATGCTCTTAGTTTTTTGAATGGACATGAGAAACTCAGTCACAAACACATGAAGTGGGTTGAACATCTTCAAGCCTACACTTCCACCATTAAACACAAGAAGGGGTAGTCTAATAATGTGGTAGATGAATTGAGTAGGAGGGTGTGTATGGTACAATAAATTCAATTGCAAAGTGTGGGGATTGATTCCCTCAAGCATATGTACAAGGATGATGAAGATTTTAGTGAAATATATGAGGTTTGTACTCAATTTTCAGATGCTTATCATTCTAATTTTTCTGAGTGTTTGTTGCAATAGGGGTTGTTGTTCAAAGGGAGCCAATTGTGTGTTCCTAAATTCTCCATGAGGGAGAACACTATAAAGGAGAAACATAGTGGCAGTTTGGGAGGTCACTTTGGGTTGGATAAAACAATTGAACAGGTGAAGAGGCATTATTTTGGCCAAAGATGAAATCAGATGTTTGGAAGTTTGTTGAATGTTGTATCATATGTCAAAAGGCTAAGGGAACATCATCAAATGTAGGTTTATACCAAGCACTTCCTATTCCTAACAAACCATGGGAGAGTATCTGTATGGATTTTGGTTTGGGTCTTCCAAGGACTCAAAGGGGTTTTGATAGAATTTTTGTTGTGGTAGATAGATTTAGTAAGATGGCTCACTTCTTACCATGTAAATTCACTAATAATGCTCCCTATATTTCTGGTTTGTTCTTCAAAGAAATTGTTAGGATACATGGTTTGCCTCTTAACATTGTGATTGACAGGGACTCTAAGTTTGTGGGTCATTTTTGGCATACTTTGTGGAAGAAGTTGGGAACTCATTTTTCCTTTACATCAGCTTACCATCCTTAGACTAATGGAAAACCTAAGGAGGTGAATAGATCACTAGGAAATTGTTTTAGATGTCTTACAAAACAACATGGAGAAGTTTGGGTCATGATCATCCCTCAAGCTGAATTTTCTTATAATGACTTTATAAATAGGAGCATGGGAAGAAGTCCTTTTGAGGTGGTCTATGGAATTCATACAAGGGGTATTATTGAATTGAGAGACCTCCAAGAATTGGACAAAAGACATGCTCAAGGAGATGATTTTGCATTGGCTATGAAGGACATCCATGATAGAGTCAGAGAAACACTTCACAAGAATACTGAAAAATATAAAGAAAGGGCTAATGAGTGGAAGAGGGATGTGAAGTATAAGGTAGAGGACTTGGTGATGGAATATTTGAAGAAGGAGAGGCTTCCCATGGGGCAGCCCACTAAGCTATGCATGAAAAAGATTGGTCCTTTCTAGATTGTGCATAAATTTGGTCCTAATGCCTATGAGATTGAACTTCCTCAAGGCCTGGGCATATCTCTTATTTTGAATGTTTTAGATTTATTTCCTTATAAAGGTGATGTTTCAGGGTTAGATGTAGGTTTACAATCATATGAAGATGGAGGTTAGATCAAGCATCTATCCCTACTTAACCCTTTGAAATTGGAGTGCATTTTGGATACTAAAGTGGTCAACAAAACTAGGAAGAAGACCTACAAGGAATACCTTGTAAAATGGGGTGGATTACCTCCTGAATATGCCACATGGATGAGTCAAGATGACATTCTCAAGAATGGTGTTTCTATTGCAGACCTCCTTCCTCAAGAGAATTGAGTTTTCTATGCCCCCGATAGTATGGTGCAGGAGCACCTTGCAATTTTTGAGGATCAAATGTTTTGGTTTTGTGTTTTTTTGTTTTCATGTTGTAATAAGGTCATGTATACCATATCATATGTATTTGATTCATGATGTAAGGCTTGCTGCCACTTTTAACTCTTTGTAGTCCATTAGGACCTAGTGTGAGGTGTTAGTGCTCTAAGTTAAATTTATTTTGAAACTAGTTTGAGGAGTTTTGGTTCTTATTTGAAGGAGAAACACTCAAATTTGTCCAACTAGGTTAGGAAAACCCACAAAGCTAGGGTTTTGAATAAAAAATGTAATAACCCAACATTCCATGACTCAAATATCATGAAACTTAGGGGAATTTCAGTTCTAAGGATTTATTTTAAGATTATTTTGGTTGCAGGGAAAGCCGTGGAAGGAGGCATGACAACTAAGTAGATTTAACCTGGCATCTCAATGTGATAGGTTACTCTTTTACTACAAATTTGTGTGTAGGGAAGAATTTTGAGAATATTGACCCCAAATGTTGGTGTATTTGGTGTTTTGGAGTTGGTAAAGAGGTGTTCCAACTGGTGGGAATGTTACTTGAGTGAATTTGGGCATAGTCTCTTTGTAAAATAGGCCTAAAAGGGGCTTTAGGCCTAGTAGGACTGTCCATTTTCTAAGGAGAAATACAAAGTGTCAAGGTCTACAATTGTGGTGATTTTTAGGCCTTGTGGAAACACTTCATAATATGTGTTAATATTGGCTTTGTAACCTTGTTGGTGTGTATTGGTACTATCCCATTGTGAAGGCCTACTAGGCTTGTTGCGTGTCAACTACACTTGAAGGGTTAATGACTGAAAAAGGGTCTCATTTGGGGTCTAAAATGTTGTCATAAACATGTTCCAATGTCCACTAAAGAATTCCCTATACTCTCCCATACCCTACTCACTTTGGTCTTGTGAATGAGTAGGGAAACCTTGAAAAGTTTGGTTAATGATGGAATGTTGAATTGGTCCATCATGTTTAGTGTTCGGTCATTGATGTGTTGAGTCTTGTGAGAGGTTTGGGGTCTATTGTTGACTACCCAAAGTGGATCCAATAACTTGGTAATTGTGTCAAAGTAGGTTCTTATTTTTGGTGGTTGAACCTAGTGGTTGCCTAGTTGACTCAAACCCTCATAAGGCTCTACATCAGACAAAGTCTAGAGTGAAAATCGAGTGTCTAAGATTAGTTCAAGATGATGAATACACATCCGGTGAGTTCAATAGTTGCTATGAGAAAAATGGCATTAGGAGACAATTATTTGCATGCCATACACCTCAACAAAATGGCATTGTGGAAAGAAAGAACATAACCATTTTGGATGCAGCCAGAAGCATGATGATGGAAGCTAATTTGCCTCGTATCTACTAGAGAGAAGCAGTAAGTACAACAATTTATATATTCAACAGAGTTTATATAAAGGGAGATACTAGTAAGACACCTTATGAATTATGGTTTGGTCATTCCCCTACTCTTAAATATTTTAGAATCTTTGAAAGTAAGTGTTATATCAAAAGAGACGATTCCATTGGAAAGTTTGACCCTAGATGTGAGGGAGGAATATTTCTTGGTTATTCAACTAAAAGAAAATCATATAGATGTTATAACAAAATATTGTAGAGAATTGTGGAGAGTTATAATGTGAAAGTGGATGAGCAGTACAAAGACCAAGCTAATTCTTATGATCGTGAACTGGTAGTGAAAATGATCATAACTAAATTGGTAGTGTCTGTACTGGAACAAAATACTAAACTAGTTACCCCAACATCATCAAAAAACTTAGCTGTAACTGAAGAGTAGCACAGAGAACCTGAAAAATCAGAAAACACCAAGGTATGTAAGGCTAAATCATTTTAAAAATGGTGTAGGAGCCCCGGACATGAAGACAATCTGGAGGACACCACAGATGCATGACAAGGAGATGTATGGGTATAATAGACTCAATTTTGATGTTTTAAAGCCAACTATGGCATTTATTGTAATGATCCTAATGTAATGGTTAAATGTCCTAATGGGCCTAATAGGACCATAGGACCAAATATAGGATTCCATGGTTATAGGATTGGGAAGAGTCTTAAGAGTGTTTAGACCTCTTGAATAAAGAATTTTGATCCTTTAGGAGTCATTAGCTTTGGGTAGAAGTCAATATAGGGGGTTTAATAAGAGTTTTTAGTTCAAATATTTGAATATAACGACTAGTGCCATTTTGGTGGGAAATAACCAAAATAGGCTTTTTAAGCATTTACAATGGTACATAACTGTATGGATCAGTTGGGGTAGTTGTTGGAGGTCTATTAAAATCCCTAAGAGACATGTACGAGGAGAGCACAAGCAAGTATAGATTGTATGGAATACAACTCTATAGCAATAAAACTCATTTATTTTCCTACAAATCTGTGGTTTCATGTTTTCTTTGCACTAAAGTAGTTTGATATTGGTTTTTGTAATGAAGTGAGGGAGGTGTGTGTGCATCCTTGAATATTTTTAATCTATTGAAGGTTTAATAAACTTTAGGAACACACATTGCACTATTCATTCCTAAGTTTGCAATCTTTCATTTACTATTTTGTTGGTTTCGTTTGACATAATGGTCCAACCATAGATGTAAGAATTTGTTTCCTATGGATTGGATCAACCCTAACTTGTATCATATGTTCATGAAAATTTAATGATAGGAAGAAGAGAAAGTTTGGTGTACACCGTGAAGAATTAACTGAAAATGCATGGTTTTTGTGTCACAGTTATAGTAGTAGAAGTTCGACATTAAGGAGGGGCTATTTTTGTGTTTGATATAGTGAGTATATATTGAGGAAATGGTGAATAAACCTTCTTTTGATTCTGGAAGTGATGTTTGGTGAGTTTTTTAGCAAGCCCTAGGTTTAAGTTTGGAATAGTGAGGGTTTTGGGGTTAGGGAATATAGAAGCCTTACCTAACCATACAACCTAGAAAATAATTAGTTTTGGATCATAGCCAAAGACTGTATGGAAGGTTTCTTTCTGGAGATGAGTTTTGGAAGTACTTCCTTTGCAAATGTGGCTTAATTAGCCTACTGGATACAAAGGACAATGATTTTTTGAGATTGTTGGTCCAAAGTAACAATACCTAAGTTCTAGACATGTAATTGTTGGCTGAAAAGGGTATCCTGATCCATGAATTTCTTGTCTAGTGTTTTGCAACTTCTGGGAGATAATTACCTAAAACAATGTTTGCAAAGCTAGTTGAAGACTAGCATTTGAGATATCTTGACAAATGAAGGCTTGATGCCTTGATAAAATTATGTACATGTTTTTTGGGAGTGTTTAATTGGTGTAGAGGTAGAGGATTCACTTGGCTTAGTGGAGGACAAGTTTTGAGCCTCTTAGAGGCATTAGATACACTTGAATCACCTTAGGAGTGTGGGGTTTGGGTCCTTATCATACATTTATCTACAAGTTTGCAATTGAACCTCTTCCCTCTGCATCATAAAATCAGATCATTGGAGACAAAAACATGGGAGTTATGACAAGGAGAAGATTGGAAAATCTAGAGGTATGTTTCATTTCTCAGATTGAACTGACATCAGTAATTGAATCTTGTAAAGATGAATGTTGGATGAAAGCTATGGAAGATGAATTAGATCCGATAGAAAAGAACAATACTTGGACTTTAGTTCCCCAACCTAAATATAAGAATGTTATTGGAACTAAATGGGTCTTTAGAAACAAACTGAATGAGGATGGACACGTTGTAAGAAATAAGGCTAGATTGGTTTGCAAAGGATATTCTCAGAAGAAAGGAATTGATTATGGTGAAACTTATGCACCGCTAGATAGAATTGAAGCTGTTAGAATATTTCTTGCTTATGCAGCCTATAAGAACTACAAGGTCTATCAGATAGATATTAAGTGTGCATTTCTGAATGGAGAACTTGAAGAGGAAGTATTTATTGAGCAACCACATGGACTTTTACTGATAGATGAAAAAAATATGGTTTGTAGATTAAGGAAAGACCTATATGAACTAAAACAAGCTCCTATAGCTTGGTATACAAGGCTGCGTAAGTACCTTATGAAGCTTGATTTTATAAAAGGTAATGTTGTCAGTATCCTATATTATAAGATCACTAAAGATGATATTCTCATTATTGAAGTATTTGTTGATGATATCATTTTTTGAGGTGAAGAAAAATTGTGCATAGAATTTTTTGATAATATACAAAGTGAATTTGAAATGTCTATGAGTGGAGAAATAAGATTTTTTCTAGGTTTGTAGATTAATCAGATTGACAAAGGCATATTTATCTGTCAAAATAATTATCTAAGGGAATTGCTGAAGAAATTTGGTATGGAAAATTCTAAATTGGTTAGTACTCCTATGGTTACAAGTGAAAAATTGTCAATTAAGGATGTATCCCCTTCAATAAATTCTACAAGATATAAATCCATGATTGGTGGCTTGCTATATTTTACTCAAACTAGACTGGATATAATGAATGCAATCAATATTATATCAAGATTTAAAAGAAATCCAAGAGAAAATCATGAAAGTGCAATAAAAAGGATATTCTAGTATTTGCAAGGAACAACTGAATATGTTTTATGGTACCCTAAAGATGATCACTTTACTTTATGTGCATATACAAATGTGCTGGAAATATAAAGGAATTGGTTATGTGTTGCATTGATGTTTTGTAATTGATGTGAAAACTAGCTGTTATGGTTGGTTACCGATAGACAAATTTTGGTTATCGGTAGAAGAACTAGTGTTATTGGTAGAAGGGACTATTAGTTGGATACTATCAACATGTTTGGATAAATGGAATATGTTTGGTTTGATGTTTCTAGACTATGTTTTGGTCAGTTGGTATTGACTTGATGATCAAATTCTATCCTACACTCTAGTAAGCCTATACCGGTAAGGGTTTAAGGTTTTACTGGTAGATCTTTAACTAAGAATCTTTGACAAGATGCATAAGTGGTGTTGGTGCAGCTTCTAGATGGAATTATGGATGTAGAAGATGATCCTTGATCATGCCTCGATTGATTGGAGACATCACTTTGGCATGGTGAATCTATTTAGGTTTGGTATCTATCTAGGTTATGGACAGGTATCATGTTATGTGTTCTCTACATGTTCGCAGGATGATTTATGGATTGGTTAATGTTGTTTTGGTCTAAAGCCGACATGGCATATCATTGTAATATGGATGTATGTAATGTTCTTATTGTAATATCTTTTAGGTGGCCGACCTAATTGGTTTAGGCCTTAGGGTTTGTAGAAATTGATGTAAGATCTCATTGTAGATCAAGGTCTTGGTCATGGATTAAAATATCATATGCGAAGGAGATTTGGTCAATCATAGGTGATCGAATTGGGTTTATGTAAGAGGTCAAAGGGCTCTGATATTTAGCTTAACCAGGATTGTAATCAAGCATGGTAGATGCTATCACTAGTAGTTCATTCTTCTGGATTGTTGTCTAATTATCTTGAGGTGGTTATAACCTCTTTGTAGTCAATGAGACTCCTTTGTAATGAGCAGTATGCTCTAGGCAGTGTGCTTTTCTGCATGTGCAGGCCCCTTATTATATCACATACTTTCTATAGAAGTATCATCTGACTGTGGGTAGGCTTCCCACCGTGGTTTTTCCCTTTACCGAGTTTTCCACGTACAAATCATGGTGTTATGTGGTATGGTTGTATTGTGTCAATTCTCTAATTCATTCTTAATTTTTATTGCTTACTAGTATCTATTTATGCTATTTCGGTATTCAATGTTAATGTGCTCTGGTTAAAAGTTATAGAGTGGTTTGATTAATATAATTTGTTGACAACTGATTCACCCCCCCCCCTCTCAATTATCCATCGGTTATTCTAACAAGATGCAGATTGGCTAGGTGATGTTGATGACTAGAAGAGCACATCCGGTGGAGCATTCTTCCTTGGGAAGAAGTTGATTTCATGTATCAATAAGAAGCAATCATTCATTTCCTTACCTACTATTGAAGATGAATATGTTACAGCCACAACCAATTGTACTCAAGTTTTATGGATGAAGCAGATATTGAAGGATATACAAGTGAGTTGTAATGATTTGGTAATTATCCATTGTGATAACTCTACAACTATTGACATATCAAATAATTTGGTATTTCACTCCAAGACTAAGCACATATCAATCAAGTATAACTTTTTGAAGGAAAAGGTGGAAGCAAATGAAGTCAGATTGGTTTATGTGAACACTAACAAGAAAATAGTAGACATCTTCACTAAACCTTTGTCTTGGGAATCATTTGAGTATTTGAGAGACAGATTGGGGGTTTCTACTCCTCTGATAGAGACTTAAATGATGCAGATGTGCATTAGTTTGGTATGCATTATCATAGCTATCTTTTGCTCTGGATTGATGAAACAATGCTACTACTCACGAGGAGTAGTCAGCCTTGAGATTTAGAGTTTTCATATTCTGTTTGATTCTTGGGCATTGCTATCAAAGGGGGAAGAATACATGTTAAAAACCATTGCTATTTATTGATTGCACTCCTTTGGGAGAGTTTTGCGGTATTTGGTCTTTTTGATTTAGTATTGGTTAAGAACTTCATTGCTATAATATGGGAGATTGTTGGCTATCTTTCATTAGGGGAGACTTGTTTGGCATTTTCTTCGCGCTTGGATGTTTTTCACATCTAGTGTTTCCATGAATGCCAAAGGGGATATTGTTAGCCATATGATGGAATTTATTATGTGTTACACTGATGTTTTGTTATTGATGTCAGTGCTTACTATTATGGTTGTTTACCAGCTTCCGCTAGATAGATCAGATTGGGAAGATAATCAGTTGATTGTCACAGGTATGATCTGGATGATGGAACAAGTTTGTATGGATGGTTCATATGCTTCTGAAGTATGTTTCAGTTAGTTGTCATTGACTTGATGATCAGATGCTATCTTATGTTATAGTAAGCTTGCTTTATTGGTATGGTAAGGGTTTCAATGACAAAGTTTTATTGAAGATTTTTGATGTAATGCATAAGTGGTGTTGGTGCAGCTTCTAGAAGGGATTCAAGATGCTGTTGGTGATTGTGCCTTGATTGGTTGGTGTCATTACTTTGGTGTATGTTGATCTAATTTAGGTTTGGTGCTACCTAGGTTATGGACTAATTTACATGAAACATGTTGGTGGATCCTTAGACACACTTTTGGGATGTTTTATTGATTGGATGATGTTTATTTGGCCCTAGGCCGACATGTGTTATGATTTTATTTCATGATTATGTAATCGATCTATTGTATTATTTGTGGCTGACCTAATTCATTAGGTCCTAGGTTGTTATAAATGTATATAAGATCTCATTGTAGATCATATGGGAATAGGAAAGGAGTGAATAATGTCATAATAATTTGTGCAGAGGATTTGGTCGATCATAGGTGATCGAGATGGGTTTATGTAAGAGGTTTTCGACCTCTAGTATTAAGCTTAACTGGAAATGTAATCTAGCATGTTTGATGCTATCGCTGACAATTCTTCTCTCTAGATTGTAGTCCAAATATCTTGAGGTGGTTTACATCTCTGTAGTTAGTGTGCTCTACGTAGTGTGCCTTCCTACATGTGCAGGCCCCTATTGTAATCATATACTTGTTGCAGAAGTATCATTTGACTGTGGGTAGGGTTTCCCACCATGGTTTTTCCTCATTGAGGTTTTCCACATACAAATCATGGTGTTATGTGTTATGGTTGCATGGTATTGATTCTCTAGTTTTGATTTATGCTTTAATTCTTAATTAGTTATACTGATATAAGATTTTAAGTGCTTTAATTCACATATTCTGTTAACAACCTATTCACCCCCCCTCTCAATTGTTCTCTGATTATCCTAACAAACAACACATATTATTTTTATAGGAGAGATCTCATATGAGGGGACCAAAAGATTATCCACCAAGAACTCATAGTGGATCTCATTATGTGGTATGTTGATCAAAGAAGCAATACTAGTAATGACATTGTAGCTTGATTATTATCTCTTGGAATTTGTTCAAAGACTATGTCTGTGAAGTATTACTTGAAATCATCCACCATTTTCTAATATGGCATTAGGTTCTCATCTTTAGTCTGGTAATCATCATTTTGTTGATGAATCGCAAGTTGAGAGTCCTAAAAAATGTGAAGTTCTTAGATCTTTCATTGAACTACGATCTATAATCCTACTGTTAATGCCTCATACTCTATTATGTTATTTGTGAAAGGGAATTCCAATTGATATGATTTAGGAATAGAATCCCATTGAGGTGTAATGAAGAGTATGCTTGCACCTGCTTCATGCTATGTATTTGAACCATCAAAATATAGTTGCCAAGGTTTTGAGTTTGTCACAGTAAAGATGGATTCATCCAAAAACTCTAAGACAATAGGAGCATCACCAATAATATGTGCATCTACAAGTTGTTTTGCAATGGCTTGTCCCTTATTGGTTTTTCTATCCACAATTCGATGGTGAAAACCTCCTTGAGGTACTAGAGGATGGAAGTTTTAACACTCTCCCCATAACATCATACCATGAAGCATAATCAATATTGATAGAATAAATAATATAGACAAACCTTCAAACAAAAGAGAATCAACATAATATATATATTGCAAAATCATTGATAGAACAAGAGCAACCCAAATTTATCAAGTTTTTCAAGAAACATCAAATCAACTTTGCATGGTGTCTAGATTAGATTTTGAGCTTGTTATGCATCATGTGATAGTAACACCAAGCATGAAAACAATCAAACAAAAATTAAGAAAGATACATCCCTAGGTGGCACTTTTAGTCAAAGTCAATTTTGAGAAAGTTGTTGGATGTCGACTTTATCAAACCTATCAATTATTCCAAATGGATCTCCAATCTAGTACCTATAACCAAACTAGATAACTATATCAGAATATGAATGGAATTCAAAGACATCAACAAGGCTTGTCCCAAGGATGATTTTTATTTTCCTAACATTACGTGTGTAAAATTTGGAATCTGTATTTGAAACAGAAACACTCAATAAGTCATTGCATGCATGGTTAGTTGATCAAAATCAATGAATTTAAAAACCATAATAAATTGACCTATTGCCTCCTAAAAGATGCGAGTATAGATTTTCTCTTAGATTTATGTAAGCAATACTAGTGACTAGACTACACCAAGGCAGAGGATTTAATCTATATGAATGCAGGATTAATCAAATTAAGCTAGATGGATGCAAGATTAAGAAAATTAAGCTAGATGGATGCAAGATTAAGAAAATTAAGCTAACATGACTAAGATAATATGAATAAGCTAATATGCAATAAGCTAAGATGCAATATTCTTAATGACTAGAGAAAATATAGCATGATAACAATAAAATCTCTATAATACTTTGATTAAGGGATAAGAGCTTGAATTTATAGAAAATCCAGAGAGAGTGATGGTCGAGATTGATTGTTGATGAGCGGTCAAGATTATCTCAGAAGTAGCACAATCTTGGTGATTTGATGTGATTGGCTACTTTCTTTAGATTTGAAGGAGATAAGATTGAGCTAAAATTAAGATAAAATAAGAAAAATTGATTTATTCCATTTCCCTTTCTTAAAGCAAGCTTTCTTTGATTTATTCCCTTTTATTTAATTTTGCTCTTTTTTTGAAATTTATTTTTGAAGTTATCTCAAATTAATTTCTCTTTTTCAAAATAATTGCTTTTTCAAAAATAATTCCTTTTTGATGATTTTCCTTTTTGAGTAGCCATCATCATCAAATCAGTTGGACTCAACTCAGAGACTGATTTCTTCTCAACCTGAGAAGTGTCAATTGCCAAAACCTTTGCCAGAGAATCTCAACCTCTTTTGCACCGGTGGCTTCGCCACTTGGTGCAGTGTCGGTTACTGCCAGTGTAGTATTATCCATAATATTTCCAGTGTCCTATACATTGCCTTGCTAAAAAATGGTCTGTGTTGGTATAGACTGTACACTCTCCTTAACTGTCGGTTGTGTCTGGATATCTATAGTTACTGTTGGTTGTGTCAAAATTGGAGTTGAACTACCCAAAATACCTTTCCCTTTTGATTTGTCAGGAATGGTGGAAGATTTTTCCCTTGCAAATTCTTCTTGAGATGTGAGAAAGTCTGGGTTTTTCTGAAAGAATTTGGTCCATCCCTTACTAGTCTCATTTATCACCTCATTTAATTTCCCCATCATAAGGCTTATTTGTCAGGATTTACTACTGAAAACTGTCCTATTTGCAGTATCTATACATCTTTTCATTTCTTCATTATTTACAGCACCACACAATTCCAAAAGTGCTACTTCTTTGATCTCCCTATCTCTTTTGACATCGTCAAGTCTCCTAGCCTCAAGTTTATTATACAAGGATAAAGGTATCTTCTTCAAAATTTCAACTAAGGCTTTCTTAAAAATGTCTATACACAACAAAATAGCCTCTTCTAATTCATTTTTCTCATTCTCTTCTAAATCTTCTTAACACTTCGATATATTTTCAAGATTCCATCTTTTGTAATATCATCAATAAGCTCAACACAGGTCATTGTGGTCTTACCTGTTCCAGTATCACCACCCTTCTTCTTTTTGCTTGTGGTTGCCGGTGTGACTGGTTTCCTCTTTTGCATAGGCTTCCTTGCTAGTGGTGGAGGTGCAGTAGGCTTAGTTGCCTTTCTAACAAGTCTCCTCCTAGGCTTTGCCTTCTTCTGCTCTACTGGTGGTTTTACCACATTCTTCCTTTGTACCCTTCTGAAAGCTAGAGGTTCATTATCCTCTTAATCAGAATCAGAAGTTGTAGGGGAAATGTGAACTTGTGGCTTCTTCACTTCTGTAGTACCAACCTCTGTCGGTTTAGCTATCTGTTTGGATTTTGAACCCAATTGAGTGTCTATCTTATAAATCACATGTTGTACATATGCAAACATCTTTTCTATTTTCTTCTCTCTTCTCTTCTTGTTAAAACTAGTTTTCACTTCAAGAGCCTTCTCTCCTACTGTACCAAAATGCTCTGTTTTATCATCTAATGGGGAATCTAACAACATCTTTGCATAGAGTTAAAAAATTCTATCATCCACCTCATATCCAAGCTCAGTAATCCAGATTTGCCTAGGTTCAACTACTTCCCATAAGAGTTTCATCAGTATTTACCATGAAACAGATATCATTGGAATACTTCTCCACAATGTTCTTTGATATTTTCTCCCTCTACCTCATGTTTTCTTGAAATGTCTTAAAATACCCCCAAAGTTTCTCATCTATACTAGTACCAAGACCAGTGATTTCTTCCTTGATCTACATACCTACCAGTATGTCATGAGCCCAATGCTTCTTCCCTAGACCAGGTAGCTCATTCAGAAAGTAAAGAATTAAACAAACAATCAAATTTCCATATCTAAAAGTTCCTTTCTTGATTCCTTTGATCTTACCAAGGTTTAACATCAACTCACTCCTCATCCGTTCACATAAATCATACTTCACATTGTTCCTTAGCATCTAATTTGCAACATGAATGCATGAAATAGCAACAAAATTCAATCGGTTGGATTGAGTTACCTTGTAAGCTATGATCATGCTTGCAAACTTTATATCCGTGTCGGTGATTGTGCTTATCCTCATTGATCTATTATTAGGCGTTGCACCAGTGAGTTTCTCGACCTCTCTGTTGGAAATTTTCTTACCAGGTTCTTGTCCGACCTTGGGTAAGTTGGTGACAGCTTGAATAGCCTCCTTAGTGATCATGTAATGCCTATCTAGCCAAATAAATTCATTGTGAATCCTACTCAGAATGTATCTGATAACCTCATCTTTGAATTTTGGTATGTACAAAATACCGGTTAACCCTAGATGCTCAATTGCTTTGTATTTTGGTTTGATGGTTCTAGAGTCTCCCAATATCATAGATTGATACATGCTTTTGATGTCCTTTCTGCCCAATTCCTCCAGGGTGCAATGAATGTATGCCCTCACATCTTCAACATACATTACGCTGTCAGGAACCCTAGAAAATGCTCCCATCGAGTCTTCCTTTTTAGCAATTTTGGGAACCTCCTTAAATACTAGCCTTAACCTATCCTTGACTTTGACAATGGTGGGATTTGCAATAAAAGGAGGAGCTGAAGATCTAGATGCCATTTCAAAAAATACCTGAAAGTGAATGTTAGTGGAAGATTGGGTGCTTCAGATAACTGCTCGAAATCCTTTCACAATCCTTTTGCTCACTCTTAACTTGCCTTTACTTCGCTCTAAATGCTTGAATGCTCTATGAGTGAAAATAGATTCACTTACCCCCTTTTATCAATGAATAAAACCCTAATTATTTGTAATAAATGCTTCACCAACAACCCTACAGATGTCGGTTTCACAGTCATGTGCAGGGTGAATCTTCATTAACGATGAACACAACTCTCCAGATCTCTTTCAAATATCCTTAAGTCTCTTCTGGGGTAACATACAAAATTTATCAATGACTTAGCCAACCCCTAAGGCTTATGCCTTAGTTACTGGTGGAATTTCCTACTGATGGAGGAATACCCTATTCTACCGGTGGGGTTAGTGGTGTAGATCCATCTCCACTTGGTTCTTCAGATTTTCTAACCCATGTCTTGGTGTGATCTTGTTGTATTTCATCTATCTTTTGCTTTCCTTTCTCATTATCTTTATCATTATTAACCAGTTGATTCTTGCTTCTACAATACTTAGCATTATGACCTATTTTGTTGCATGCACAACATATAACATTGTTTTTCTGAATTTATTTGCCATATCCAGTATCATTTCTTGACCTACGATGATTGAAAAAATGTTCAAACTTTCCACATGAATAACATTTAATATTCATTCTGCAATTTTCTGATCTATGACCGTATTTCTTGTAATTTGTGCATTGACTGAGAACCGAATTGTAGTTGTGATTTGCATTATTTCTACACTATTTATCCATATGCCCAAATTTATTGCAAACAAAACATATACCATTTAATTTATAAGCATTAGTTTGCCTTACCGGTTTCAAGACCATGGGCATCTACATATTTTTCATCAGACAAAGAACTTATAATAGTCTCCAATGCTTGATAATTTTCTTGTTTCTCTTTCTTTTGATAATCACTCAACATCCCAGTAGGTGCAATACACTTAGTATCTACATGATCCCAATACTAGCTTCCCAAACTCTTGATATAAATTTTCATTCTATCACTCCATATCCTGTAGTTCTCTCTATTAAACTTAGGACCTTCCTTTTTCATCATGATCTAGCAGATCTTTACCTCAAGCTGTTAGGCTTAGACCTTAGAGGACCTATAAGCTCTAATACCAATTGATGGTATGATAAAAGAATAAGTATCTGGTAGATTACTGAGAGGAGGGGGGGGGGTGAATCAGTAAATAGAAAAATTGATACAAAATTTCCCAATCTCAATCTCGATCACACAAAGTAAACTTATCAATGAAATACCACTGTCAAGATAAAAACTCATACAAAAACCGGTTGACTATTACAACAACTTAACAATAAACAACATTAAACTTGTAAACATTCAAATGCTTTATCATATGTCAACATACTTCATTTCTTAGTGCTTTTGGTTATCATACCTTATCATAATAGTTAAGTAGTTAATCAAATCAACCATAAGATCATAACCACAAAAAACATTCACCATATGACACAAGTATTTTTGATGTGGAAACCCAAATAGGTAAAAACCACGATGAGATGGGACTCACAAGATAACTATTTGAACTCTTTTGAAGCTTGCCCTATTAGGAGCCAAGCTTGTTAAAGCTTTTACAAAAGTCCTAATAAGAACTGATCCTGTTAGGAATCATCGGTTAAGGGATTGACTACAAATGCCTTGTTAGAAGCAATACACTATAAAGAGTAACCTCGGTAGAGGAATTGAAAATCCAAGCTAATGAATCACCTTGTTAGAGGATTTAATAAGTAACCAAGCTTGTTAGAGCATACCCGATTAGGGGATTTCAATTCTATTGTAATTGTTAGCAAACAATAGGAGTTTTCTTGATCTATCTTAATAGCACTATACTTTCTTGATCAGATCCTTTTAAGCTCCTATCTACCTTTACTCAAACTGTAGACTCATCATCTGGTTCGGCAATCACACACTCAACTGATCTCTGCCAACACCTTCAAATAGACAACTTCATCAACCTTATAAACAAATCAATTAGGTCAATAACACAACAAAAACCTAATTCTCTAATAGAGATTACAAAAAATTCAGTTCAAGTATGACCATTGGATTACATAGAAATCTCTCCACATCAATCAAGAAAACCTCAACCACTCCTTGATTACAACTTCATCGAGCTCAGTAACTCATCACGTGCTTTGCATTAGATGCAGTACACTTTTCTCATTCCCTAGAAAAAATCTGCCAAAACATTTTGAACTTGTCTTCATACAATTATCATACGTGTCATCATCATTTATGCTCAACATCAGATCATAAACCAACATAACCAATTTAACAACCTTAATCGGTTAGGGTTTAACAAAAACAACTAGTAGGGTTTACCAGTTACATCAATAGATAAGATTTACACTGTTACACCGGTTACTGGTTCTCCTCACAAATTCTTCCTACCGGTTACAATAACAATATTACAACAATATCGACAATATCATTACCAGTTCAATTGACATTAGTGACAACATAACATATAATTAATTTAATCTTCATGAAAATGCCAACAATCTCCCCCTTTGGCATTGATGGCAATACAAATATCAACATCATTGATTGCTATGTGATTATGAATAGGAATCCTGGTTTACATTACTAAGTATTCACATGCTCTATCTCACTTCAAACTGTCACTGGTTTTCCTTCCCACAATCACATAATTCTTCTCCCCCTTTGACAACAATGCCAAATTGAAAGTAAAATATGTAATCTCAAATTTTCACTATACATCAACAACAATCTACAACTTAATGCTCCCCCTGTGGAATAACTTCCACTACTACACAAATCCTTGTAAAATTTTGCAAGTGGTTGAGGAACTGATGCAATCAACATCATGCTCAATTAACCTCATGAAGGGGTACAACCCCTAGTTGACTTCTAAGATACTCAAATGTAGTCTTAGGTAGAGGTTTGTTAAAAATATCTGCAAGCTACTCCTTGGTATAAACATGCTCTAAGATAACATGTTTTCTCTACACTTTTTCCCTCAAGAAATGATACTTCAATTCAATGTGCTTGGTTCGTGCGTGCAAAATAGGATTCTTGGAAATATTTATGACACTTTTATTATCACATAAAATCTGTATAGGTTCTGAAATCTTCATCTTAAAACCTTCCAAAATGTGCCTCATCCAAATAACCTATGTGCAATTTATATAAGTTGCAACATACTCAGCTTCAACAAAAGATTGTGAAGTACAACTCCGTTTTTTACTACTCCATGAAACAAGCCTTCCTCCAAGAAAAAATCCTCCACCGGTTGTGCTTTTTCGGTTATCAACATTTCCTTCCCAATCTGCATCTATGTACACCTTCAAGTAAAAATTTCCTCCATATGGATACCATACCCTATAATCAACAGTACCTTTCAAGTATCTAAAACTTATTTTGGTTGCTATCAGATGTGTTTCCTTAGGATTCTTCTAGAATCTACCAACTATGCCAACTGCATGGGCTATGTCCAATCTACCGTGAACAACATAGTGCGATTTTACAATCATTGACCTGTATTCCTTCTCATCAATAGATTTGGACTCATCTTCCTTGGACAACTTACAACCTATAACCATAGGTGTTCCAGCTGGTTTATAGTCACTCATGCCAAATGTCTTCAAGACTTCCTTCACATACTTAGACTATGTGATGAAAATACCATTCTTCATTTGTTGTATTTGCAAGCCTATGAAATTTTTTATTTCCCCCACTAAAGACATTTCAAATTCATTTTTCATTTCATCTGCAAAATTGTTGCTCATGTCATCAATACATCCAAATATGATATCATCAACAAATACTTTGCTGACTAGTATTTGATCTCCTTTAGATTTGAGATAAATGTTACTATCATCACTGGTTCTTAGAAAGCATATCTTAATTGGATGTGTATGAATCCTTTCATACCATGCTCTTGGTGCCTTCTTTAATCCATATAAAGCTTTATGCAATCTGCATACCATATCTTTCTTATCAGTCATAGCATAACAATCTAGTTGCTCAATGTATATTTCTTCTTCAAGTATCCCATTCAAAAACCCTGACTTAACATCCATCTAGTATACCTTGAATTTCTTGTGTATAGAAAATGCAAGTAAAGTTTTGACACCTTCTAGTCTTGCCACTGGTGCAAAAGTTTCACCATAGTCTTCTTCTTCCTCATGCACATAACCTTTGCATACCAACCTAGCTTTGTTGCGAACCACAACACCATCTTCATTCAACTTGTTCATAAAAACCCACTTAGTCCCTATCAAATTTTTATTTACTAGTCGGGGTACTAGGGTCCATGTGTTGTTTTTCTCAATTTGATCTAATTCCTCCTCCATAGCTTTAACCCAATGATTATCACCAAATGCCTCCTTAGCAGTTCTTGGTTCAATAGTGGAGATCATGCAAGAATTCTTTCTGATTCTTCTTCTGGTTAGAACTCCAACATCCTTATCCCCAATAATCTATTCAAGATTGTGATTCAATCTCACATATCTTGGAATAATATGATCATTATCTTTAGGTTCAGCTTCTGAATTTATCTGTTCTGGTTGGACTAGTACATCAGTATTTTCTTTGCCAGTTTCAAATTTAATAGTTTCTGGTTCCAAAATTAAAATGCAAGGATCTTCATCCTTTTTCTTTGAATTGGTTCCTTCTGAGACTTCAAGAAATTCATCTATTTGAACATCAAAACTCTCAAAAATTCGCTATGTCTGGTTGTTAAAACATGTGTAGGCCTTACTCTTGGTGGAATAGCCAAGATATATTGTAGGATTTTGCCAAGATCAAGGACACAATGAAAAGCATAAAAGAGACAATAGAATGACAAGAACAAACTATATTCTCATCAATATACAAAATGATCAACTGGATTAACCAATACAATGAATAGAGGCTTGCTTATATAGGCAAGGCCATATGGATGTATGAGCACACAAATATGACATGTGGCTCAATGAGAAACAAGGGTAGGTAAGAAATACTAAGGGTAGGTAGGAGAAATAATATAATATTCCACAAGAGGTGGATGACCCACCGAATGTGGAGTGTAACAGCAAAATAAGACCACAAAAGGTGGAATTTCTCCTACAAGCTCTATCCCTATGTGCACACTTCCCTAAGTGTCTCAAATCCAAACTACGAAGAGATGCATTATCCTAAGTTAACTTAAGTAAGTGTAATAATATCCATAATGAATATTTATTTACACCAACACCCCCCCTTAAGTGCAACTTAGGGGAATGAAGACTCAAGCCAACAATGCAAGATGGGTCCCGGCTACTAGGCCATGATAGGTACCCATGTACAATATGCAAATGCAAGAAAAACTATGCAATGCAATCTCTCACAAATGGAGAAAGGGAGAAAATCCAGTGGGAAAAAAATCCCCCCCAAAAGGGAGATGACTGTACAAAAGATTCTCAAAGAAGAAGGACAAAACCTCAAAGAGGAAAAAGTCCCCCCCATAAGAGAGGAAGGAGAAGTCAGCTGACCCCCCCTAATGACACATCCCGCAACCCCAAGAGAGCTCGCAACTGCTGGAACTTACTCTTGGTGAAAGGTTTGGTGAATATGTCAACAACCTGCTCTGTTGTAGGACGATATTTCAAATCAATGACCTACTCCTGGATGAGCTCTTGGATATAGTGCATATGAATCTCGATGTGTTTGGTCTGCTGGTGCTGGACCGGGTTCGTTGAGATCGCAATAGCACTCTGATTGTTGCAATCTAGAACTATCGACCATGGAGTGGTGAATCCAAACTCTATGTGAATTTGCTGGAGCCAAATGGTCTCAGTCGCTACATTAACAGTGCCTCGATACTCAGCCTCAGTCGAAGAGAGAGCAATAGCATGTTGCTTCTTGCTCTGCCAACAAATGGGGCTTGAACCAAGGTGAAAACTGTAACCAGAAGTAGACTTATGATCAACTAGATCACCAGCCCAATCGGAGTCTGTGTAACCAACCAAGCGAAGTCCTATGCCTACTGCATAGTGAATCCCATAGTGATGTGTACCCTGGATGTAATGAAGGATGTGTTTGGTGGCTTTCCAATGAAGCTCATGTGGTTCCTGCATGAAGTGGGAAACCATGTCAACTGCAAATGAAATATCAGGGTATGTATGAGTCAAGTAGATGAGACTACCCACAAGCTGACAATACAAAGTGGCATCAACTGGTGGAGAAGAACATTGAGCCTCAAGCTTGACTCCTGAAAGAAAGGGAGTCGGAGTAGGCTTATAATTAGCCATATGAAAGCGTGCAAGCAGATCAAGAGCATACTTGGGCTGCGATAGAGTAATCCTAGAAGGTGACTATGAAATCTCTATCCTGAGAAACTAGTGCAAAAGACCCAAGTCATTCATAGCAAATCTATCGTGCAAAGCAGATTTGACCCTGCTAATGATGGATGAAGTACTCCTTGTAATGATCAAGTCATCAACATAGAGCACAAGTATCAAGTGAGAGTCATCCTATCGCAAAATGTAGACATTTGGATCGGAATGACACCTGGTGAACCCTACAAAGAGAAGAAAGGAATCCATCTTGGCATACCAAGCCCTGGGGGCCTGCTTAAGGCCATAGAGAGATTTCCTTAGTTTGCAAACCAAGGAAGTATCCTGGATGAAACCTTGTGGCTGCTCCATATAAATCTCCTCATCAAGATCACCATGAAGAAAAACACTCTTCACATCCATCTAATGCACAACCCAACCATGAGTTGTAGCAATAGCAAGTGTCAAATGAATGGAGTTCATCTTGGCTACGAGTGCAAAGGTCTCAGTATAGTCAACACCAGCAACCTGCGAGAAACCTTTCGCAACAAGCCGAGCCTTATACTTATCCACACTACCATCCACTGCAAACTTGGTCTGATAGATCCACTTACATCAAACCATCTTTCTCGCCTTAGGAAGATGGACTAAATCCCATGTGTTGTTCCTCATCAAGGAACTATACTCTTCCTCCATAGCTTGGTCCCACTCAGGAACCCCTGATGCTTCCCTAAATGTCTATGGATCGGAAGCAGTAGCAATGAATGCATGTGGAAGATCTTGATGTTGTGATCGAGTTCTCCATGTATTTGAAGGATCCCCAACAAGAGAACCCACAAGCTCAAGTGTCTGTCGAGCCCAATGAGGTCTAGGTGGAGGTGGAGAACAAGGCTCCTCAACTGCAAGTGGACCTTGCGGAGGTGTAACCCTGTGAGTCAGAGTTGAGGGAGTCTCATCATCTGAATCACTAACATCACTATCCATAATGGAGGAAGGTGGAGGAGGTAGAGAGGCTAAGCTAGGAGAGCTTTCCTCAAAGTGAACACTCCTCTCAATGAACACCTCATGTGTCTCTGGATCCATCAATTTGTATGCCTTAACACCCTCAGGATATCTAACAAAAATGCAAGTCCGACTCTATGGTTCTAGTGCCTTGCATTTTTGTGGAGGTATGCGAGCCCATGCTAGACGCCCAAAGACTTTGAAATGTCTCACAATTAGTTTCCTACCAGCCCAAGCTTCAAAAGGAGTAATACCTTGCAAAGCTTTGTGAGGAACCCGATTCTGGATGTGTGTGGCACAATTGATATCCTCTACCCAAAAGGTGAGATCAAGAGATTATGCATGTATCATACAGCTAGCCATTTCTTTGAGAGTTCTATTCTTGCATTCTGCAACCCCGTTCTGTTGTGGAGTATATGCTATAGAATGCTAGAGATCAATCCCCTCAAATGTACAAAAATCCTCAAGTCTCTTGTTCACATATTCCCTTCCATTATCTGTACAAAGAATCTTGACCACTTTCCCTGATTGCTTCTCCACTTGAGTCTTGAAGTCCTAAAATTTGTCAAATACTTCACTCTTATGAATGAGAAAGTAGACCCAAGTGAAGTGGGAGTAGTCATCAATGAAGGTAAGAATATAGCGGGCCTTACTAAATGAAGGTACTGGAAATGGACCTGCTACATCACTGTGAACAAGTTGAAGAACTTCCAAAGCTCTCCAAGTTTTCTCTTTATCAAACTTCTCTTCGGGATGCTTGCCCATGGAACAACCTAAACATACACCCTCTAAAAAATTGATTCGAGGTAGACTTATGACCATGTCTTTAGTGCTTAGCTGCTGAAGATAATAGTAGTTGAGGTGACCAAACTGCTCATGCCATAGCTTACTTTTTGAATTTGAATGAGTAAGCAAGGCCCTAGAAGGTGAACTTGGCACAAAGTGGGAGAATGAATAAAGCCTTGAGTTGTCATTGACTTGTCCCACTGCTACCAAGGCATCATCATCAAGTTCCTTTACCACAACTGAATCTGGTGTAAACTCAACCTTTTTCCCATTCCCATAGTGAGTGATTTGGTAGATGGAGAGAAGATTGGTAGACAAGTTAGGAACATAGAGAACATTCTCAAATGTTCCATCATCCATGTCAACTGAACCTTTCCCTTCAACCTCTACTTGTGTGTCATCACCTATGTAAATGTGAGGTACCTTAGATGGCTCCAATGAAGAAAACTACTCCTTTGTAGAACCCATGTGATATGAGGCACTTGAGTCAAGTATCCATTGCTGTGAAGAACTTGTTGTAGCCACAAATGCTTTCCCTTTTCCCTTAGACTGTGAGGAAGAGGAAGGAGATGAATCCTTCTTTGTGTAGGTGGATGGCAAGTTGATGTTTTTCTTGAGAAGATTGGTTAACTCATCAACTTTTTTTGTGTGGCATCGATGCTCATCATGACCATACTTCTTGCAATATGCACAAGTTGGTTTATCCTTCTTAGGTGGTGTCCCCTTCTTGGAAGAGGATGAAAAATCACCTTGTGATGGAGAGGATGATTGTCCTTTTTCTTGGTGTGGCTTAGACTTAGAGTGCTTCTTCTTCTTGTTGGAATCTTTGCCTTGACTTCCTTGATTTCCTTGATTTGCTACCAAAGCCTTGGACTTTGAAGACTTGAGAAACCCCATGTTCAACAACTTAGTTTGTTCCAATATCAACATTTCTGTGAAAGCATCAAATGAAGGCATAACATAAGAACTCCCCACTGTCAAATGATGAGTTTGGAAGCTAGACACAAATGTTGCATATGCTGGTGCAAGCTTATCCAACAAGTTGAATATCAATTGAGCATCCTTTTTGTCAATTCCACAATCCTTAAGCTTTGCTCTTAGCTCATTTGCTTTGGTGACATAATCTTGGATTGTATCAAAACTCTTGGGATCCAAGTTGGTGAGCTCATTGTCAATCTGATAGCCTCTGATTTCATCGACTTGTCCATACAATTTCTGAAACATATCCCAAGCCTCTTTAATTGTTTTACACTTCTCAATGTGAAAAATGAGGTCATCTGATACATACTTGCGTAAAGTTCCAAGAGCCATGCAATTCTTTGTGAGCCATTCTAATTGAGCATTTGGAGCAGCCTTAGGATCAGGTGGTGTTGTTATTGTTCCATCTATGTAGTGTGTGAGACCCTTTTCCATTAATTTACTCCATACTTTAATTTTCCATGATGCATAATTATGTGGAGTTAAAGGTGGAAATTTATTAGGACTCATTGCAACAAGAATGGGAAGAGCACAAAGAGAGGCACAATCACACAAGACACCTCCCCAAATTCACTCAATCAAAGAACCCCCCCCAATGTGATGATTTTGGCATTTTATAAGTAGTGCGTATACAATGCGCCACTTGCAAAAAAATGGCAAAGTGGACTTCTGATTTACAATTTTACAACTACCTCAATAAGGCCAAAAGAGTCTCAAACTGATAATGCAAGAGATCTTACTAAGATCCAAGCAATTTACAAGTACCTAATAGGCCAAATAAGACCAATATCTGAAAGTAAAATTTCCACTCAAAATCTCTAAAATCTGATCATAGATTATGAAAGTAGATGAAAAAATAAGCACTTTCAAAAAAAATGGCACCTAAAAAGGAAGTCGTATGAGCTCAAACGAGGCCTTTGAAGTTGCAGAATTGAGGATTAGATATGTACAGCTGAGAGAATCCAAAAATTCCAAAAAACCTGTGCACCAAAATCAAAAAATAACCACACCACTACGAAGATCATGAAATTTTAGCCCATTTCAAAAAAAATTGCACCAAAAAAGGAGCAAAAATGAGCAAGATATGGCCCTTCAAAATGGAACTGCAAAACTAAAAAGCTCAATGGAGAGGGGTCAAAAAAATTTCAAAAAATGCTGATGTGGTGCTGACATCAGCAATTCATTGTGTTAAATTTGACAGCCATATGATCATCACAAAAACTTTGCCTCCCTGCTGACTGGGCGTCCGTACTATACAGACTACTGATTGTGCAGATGACTGTGTAGTATGGATGATGTCGTGGCACTATACGGACGAGATGCATGGTGCAGTGACTATGTGTATGGTTTAGCCCACGGGCCAGTGGCCGCCTGCCATGTGGTGAATGTGGGGCCACCTGTTTTGGTGGTCGCTGGCGGATGGCCGCTTGCCATGTGGTGAACGTGGGGCCACCTGCTTTGGTGGTCGCTGGCGGAGGGAGCAGCCAGAGCCGAGGGCCGGTGGTAGAGGACTTGGGAGCTGGCGGAGACACAGCAGTAGCGATGGCAGGGCGCGGTGGTGGCGGGGTGTGGTGCCGGCAAGAGGAGACTTAGGCAGCGTGGAAAGTGCACGGCGTTGGCGTCGGCGGCACGGGTCATGTTGTTGATAGTAGGTACGTCCGCAGAGCATGTACAACCTACAGCACCTGCGACAGGCAGGTACGGGGGGTCTGCGGACCCCTAAAAACAGAAAAAAACTTTCTTTTTTTTATTTTTTCAAAAAAATTCCAGAAATTTTTTTTTTTTCGAAAAATAAATTAAAAAATTTCGAAATCCGTATGATAATAGCCAAAATGGGGAAAAAAAATTTCTCACCAAAATAGGTCAACTTTATAGTCAAAATTTATGGAAATGGCCTCCCAGATTCAACGGTGATGTCCAAATCACTGTATGATGCCCCCAAAAAATGAAGATCCCCAAATCTGAAAATAGAAGCCTCCCACGATGTCTCCAAAAACCGATCAATGAAGCCCCAATAGCTCTGATACCATGTAGGATTTTGCCAAGATCAAGGGCATAATGAAAAGCATAAAAGAGACAATAGAATGACAAGAACAAACTTTATTCTCATCAATATGCAAAATGATCAACTGGATTAACCAATACAATGAATAGAGGCCTGCTTATATAGGCAAGGCCATATGGATGTATGAGCAAACAAATATGACATGTGGCTTAATGAGAAAAAAGGGTAGGTAAGAAATACTAAGGGTAGGTAGGAGAAATAATATAATATTCCACAAGAGGTGGATGACCCACCGAATGTGGAGTGTAACAGCAAAATAAGACCACAAAAGGTGGAATTTCTCCTACAAGCTCTATCCCTATGTGCACACTTCCCTAAGTGTCTCAAATCCAAACTACGAAGAGATGCATTATCCTAAGTTAACTTAAGTAAGTGTAATAATATACATAATGAATATTTATTTACACCAACATATATACCTCCATCACTTTTAGCCTCAATTTTTTTAATAAAGTCACCTCTCTTAATAAAACATTTGCTTCTTGAAATAGCTAACATCAGGTGATCTACCATACCCATATTCATAAGGAGTATTTTCCTTACCTCTCTTTATCAGAATTTGGTTCATTGTGTAGACAACTGTGCTGACAACTTCTCTCAAGAAAGTTTTCACTACACCTCCTTTTATCAATATCATCTTAGCAGCTTCAACAACTGATCAGTTGTTTCTCTTTGCAATACCATTCCGTTGTGGTGTCTTTGGTGTAGAAAGATGCCCCTTGATACCATTTTCTTCACAATACCTAGTGAATTCCTTAGAAGTAAATTCACCGCATTGATTTGTCCTCAGGCACTTTATCTTCTTTCTACTCTCCTTCTCAGCCCTGAATGCCTTGAACTTACCAAAAGCTTCAGTCTTATCTTTAAAGAATGTGATCCACATCATCCTTGAGCAATCATAAGTGAGGGTCATGAAATATCTGTCACCTTGAATGCTTTTTGTTCTTATTGGTCCATAAAGATTTGTATGAACCAAATCTAACAAGTGCTCCCCTGAAAAGGATTTTTTCTTGAAAGTTGAGGATGTCATCTTTCCCAACTAACATTATTTGCACAAAGAATTAACTAGTTTGTCTAACTGAGGTAGACCTCTCACTATCTTGGACTGACTCACTTTAACAATGTTATCAAAGTTTATATGACAAAATATCCTATGCCAAAGCCAACTATCAACTATTTTTGCAATTAAATAGTTGCTAACTTTAGGATTAAGGTGAAACATGTTTACTTTAGTTTGCTTCCCGGTTGCAATGAATTCACCTTTGTTGTCAAAGATTTTGCACATACCATTTTTAAACTCCAGTGGGTATTCTTTGTCATTGAGTTGTACCACACTCAAAAGATTTCTCTTTGGACCTTCAACCTAGTAGACATCATCTGCACTGCTCTTCCCATTAAGAGAAATAACTCCCTTACCTTTAACCATGTAGGGTGAGTCATTGCCAAATATAACAACACCGCCATCAAATTTATTCAAGTAAATAAGTTTGCTCCAATCATTGCTCATATGACGTGAACAACCACTATCAATGATCCAATCATCAGAGTTATCCATCCTAGACACTAATGCCTTCTGGTCTACTATCTCTTCTTTAATGGCTACAAACACAATGTCTTCATTAGAATCACCATCAAATTTCTCATTAGTGATACAAACATCAACAACAATAAGACAATCTCTTTTGCTTTTACCATTATACTTCTTTAATTTCTCTTGCTTGTGTTCATTTTCACCATTAGGACAATTAGTAGCAATGTGTCCAATCTTGTTGCATGCAAAACATTTTAAAGGTAATTCACCTCTATATTTACCAGTGCCTCTAGGCAACCACTTTGGCAACAATGCTTCAAGCTCCACTAAACTGTCTTCATCATCAACATCTCTACTGGATCTAGATTCATAACCATGACTAGTATCTCTACTTTTTCTCACAGATGGGTTAGAAACATAAGCTTTAAATGTAGACTCAGATTTCTGTACACTACCATCATAACTATTTAATTCAAAAGAAGTAAGCTTGCCAATGATGGAGTCAAGAGTTACCTTAGTTTTGTCAATGGACTTCAGCTCTTGAATAGCTACAACTCGGATAGTGTAGACTGGTAGCAGGGTTCTCAGTACCTTACTGGTCACTGTGGCATCTTCCACTTTCCCTCTCACACTCTTAATTTCACCAACTATCTCTTTTATCCTTTGACCATACTGCTGGATATTCTCACCTTCAGCCATCTGCATGTCATCAAATTTTCCTCTTAGACTCTCCTCTTTAGAAATCTTAACATGTTCATCATCGCTATAAATCTCTTTAAGTTTTTTCCATACGTCATATGAAGTTTCAAGACCATGAACATCTACATATTCTACATCAGACAAAGAATTGATAATAGCCTCTAATGCTTGATGATTTTCTTGTTGCTCTTTCTTCTGGTCATCAGTCAACATCCTAGTAGGTGCAATATACTTAGTTTCTACATGATCCCAATACTGGCTTCCCAAACTCTTGATATAAATTTTCATTGTCACTCCATATCCCGTAGTTCTCTCTATTAAACTTCGGACCTTCCTTCTTCATCATGATCTAGGAGATATTTACCTCAAGATGTTAGGCTTAGACCTTAGAGGACCTATAAGCTCTGATACCAATTGATGGTATGATGAAATAATAAGTATCCAGTAGATTACTGAGAGGCGGGGGGGAGGGGGGTGAATCAGTAAATAGAAAAACTGATACAAACTTTCCCAATCTCAATCTCAATCACGCAAAGTAAACTTATCAATGAAATACCACTGTCAAGATAAAAACTCATACGAAAACTGGTTGATTGTTACAACAACTTAACAGTAAACAACATTAAACTTGTAAACATCCAAATACTTTATCATATGTCAACATACTTCATTTCATAATGCTTCTGGTTATGTTACCATAGTGAGATGTGACTCACTAGATAACTATCTGAAGTCTTCTGAAGTTCGCCCTGTTAGGAGCCAAACCTGTTAAAGATTTTACAAAAGTCCCGTTAAGAACTGATTTTGTTAGGAATCACCCCATTAAGGAATTGACTACAAATGCCTTGTTAGAAGCAATACCTTGTAAAGAGTAACCTCAGTAGAGGATTTGAAAATCCAAGCTAATGAATCACCTTGTTAGAGGATTTAATAAGTAACCAAGCTTGTTAGAGCATACCAAGTTAGGGGATTTCAATTTTGTTGTAATTGTTAGAAAACAACAAGAGTTTTCTTGATTTGTCTGAATAGCAGTACACTTGCTTGATCAGATCCTTATAAGCTCCTATCTGCCTTTACTCAAACTATAGACTCATCACCCTGTTTGGCAATCACACACTCAACCGATCTCTGCCAACACCTTCAACTAGAAAACTTCATCGACCTTATAAACAAATCAATTATGTTAGTAACACAACAAAAACCTAATGCTCTCATAGATATTACAAACAAGTCAGTTCAAGTATGAATGTTGGATTACATAGTAATCTCTACACATCAATCAAGAAAACCTCAACCGCTCCTTGATTACCACTTCATTGAGCTCAGTAACTCATCACACACTTTGCATTAGATGCAATACACTTTCCTCATTCCCTAGACAAAAACGTGCCAAAACATTTTGAGCTTGTCTTCATACAATGACCATACGTGTCACCATCATTACCGCTCAACATCAGATCATAAAAGAACATAACCAATTCAACAACCTTAATCAGTTAGGGTTTAACAAAAACAACCGGTAGGGTTTATTGGTTACATCAATAGATAAGATTTACACTGTTACACCTGTTATTGGTTCTCCTCATAAATTCTTCCTACCGGTTATAGTAACAATATGACAAAAATGTTAACAATATCATTACCAGTTCAATTGTCATCATTGATAACATAACATATCATTAATTCAATCTTCAGGAAAATACCAACAATCATTTCTCCACTCCATATTATCCCCAAGGAAAAGGTCAAGCTAAGGCATCTAATAAAACTATCCTCAATATCCTCAAGAAGATAAACAATGACATTGGCCATGATTGACACATACAACTTAATCGAGCCTTGTGGGATTATTGTACAAGTGTTTGTACACCCACTAGATCCACACCCTACTAACTTGTCTATGGTTCCAAAGCTATCTTTTCCATTGAGGTTGAGTTACCATATCTATGAATGTCCTTGTATGATCTTATCAATGATGAAGATTACAAAATATTTTGATTACATGATCTTGAACTAGTGGATAAGCACATACAAAATACTTGTAATCATCTCAAGTCATATCTGTAATGTATGAGCCACAGCTACAATGAGAAGGTGAAATCTCATACATTTGAGGTTGGTGACTTAGTCCTTAGAGAAAACCCAAAGAATTAACAGGATCGAGTTAAATGGGGTAAGTTTGAATTTAAATTGGCTTGGCCCCTACATTGTCACAACAATTTAAGACTCGAGAGCATATCAGTTATCTACCCTTGAAGGTGAACCACTAGACGATCCTATCTACAGCATGCACCTTCATAGGTTTTACATATTACTCAAAAAAATTTCTCAAAAATACAAATAAATAAAAATAATAAAAAAATACAAAAAAAAAAATATAAAAAATTATAAAAAGTAATGAGAAATAAATTCATCCAACAGTGTAAAAAATATTGGGGGTGTTGTGGGCAATTACCTTGGTGAAAACTAGGCACGAGAAACAATGTGTTTCAATAAGGTATCAGTTTCATGGAGTGAGTCAATTTTAGAAAAGGCATGAGCAACAATGTGTTTCAATAAAATCAATCTTTTGGTAGACTAAGATTCTAGCAGGATTTTGGGATCTTCAAGTATTATCTGTCTTTTATCAGGATACAACCATTGTGACTAGATCAAAACTATAGACATATATGTCATGAGGATTTCAGTATTTTTTGGTTTTAAGTCTTTGGTTTTCTTTAATTTGATCTATTTGGTATCATGTTTCCTATGCTTCTCAAGGATATCTGCGAATTAGAGTGGCTAGGATAGGGTATGGTTACTTGATTGTTTCTTGTGTATTGTTTCTTAGTAACACTATGGCTTGTTAGAGGATATGGTGACTCAAAATCATTGAGCACGTCATGGGTTTAGTGTGGATAGGGACATTCCTTATTTATGAAGTGTCTTATCCCCATGCAAATAATACACCAACTATCTGGGTCTAACCCATATTTAGATTGTCACAAACATTTTCCATAATAATCTTAATGATGATAATATCACAAGAATCTCATCACCCTCATATCTTCTACCTTCTTCTGCCCAATATTTTTGTGTCCTTGATCTTGTGGGTTCCCAAATCAATGGATCCCTAAACACTAAAGGATTAGTCACTTTCTTATCAATAGGTTCAAGGTTGGATTTGGCCAATGAATGAGATTCAGTCAAAGGACTAAAAAAATCTCACACTTTTGGCTTTGTAGGACCAAGGTGGGTCACCTTAACAATGTCTAAACAAATAATCTCACTACACACATGGACATTGCTCAGTATAGCAGATATCCTAATGAAAATATACCAAGGAAATCTTATGAACTCTATACTTGGATACAATCCTAGTTTCTCAGCTTTCATTCAACTATTGGGACTAGTTTCTACATTAATATTATTCCTACAAACATAAATGAAGTTTTATCTTTGAAATGGATGACCATTAAATACTCGAAAAGAAAAGACCAGTGCCTATCTTGCTGGAAATAAGGTCCACCTTAAACATACCATGAATCACAATATATTCTCTTATGACAATTCTTAACATAACATCCAATGCATTACATATCATGTTAACATGAAACCAGTTCAAATCATTTTTAATATTACACTCACATGCGTATATATATTGCAATGGTCTTGAGACAAAATTTAACTCCTTCATTAAAGAAGACCCATTATCAAGAACATTTACTCCCCATTAGAGAAGACAAATCAGTGTGCCTTTGACACAACAACTCATTTGACAACACATACAAAAAGAGTGGAGACAACTTCAGGATGATTTCTTTTCATTAGTCTTCAAAAAGTTGATACATTGATGATACACAGTATACTTGCAAACCCATAAACTATTATATTGCACTTAGACACTAAATACAATATGTCTTTTCAAAAGTCTAGAATCCTTTCCTATCAGCCTTGATTTCCTTATACAATAGAATATGCCTTAAGGCATCAGTTTCATGTACAATACAAGATACTTCTAGAAGGAATGAGAGAACACAGTTGGGATAACAACTTTTGGGGATTGGAGCTGCAAGTTTGCAAGGAGTGGGGCTGATGTGTCTTCAATTTGCAGCTCCTGCCCTTGTTAAAATTCAAAAATGTGGCATTGAAGGTAATGTAGACCTAGGCTGGTATGTGCTGAACACATGTGTATTTTAAAATAATATGATAGACAAAAACAACAAAGACTTCGACTTCTTCTTCTTCTTCTTCTTCTTCTAGCTTATGTCACAAACTTCTTGATAACAAGAATCAATTTCCAAAATTTAATGAAATAATATATATCATTTTGGGCGGGGTCCCCCCATATCCTCCTCCTCCTCCTCCTTCTCCTTCTTCATATTGTATTCTATTTCCAACCTCTTCAGATCAATTTTCTTTAAAGCATTCTTGCTTAGATCAAAATTGGTGATTATTGCATCTTTTGCTACATCCACTAGGATCTTCCCCTTAGTAGTCCTCATAGTCATGCTCTTTGGATGATATTACTTTTCTTATTCCCTGATGAGAGATGGTTCCACAAAAATATTGGGGAGAACTATCTTTTCTAGGTCTAGTATCCATGCATTTGATACAAATGCAAGCCTCTCCCTATTTCTATCCTCTTTTAGTGGTGATAGCATCTTTGCACTTTGAATTATGAGTAGTGAAGACTTTCTTGAAGGTATCCTACATTGTAGACCTCTTAAGGAGTTCTAATAAATCTTGGTACAAAGCCCTAACTCCCTTTTCTTATCTCAATTTCTTCCAATTGCTTTTCAATCTGCTCAGTGGTAACCTCTATCATTGTATCCCAAGATGACACAATAGGGTTTTGTGCAGGTGGTTGCTCTTGAGCAAGGGGAGGGTTTTTTGTGACTGGTGGGATCTCTGTAGTAGATGAATCCTACTCTAAAGATGAAGGGGTGGTTTTCTTGGTAGAGGCCCTCCTCTACTTCAACTTTGGGGTCTCATCTTGAACGGGTTGGTTTGGTTCAATAGCTGGAGGGTTTTACTCAACCATTGGTTCATTGGAAATTTTTGGAGATGGGCAAACCACCACATTGGGATGGCATGAGTGATTTCTAGGGTGGAAATTTTATTTTTCTTTGATTTTGAGGCTTTTCCTTTCTCAAGCATCTTCTTAGTGGTTGGGGTAGTGGTTTCCTTCATTTTGGGTATCATTACTATCTCCTAGGGTTCATAATTAAATCTCTACTCAATTCACCAACCCTATGACAACCTCCTAAATTCTCTAAAAAAACATAGAGATGTGGGTTCACAATTACTTGGTTTTGTTGAAGGCTTTAGGGCACAATTGAAGCTCTAGAAGTCGCTTTTGAATTTCTTGGGCTTACAATTCGCTCGATCTCTTAAAAGAAGGATGCACAAATAGACTATAAAATTTGCTTTTATTCTTCATAGGAGGGTTGGAATGAATTTACCATTAATTCTATCTTGTAAGACTCACAAGTTGGTAGCTTTGAAATTTGAACTCCACCATTGATTTGAAATTGGATGATTGTGATCATGCTTGACCTCCCTTGACTATTGATGTGGCACCCTTCCAACTTATCCTTTTCCATCACCTTTTAATTTTTCTCATTCTCTATAGTCTAGCCTTGATATCCCTCGCCACCTTTTATCTCCTTAATTTTGTTGTGCAGGATAGTGGGGAGGACTTCTTTGTTTGACCTTAGTTTATCCTTCTATCTCACAAAATAATCTTTCCCTTTGCTTCCTCCTTGTGGGGTAGCGGGGCTATCTTCCCCTTCGTTGCTTTCTTTATCCTACTAGCCTGCAGGATCACCAACTCTTATGTTCTTAGCTTGTGGAGTAGGGGGGACAAGTATTTTCTTTGACATCTTCTACTATCCCACTAGGTCATTTCATGTCTATTCTCGCTTTTATACCCTCACGAGGTGAAGCTTCTTCACCTTTTAAGGTCATCCCGCTACACCGCAAGATGATTTCTTCTTTGCTTTTATCTCTGCAGGTTTGCAGGGTGACCCTTTATTTCCTTTTTAACAACTTTATCCCTCTACCCCATAGCATGACCTTTCCTTTTGAATTAACCATGTGGGGCCACGAGGCAACCTCTTTACCTTTTCATTATATGCTATCCCGACAGCTTGCGGTATACCTTTAGCTTATAATTGAACCTTGAGGGGTTGTGGGGTAGCTTATTATGCTACATGATACACATATCTTGCTACCTTGCAACATTATTTTGAATGCTAGATGATCCTTGTGGGGTTATGGGGTAGCATGAAACCCTTCACTTAATTTGAGGGTAAGGGGGCCGTGAGAAACACAAGAACCTAGGGGAATAAAGACTTAGGGATTTAGGAAAATTATCATGAAACCTTGCAAAATGACTAACCGATAGATTATAATGTTCCTAGTGAACATGGTCAGTCAACCCACGAAAAGAAACTCCTTGGGATATAACTTAAGAACCGGTGACTCACAACTACAAGTCAATGGCCAAATAGAATTAAAGACCAAACCCTTAGACAAAAACCTAAAGGATAAACCCTTTTCAAAATAATGGGAAAAAACTAGCCCTAGGTGAAATATAGGAGACAAAAGGCAAGGAAGAGACCAAAATTTTACACTCTTAATAGATCCCATGTAGTCATGCATTATCTAACTAAGTATAATGACACCCCAAAAATAATAGTCATGCATCTTGCATCACCACATGTTAGTCCTGCATAGCATAATCATATCATATATCACGCACATCCTACATCCATATAGGTTAATGCATAAGAATCATAATAGGGGCATACATAATCCATATCACATCATTATGCATCCATCATAATCAAAGAATACATACAAAATATGCTAGGCATCATCATATACAGTTACATAGAATCACCATAGTCCATCATACACAATCCATCACATCTCATCATAAAGCATATATAAATTATAACATCACATAAGCATCATATAATAACTACATCATCATATTGTCATCATAGGCATAAAAAAAATCATCACCTCATGTATAGTACATCATGTGTAAACCAATACATCATCATATAATCACATAATTATAATGCATATAGTTGCCATAAGGAATAGATCTCATCTCATATATCATAAAAAAAAATGTCATAGTATAATGATGTAAAAAGTATCATAATGGGTACAAAATCACCCTCAAGTTTCTGTTAAATATCCGAGCAACTAAGAGGGGGGGTGAATCAATTGACAGTTTTTTTTTAATTCTTACACACATCCAAAATAACCAACAAAATTAACTAATGCAGATATAACATGAAAACACATATACAAAACAAATCATGCAATGAACAATAGATATGATGTGGAAAACCCAAGAAGGCAAAAACCACAAAGAATGTTAGTTCTCAATATATAACATCGGTTAAGGTGATTTTTACAAAGGGTAGCTCACTGCCAAAATGCTCATTGCAGGTGGGCTCACTTCCTAGAAGAGGTTCACTGTCGAAGGAAGAAGAAAGAAAAAGAGAATCTGTTACTTTACAGAATTTGCAATACCATAACTGCTTCTAGTGCCTTCTCAACAAGAACACACTTCACATATCATCAATCATATTTTTCCTTTTCAGTCTTGCACATCTTCCATACTTCATACATTTAGATCATCCACTTATTTATACTCTCTTCAGGAAACATAATCTTCTGAGTCGACCAAGACAGATTTAAAATAGGTCAACACTAAACATTCTGGTGGTGGGAAGGAATGAGAAGTAGACCATACTACAACACTCATCATCAGTCAAATCAACATGTTACATCCTTAAAAAAATCCAGACCCAAATCATGACACACACAATACAATTGCTATTATAATTTCCTTGCAAGCCAAAAAATAAATTTAACTCACCAATCATGGACATCTCAAATTCCTTCTGCATCTCATTAAAAAACTCTCTGCACATGCCTTCATTTCCTCCAAATATTATTACATAAACATAAACTACAATAATTATTATTTTACCTGATTCAGTTTTGAAATATAAACTGTTGTCAGTACATCACTTCTGAAAACCTTGATCAATCAAATAATTATCTAGCCTTCCATACCAAGCTCTAGGAGCTTGTTTCAATCCATACAAAGACTTCTTCAATCTACAAACAATGTTCGGATAATCTTTCAACTTAATCCTTTCTGGTTGTTCAATGTAAACTTCTTCTTTCAGCTCTCCATTGAAAAATGTTGACTTCACATCCATCTGATAAACTTTGAAATCCTTAAAAACCACAAAAGCCAAAAACAACCTGATAGAATCCATTCAAGAAACAGGTGTGTATGTTTCTTCCAAGTCAATGCCTTCAACCTATATGTAATATTTTCAAATGAACCTTTCTTTATTTCTCACAACTTTTCCACCCTCATCCAACTTGTTCTGGAATACCTATTTTGTTCCAATTACATTCTTGTTTTCCAGCCTATGAACTAATTCCCATGTTTGATTCTTCTCAATCTGATCCAACTCTTCTCTCATTGCCTTTATCCAATTTTGATCATTGCATGCTTTTTCTACCAATTTTGGTTCAATCTCAGATAGTAAATATAATAGAACTTGTTCTTGTGTTGCTTTGATTCTTGTGACAATTCCTTTTTTAAAATCTCCAATAACCAAGTCCATCGAATGATTCTTATGAACATATCTTGGGGTTTTAGATGTAGATACTAGAGCATCCTGAGTTTCTTTTTCTTTTTCTTCTTCTCTAGTTTTCTCTCCCCTTTTCCTATCAACAGATTCATTAGACTCATATCCTTCCAATTCATTAGTCTTTAGAAATATCTTCTTCAACCTACACATTTGCACTTTCAACAATCTTGTTCAACCTTTTATTGTAACATTGGTATGCGTTGATGCTTGTAGAATTTCCTAGTAATATGCCTTCATCTACTTTACTATCAAATTTTCCAGGATTAACTTCATCTCTCCATATCTAATACTTGCTTCCAAATACCTTGAAATATTTCATTGTCGTTGTTCTACCATGCCATAGTTCATACGATGGTTTTCCATGTGTTTTCTAGTATAGAATTCTATTAAGAGTGTAGACTACTGTGTGAATTGCTTCTCTCCAGTAGACTTCTGGTACTTTTTCAACTTTGATCATTGTTCTAGCTGCCTCTTGTATGGTTTGATTCATCCTTTCCACTACACCATTCTACTATGGTGTCCTAGGGATAGATAGTTGCCTTCTAATGCCATGTTTCTCACAAAAGTTGTCAAACTCATCAGAAGAAGTAAATTCTCCTCCTCCGTCAGACCTTACACACTTAATCTTTCTATCAAATTCATTTTCAAATCTAGCCTTGAATATCTTGAATTTTTCTATTGCTTCTAACTTCTCTCTTAAAATTGCAACCCATGACATTCTAAAATAATCATCAATTAACAACATGATATACTTCCCACGTTGTATACTCCTTTTTCTAATAGGACCACATAAGTTTGTGTGCACTAAGTCCAATAATCTGGTGGATGACTGCTCCTTTCCTTTGTATGTTCTTGTAGTGCCCCTACCCTAGTCAGCTTTGTAAAACTGGTTTGACCTTGGTTGACTTTTTTATGTGGCATTCTTGGGTGGTTGATTTACCATTTTGTAATGTTGTAGTAAGATATTACGATTATTGTGCATACCTGTTAATGTGCTTTTGCATTGATTTTTATGTAAGTTTATTTGTTCTCCCGATTCATGTTATTAATCTCGAGCTAACACTTTCATTATATATATATGCTTGTGTGACTCATGGTTGCAGGATATTGTAGATACAGTACCACCTAGGTGCGAGGTTCGTCTTCACCTAGATTCGTAGGTTTGAGTGTACCTCTTTGGCCCTTAGAGTTTGGATTAGGTGGTCATAAAACCCTCACTTTACCCTAGTCGTGCTCAAGTGAGCGTCGTCAGTCATCCATTGGTTTCCATTTTTATTTGGGCTTGTGGGTCATGTATCTGGTTGTCTTTCTTGGGTTGCGTGCTTTGTGTGTGGTAAAATTAAGTATTTAATCCTAAGTATTTAATTTTATTTAATGTGTGTTTACACATTTTAATTAAGGAACTAAATTAAATAGGTTAATCATTAATTAAAAATTGCTCTATTCATGTTTGTAGCAAGTTCAATTTAATGATTAATTTTAAATAATGAATTTATTCAGTTTATGCATTTTGAAAGGAAATATTTAAATTTATTCGAAATAGAAATAATTTAATCTCTTTGGCATTTTTTAATAGAAAGGTTAATTTCAATTATTTAAGAAAATCAATTTAATTAGAAAAGCAAGTTTAATATATATATTTGATATAGTGTGAAAGATTGATTTTGGAATTTTATTTTAATTAAAAATATTTTACCCTCATTAATATTTTGAAATATAAATGTTAGTTTTGTTAATATTGAGAAAATTAGAAATTAAATGAGGAAGAGAAAGTATTTTTTATTTTTCTAATTAGAAATTAATTTTTAATTGTGTAAAAGTATTTTTATTTAAAAATGGGAATTTTGGTCAAATAACTTTTTCCCATTTAACCTAGATTAGGAAAATATTTTTAAGGATGATTTTTGGAAAACATTTCTGGGAGAGACTTTTTGAAAAATATTTTCTGGGAGAATATTTTTGAAGGAAGAAGGATTTATGGAGCTTGTAGGTTGGCCTCTCCTTCAAATCTCTTCCAGGAATGCTGAATCAAGTAGGTCTCTGGTTTATTTTGTGGTTTCTCTATTTAAGAAATTATTTTTGGATTCTGTAGAAATATGTTTGTGAAGGTTAAAAATCTCATTTATTTAGGGAAATGAAAGAGTTATAGTTTAATCTCCAACTCAAACCCTCCTTGTTTTTTGTCCAAACCTCCAGATTTAATTTGAGTTGCTCAGAGTGATTTTTGTTTAAAACTCCATTGAATGTTTCTGTTTAAGTTCTAAATCAAAAATTAGTTTGGGGTTTGGCAGATTGGTTGAATCATTGTGTGAGAAATGATTCTTTTGCCCAAATATGATATTTGGTTGAGGAAAGATTGCTTGTATTAGTCTGGTTAATCTAAAATTTTTAATATGTGAAAAACCAAGAAGTTCTGGAAATTTATTTCTTTGTTTTGTCTCTGTCTGAGACTTTGCATTTGGGGGTTCTGTTTATTAATGTAAATAAAATTAAAAAAAAGAAAATTTTCCCTTTTCTGGGTCTGGTTATTCTATAAATGTAAATAAAAGAAAACAAAAAAAAACCCATGGTATTCTAGAAAATTGTTTTAAGTCTCTGTTGAGACTGTATTTTGGACTGGGAACTTATTATTTTTTAAAGTAAAGAAATTTTGAAAAAATAAATAAATAAAATAAAATAAAATGTATCTTTTACCCCCTCCCCCCACGTGGCAGGAAGAACCCACCACGTGGGATGGTAGCTGACTACTACCATAGGGTAGCAGTGCTACCAAAGGTAGCGTGTTGCTACCATATGGTAGTAACACTACCAATGGTAGCAACTCCCTTTCCCATACTTCTATTTTGTGGTGTGCTTCGGCCTGCTAATAAATGCATCAAGTTTTATAATTTGGTTTATTTAAAAAGTTTTTTTTTAATATTATTTTATTAAAGAAAAAGTTTTTAATATAGTTTTTTTAATAATTATTTAATATATATTTTATTAATCAAGGATTTATATATATATATATATATATATATATATATATATATATATATATATATATATAAATTAATATTTAATTTGTACTTTTCTCTATGTATGCAAGGAAGTATCGATTTAGTTAGGAAATGACAATCGATTTTTATTTTCCTTTGTATGTATATCTCCATTTTTGGAAAGTTTATGCTTGCTTGGGGATATGAGAGTGGTTTATTTATTTCAAAAAAGAAAGAAAGAAGGGAATACCATATTTAGTTGGTTAATGTTTATTTAATTATACTCATGTGAATTTGGTTTTAAAACTCATGATGATATATTTATGTTATGTTATGATGCATATGAACTTAGCGAGTTAGAAGACCATGAACAACTTGTACCTAGATGAGGTAGATAACTGCAATCAAACTTAGATCAGTTAGAAAAATGGATCGATTTTTAATGTTTAATCAATATGGAAAAATATTGTATTTTCCGGTTATTACCTATGCATGTTTAAATTTACATATTTGCATTTGCTTATGAAATGGCAAGTCCTTGATTTTAATTGTTGGTTATTATCATTTGTTGATTTGGGTACCTACTTATGTCCTCGATCTCGAGCATTTACTATTTTCATGTGATGGTTTGTATCCGGTTATGTCCTTTATGCAGGTGTTGATTGTTGGTTTGTGGTTGACCATAGCTAGTTAGGTCTCTAGTTAGAGTACTGTCAGTCAGTGCACCTCGTATGAAGTCTTGTTTGACCAAGTGGGTAATCCTACTGTATTGTACTCCACTTTCTTGATCTTGTGTATGATAGTTCTGATACTTAATATAAGTACAGATCTGATAGCCAACAAGATGAGAGGGGTGGGGGTGAATCATACAAACTTAATCATTAATGAAAACATTAGATTCAACCTTGGTAACATATATCAGTCATAGAATAAAAACTGTCGAACATGTAAACTCAAAAGCATATGAACAATATAAACCTCATAACACCAGATTTAACATGGAAACCCAAATAGGGAAAAACCATTGTGGGATTTCGAACCCACTAAGAAATATACTCTTCTAGAGTATGCTCGGTTAAAAGCCAATCCTGTTAAAGATTACAAAACACATTGCTAGATGTGACCCGGTTAAGGGATTTCCCTCAGATCTGTTAGGATCTTCACTTTGTTAGAAGTGACCTTGTCAAAGGATTTCAAACACTCATTTAGAATGTCACCTTGTTAGAGGATTTACCTATAAGACTGTTAAGTCCACTCAGTTAAGAGATTTCCTATTACTTTCACAAGCTAATAGTAATACAATCTATCTACAACTTTACATCTAAAATGCTAAAGCAGATTTTTATTTGTTCAACACAATCTAGACATAGAACTATTCTTATCTATTTGCTGGGCATCAATACTCTGTTATTCTAACAAGTCTTCAAGCTTTTGTGCTCGGTGATCACTATGTAGCATCCCTGTGCATACACTTGCCCGCATCCATTGTTTATCAACAGTTCCTTGTTTATAAACAATCATCTAACCACTTAATCTCCTTGATCACATTTCCCATGATCAATCATAGCCATCAGATCTTCAATCTTGTCTAGGTTCATTGTATCTTATGATCTAAAAAATGTTTTACCCTACCTCAAAACTTGCACAATCATCTTGGAACTTGTGTTAGGGTAATGTTGTTCAATTTGAGCTGTAGATCTTCTTGCTGACTTTCCATTGCCTTAGATTTGTTAACAAACTTCTTCCACAGCTTGCCAATCATTGATCCGCTCCATCTCATCAGCTTCTTTCATTAAATATCACATGTAAACATTTAATGCATTATGTTATAGCTCAGTTACAACTTGGTAAATACTAAACTTTACTCGATAGACATTCGTCTTCATTAACCGACTGCGATAACCTTAGGGTTTACCGACTAGGTTCTTTGCCTGATAACATAGTGTAGTATTAACCTTTACATTTTACAACATATGCATGATGTTAAAACAATCTAAAACATCAAGATCTCATCATTGTCTGACTCGGTAGAGTTGCCCATTGAATAACTTATCCCTTTATTCATCATATTCTTTCTTGTGTCTTTACCGACTTCTTTATAATCTTCATATCATATTTCTTAAGATATGGCAACATCATACTGAATTAGAAAATCAATTTCTTGACATCAATGACAAAATAATAATATCTAGATAGTAAAACATCTTTAATCAGTTATGTCCATAATCATCAACAACCTTCTCAATATCCTTGTTATATTGCCAACAATCTCCCCCTTTGGCATTGATGGCAAAACCAATTGATTTGACCATTAAGAATTCGGATTGTTGTGATTCTAAAATGCTGAAATGCTCTCCCCCATACATTAGACTTCTCTTCTAGTTTTCTCTCAATCTTCTCCTCCTGGTAGTCTTCTCCTCCTTGGGTAGGTCTTGTCCCCCTTTGACAACAATGCCGAAAAGAAAAGAACTAAGACATAAGTTGTTTCTGTAAGAAGTTATTTCCTGCTGATGTGTATCAACTGAGTCTTGGTCAAAGAATTTGTTTACAATTCCTGTTCCCTGTATCATTGTCTATATTATCCCAATATTATTCTAGTACACTTTCAGAAAAGCATTCTCAAAGTGTATCACTCCAGCATCAGCTCCCTAAAAGATATTCAATAGATTCATCGAAGTGATGCTTTCACTGAACTCGGTCAGTGAGTAAGAGATAGGGGTAGGACCCCTAACTTACTTCTGAGATATTCAAAAGTGTCCTTTGGTAGTGGCTTGGTGAAGATATTAGCTATTTGTTCCTTTGTGTTAACATATTCCAACACCACTTTCTTTTCATGAGCTTCTTCTCTAAGATAATGATATTTGATAGATATGTGCTTTGTCTTAGAGTGCATAACAGGGTTCTTTGAAATATTAATGGCACTAGAATTGTCAGAGAATATAGTTACTGGCTCAGTAACTTTCTCATTTATACCTTCCAACAATTGTTTGATCCATGCAATGTTGGTACAATTCAGTGCTACAGCAACATATTCAGCTTCAGCTGTTGACTGAGAAACACATCCTTGTCTCTTGCTAAGCCAACTCACTAGTCTTTCTCCTAAGAAGAAAGCTCCTCCACTTGTGCTTTTCCTGTCATCAATGTTTCCTGCCCAATCAGCATCAGTATAGACTTTCAAATCAAAATCATTTCCTTTCTGATATACTAAGCCATAATCTTCAGTGCCTTTCAAGTATCTCAAAATTCTTTTGATTGTTGTCATGTGTATTTCCTTAGGATCTACAGAGAATCTTGCAACAATACCTACTGCATGTGTTATATCAGGCCTGCTATGAACAACATATTGTAGTTTTCCAATCATGGATCGATAGAGTGTCTCATCCACAGATGCAGATTCATCATTCTTTGATAGTTTGCAATTTGTAGTCATAAGAGTACTTACTGGCTTTGAATCTTCCATTACAAATTTCTTCAAGATTTCCTTTATGTATTTGGATTGAGTAATGAAAATTTCATTTTTCATTTGAAGTATCTGTAAGCCTATAAAATAATTTATCTCACCGATTAATGGCATCTCAAATTCTTTGCTCATTTCATTACCAAAGTTCTTGCATAAAGAGTCATTTCCACAAAATATAATATCATCAACAAATATGGCTGAGATTAGTATTCCATTTTCATCATTCTTCATGTACATGTTGTTGTTCTCACTTGTCCTTATAAAACCAATCTTAATCAAATAAGAGTGTAGTCTTTCATACCATGCTCTAGGTGCTTGTTTCAGACCATATAAAGCTTTGTTCAATTTACATACCTAATCTTTATTATTGTCTTCAACAAATCCTTCAGGTTGTTCAATGAAAACTTCTTCTTCTAATATTCCATTCAGAAATGCAAATTTGACATCCATTTGATATACCTTGAAGTTTTTGAAAGCAGCATATGCCAGCAATGTTCTAACTCCTTCAAGTCTAGCAACAGGTGCAAAAGTCTCACCATAATCAATTCCTTCTTCTTGGGCATAACCTTTGCAAACTAATCTTGCTTTGTTCCGAATGACCTCTCCTTTCTCATTTAGCTTGTTTCTAAAGATCCACTTTGTACCGATTACATTTTTGTCCTTAGGTCTTGGGACTAGTGTCGATGTGTCATTCTTCTTGATTTGATCAATCTCTTCAGTCATAGCATTTATCCATTCTTCACTATTGAATGCCTCTTTTACTATTCTTGGTTCAAATTCAGATATCAAACATGTGTTCTATCTCAATTTGTTCCTTGTCATCACTGGATCATCCTTATTTCCTATAATCTAACTTGGTGCATGATGTCTTCTAACATATTTGGCTAATATAGGCTTGGTAGGCTCTGTATGATCCTCTTCATCACTCGATAACTAGATATCTTCCTCATTTTTTTCAACAGTTATCTTAGTAGGACTTTTCGGTTGCACATAGACAAATTCATCATAGTCTTCTGGTTCTTTGGAATTCTTGTCATCAGTTCTTTCTTCAAATTCATCAATTTTCACATTTGCACTTTCTACTATTTTGTTAGATGATTTGATCAGACATTTAAATGCTTTGCTTCTAGAAGAATATCCTAGAAATGTTCCTTCTTCACTTTTCTGATCAAACTTGCCATTTCTATCATCTTTATGAACATAGCATTTGCTTCCAAAGATCTTAAAATAACTTACGTTAGGTTTCTTGCCATACCAGATTTCATAAGGTGTCTTCAAAGTACCTTTCTTTAATTGAACTCGGTTCAAGGTGTAAACAGCTGTGCTTATTGCTTCTCTCCAAAATTTTTGTGGAACCTTCTTCTCAATCATTAGTGTTCTAGCACAATCCACAATAGATCTGTTTCTTCTTTCAGTTATTCCATTCTATTGTGGAGTCCTCGGTGCAGAGACTTGTCTTTTAATACCATGATCATTGCAAAATAGGTTGAACTCATTAGATGTGAAGACATTTCAGTTGTCTTCATGTTTCATTTTCAACTCTAGCCTTGTACCACTTAAACATTTGAAAAGCTTTTGATTTTTCTTTTAAAAGCATTACTGACATCATCCTTGAATAATCATCCACAAATAATATGAAATACTTATCACCATAATAACTTTGAACTTTCATAGGACCACAAAGATCAGTGTGTACAAGATCTAAAATTCCTTTAGAAGTGTAGGAATTACTTGTAAAGCTAGATCTTGTCATCTTTCCCAATTGGCATCCTCGACACATAGCATTCTTAGGTTTTTCAAGACTTGGTAGAACTCTTACTCTATGCTTCTTACTTATCTTGATCAGATTATCAAAATTAACATGACAAAACCTTTTATGCCATAACCAGGTGTTATCAATCTTTGCATGCAAGCACTTGTTGTGAGTAGAGTCAAGGTGAAATGTATTACCTTTTGTTTGTGTCCTGGTAGTACCTAACTTTCCTTTTTGTCATGAACTTTGACAATTCCTTTCTGAAATTCTATTCGGTAACCTGTGTTGTTTAGTTGTGCTACACTCAACAAATTATATTTCAAACCTTCAACCCAATAAACATCATTGCATCTTTCTTTATCAAGAAGTGTTTGGATCCTTTACCTCTTACCGGACATGGTGCATCATTACCAAATCTAACATAGCCTCCATCATAATCTTCTAACATAAAAAACTTGTGTTTATCTCCTGTCATATGATGTGAGCATCCACTATCTATAATCCAAGAATCATTAGTGTTTATGTGAGATATTAGGGCTTTTTCTTCATACCTTTCTTCATCTGATCCATCCTTGATAGCCACATAAACAACTTCCTCTGTATTAGTCTCATCTGATTTATCATCTTCAGATTCCTCATCAGCAATTAAGCAGGTCTTTCTATCTCTTCTTCTGAAGTCTCGGTGACCTCTGTAATGATTATCTTTCTATCTGTCATCTCAATAATCTCTCTTTTCAGTGAAATCTTTGTCAGGACAGTTAGAAGCCATATGTCCAATCTTATCACAATTGAAACATTTCAAAGGTAGTTTTCCTTTATACTTACCTCTGCCTCTCGGTAACCTTTTGGCCAATAGTGCTTCAAACTCTTCTTGCTTTCTGATTTCTTCATATAGTTTGTGTACCTCCTCCATGTTCTTCTAAAATCTTTCACTTGCACCACTATGATCTCCTTCAGAGTACTTATACTTTCTTTCATTGTAATCATTAGATTCATTCAGATGAAAAGAACTAAATACAGATTCAACTTTATTTACCGATGACCCACTGTTATCAAAATTACCTAACTCAAATGCATGTAGCTTACCAATAGTAGCATCCAAGGAAACTAGCATATTAGGTATAGACCTCAGTTCATTGATTGTAGAGACTCAGATTGCATAAGCAGGTAGAAGGGTTCTTAACAACTTACTTGTCACATGCTCCCTTGATTTGATTTACAATCTCTTTTAGTCTTGTACTATACTGGGTTATGTTCTCACCTTCATTCATCCTCATAGATTCAAGTTGTCCTCTTAGACTATCAACTTTTTCTCTTTGAACATGTTCATCTCCTCCATATACAGATATGAGCTTAGTCCACATAGCCCTCGCATCATTGCAGCCTTCTAGATCATTAAACTCAGAATCGGTCAATGCAGATGTTATTTCAATCATTGCTTGAATGTGTTCTTTCTTTGCCTTTATCTCTTCCATAGTCAATGGATAGGTGCTCGGTGTAACAAAATCATTCTCCAGATAGTATATAGCATATTCTCCAACTCCCGATAGATGTAGCTTCATCCTTTTCTGCCATGTAGAGAAACTTGACTTATTTAGCTTAGGTGCATCCCTCTTATACATCTTTGGATCTTTAGCTCAAGTGCCTTTAAACTTTCCTTTCAGAATCCAAGGCTCTGATACCAATTGATAGTTCTGATACTTAATATAAGTACAGATCTGATAGCCAACAAGATGAGAGGGGGGGGTGAATCATACAAACTTAATCATTAATGAAAACATTAGATTCAACCTCAGTAACATATATTAGTCATAGAATAAAAATTGTCAAACATGTAAACTCAAAAGCATATGAACAATATAAACCTCATAACACTAGATTTAACATGGAAACCCAAATAGGGAAAAACCACTATGGGATTTCAGACCCACTAAGAAATATACTCTTCTAGAGTATGCTCGGTTAAAAGCCAATCCTATTAAAGATTACAAAACACATTGCTAGATGTGACTCAGTTAAGGGATTTCCCTCAGATCTGTTAGGATCTTCACTTTGTTAGAAGTGACCTTGTCAAAGGATTTCAAACACTCATTTAGAATGTCACCTTGTTAGAGGATTTACCTTAAGACTGTTAAGTCCACTCAGTTAAGATATTTTCTATTACTTTCACAAGCTAACAGTAATACAATCTATTTGCAACTTTACATCTAAAATGCTAAAGTAGATTCTTATTTGTTCAACACAATCTAGACATAGAACTATTCTTGTCTATCTGCTGGGCATCAATACTCTGTTATTCCAACAGGTCTTCAAGCTTTTGTGCTTGGTGATCACTATGTAGCATCCTTGTGCATACACTTGCCCGCATCCACTGTTTATCAACAGTTCCTTATTTATAAACAATCATCTAACCGCTTAATTTCCTTGATCACATTTCCCATGATCAATCATAGCCATCAAATCTTCAATCTTGTCTAGGTTCATTGTATCTTACGATCTGAAAATTTTTTTACCCTACCTCAGAACTTCCACAATCATCTTGGAACTTGTGTTAGGGTAATGTGGTTCAATCTAAGCTGTAGATCTTCTTGCCGACTTGCCATTGCCTTAGATTTGTTAACAAACTTCTTCGACAGCTTGCCAATCATTGATCCACTCTAGCTCATCAGCTTCTTTCATTAAATATCACATGTAAACATTTAATGCATTCTGTTATAGCTCAGTTACAACTTGGTGAATACTAAACTTTACTTGATAAATATTCTGTCTTCATTAACCGACTGCGATAACCTTAGGGTTTACCGACTAGGTTCTTTGCCTGATAACATAGTGTAGTATTAACCTTTACATTTTACAACATATGTATGATGTTAAAACTATCTAAAACATCAAGATCTCATCATTTTATGACTCGGTAGAGTTGCCCATTGAATAACTTATCCCTTTATTCATCATATTCTTTCCTGTGTCTTTACTGACTTCTTTATAATCTTCATATCATATTTCTTAAGATATGGCAATATCATATTGAATTAGAAAATCAATTTCTTGACATCAATGACAAAATAATAATATCAAGATAGTAAAACATCTTTAATCAGTTATGTCCATAATCATCAACAACCTTCTCAATATCCTTGTTATATTGCCAACAGTGTATTCCTGGGTTTTAGGAGTTCATTTGAATATGTTCACTAGTGTGTTGTTGTGTTGTCTTTGATATGAGCACTATGTGGACTCATCCTATTGTGTATGCCCTTGTAAGAACTTGATATTCATGTTAGATCATGGGTTGCTTATGATGGGTTGCAAAGACTTAGTTTCATGGATGCTCCAGTTGATCTTTGTATTTGTTTCTTATTATGTTCAGTTGGATCCTTTTCCTATTCCGAGATCATTCTTGTAATTATTGATCGATGTGGTTGTATGTATTATTGATTTATGTACACCTTGATGACATGATGTAAATAATGTGAATGTTATGTATTCTTCACCCTATTATTTTATCAGAGGGGTGTTGTAGTTGAGTAGACCCGTAGATGTAGCCCACTAGGGGTGAACTCTGATATCATTTCGGTGTTATGTGGTGTTTATATTCTTTTGTTTCCTCTTTAACTTAGCATGTATGGATGACATTATGTTAGAATGTATAATATGGATAAGATGAAGTTAATCGTAAATGCATGTATGTATTCATCTTATTAATGCAGTAATTTGGGTCACGAAGAATATAAATTTGAATAATGGAATGTATTCATTTGTTGATAATGCAATTAAAGTATGCTTGGAAAGCATTCGTTATCCTATAATGAAATTACAGTATGTAATAAAATTAGGTGCATGACTTATGTTTTAATGAAAGTTTGGGAGAAATGTATGGTTAAAATTGTAATGGATGAACCTCATCATGTTATCTATATTTTTAACCTTAATGGACGAACTCATCATGTTATATATATATTTTAACTTTAATGGGTGAGCTTCATCATGTGATCTACATTTTTGACTATAATGGATGAACTCGTCCTGTTATCTATAATTTTAATTTACCAAATGAATTATATCCTTGTTTTAAAGTAATAATATGTAATTAAGTTAATCAACTCATTTGGGTTAATTAGCATGGGTTGAGTTTAGTGTTGAATCAAGTAATCACATTGGGAAACCCTTTAGGTGTTAGTTATGTCTTCCGCTGTGTTATCTAAGCATATGATAACTCATTGTATCATCATGTTGTGTTTAAAACTCTTAAAAAAAAAAATATTTGCACTCTATTCTTGAATTTTAACCTTATCCCTTCAGGGTTTCCTGGCGGGGCATTACATTTGGTATCAGAGCCCAAGTTGTAAACACTCGGATCTCTGGTCTCACTTGTGCCCTTAGTTGGTATGAGGTGTATCAACCTTATGTTGTATGCTTATCCTCCTTTTGTATGTGTGTGATTGAGGCATAGGATCTTGAAGATCTTAAGTACTCATGTTCTGTTCTTTTGCGTATTCTTTTGAGCAGACCTTAATTGTGTGTAATGTGTGTGTTCACACCTTGTTTTCTCCTTCTTGATGTTGGTTCTTTTGAGCGATTATATGTGCTTTGTTTTCTTATTGAGGTCTTGGTCTATGATTACTCTTATTCTGAAAGAGAGTCATATGAACCTTCCTTATTGATTGTTGTACTCTTGGTCTACGATTACTCTTATTGATTGTTGTACTCTTTCCCTTTTCTTAACCTAGATTATGAGATTTTTAGAAATGCTACAAAAGAATGCATTGATTTAAATAGAATGTTTATAAAGCATGTGAAATTGTATTTTTACATTTTGGCTTCATATTAAAAGATAGAAGGCTTACGTTTTGGAAAGAAAATTTGCATGGTTAGTAATGTGAATATGAATGCTTAGTGGAATTAGTGAAAGATATAGGTATGACGTTATTTCTTTATGTAATTCTGAATTGTAAAAAAATTTCGTACTTGTATCTAAAATAAATTTTATTCAGTTATTCATGTGGGAAGCATAATTAAAACCTTCCTTGAGTAGATGATAGTGTACTGAAAAGTACTCCTCATAAATGTGACTAAACCAGTACTGGTGCTTTTATTGTGTATTGTAAGAAACCTGTGCTTGCTATATGTGCCCATGGATGGTGAAATAATCAACCATGGAGAATATGTTTACTTATGGGTATGGGAATACCATACTGTTTATGTGTTGTTGCATGCTTGTTACCTTATTGAGTGCCAACCCACAAGTTGTTGATAAGTTAGTATGTGAAGGGGTAGTATTAGAAGTCACCATTCCTTGAATAGTAAGGATCGGCATATGAGTAATGTCGGTGCGAATCGACTTTAGCTTCTCTATTTTGAGGAAAAATATAGTTATATAATGAAATTGTATTAAAGGTGTACTCAATACTTTCCCTTTTAATAAACCAATTTATAAGGTTTATGTGTGCTAGCCTATTCCTCTCCTTTATTTGAGCATATTGATGGCAGTTCTTGAACATAGTGATGGTGCATCTTGGAGGATCTTTTTCCTTGTCCTCATGAAAGGTATGTTATTTCCACATGAGCTGCCAATTGGCAAGCGTTGGTAGACATGTGAGTGGACCTTAGCCATGTACACCTCTGGCTTATGATGAGTATATTGAGAGGTACATCGCTATGCGGGGTGTGACCTACATGTGCCCTTTTCCGCAAGGTACATTGCCATGCGAGATACGTCCATTGCATGCCTTTTCTGCTTGGAGTATTGCCATGCCATGTTGAGACACGATGCACAATGTAGTAGACATTGCCATGTGGCCTACCAACTGGTTTAGGGTAGAGCCATGCCCTGTGACGACATGATGTGGGGTGATGTCGAGGTACACACTGCCATGCCATGTGGATGTGTGACTAGGCCACACCACATGATGAGCTACTACGATAGCTAGACAATTTTTCCTTCCATCCTCATTGGTGGCTAGATGCTAGTCACATAGTGATTTTATGTGCAATTATGATATTCTTATTTATTTCCTTGTGGACCATAAATTTATTTTATTTTGACTTTGAAGGTTTAGCCACGATCTTGCGATCTTTTTCTTACTTGATTTGGTGTTGCAATCCCAGATTATTTTCTTGCCTTACTGTTGGAATTGATGATTATTATCTTTATTCTTCTATACTTTGGTGGCTAAACTAGTTTATCCTTATTGTTTTCGTATGTTGGTCTTGTGTTGAAATGTGAATTCCTCTCCAAGAACGTAGGAGATAGTCTTGGTTTAGTGTATACGAGGAAGTAGACGTAGGGAACCTTGAGGATGGGGGTATGTGAGGCTATGAAACAACTAGGATCCACTACCTACCTATGTGTGGTGACTATCTCTTGGAGGCTAACCACCTTATGCAACAAGGGATGTTCACGAGGGTCTTGTATGGAAGGTAGCACCGCTATGGTGTGCCTTAGTACCATCAAGCCCTTGAGTGAGATGTTGGATATTTATGATCATGTTATTTGTTCTTAGATTAGACATAGAGATGTTGATTTTTCATGTTATCTATGACCGAGCATTAGACATGCTCACATGTGCCCTTTTGAGTTGTGCATTCCAGTTATGTGGATGGTTATTATGTGTAGTCATGGAGTAAAATTATGTCATCTTGTCACTATGTTATGGGACATAATCATTGGAAAGATTTTTATATGCCTAGCAAGTGTAAACAATTGAGTTATATATGTTGCTCTTATTTTTGGGAAGTTAACTTAGTTGTAAAATTTGAACTTTGAAGCTAGTTCTGTGCGATAAAATTTTATGATGAGGATGGATCAGTAAAAGAAATTGATCATGATGGCATGTTTCTTGTCATATTGGTAGATGAGTATGATAGTTGTTGTTTACCTCTTTGTATGCTTTAATTTGGTGTGATGGAGGGAAGAATTTTTTTGTTTCTCTACTATGATTATAGATAATTCCCAGAATGTTATAAGAAAAGTATAGATTTAGATGTATCTTGTCAATGGATAACGAAATTTGTAGAGGATTTAGCAATAATGTTTCAATTATTTGTGAAACGATTCATATGTGCTAATTGATATTTGTTAAATGAATTTCAGGGCTAATGCGTGTTGCATGTTTTCCGCCTAGCCTTACGACTTCCGGGAGTAAGTCAGAGCCTAGTGGGGGAGGATGTAGTGCCCCTACCCTAGTCAACTTTCTAAAACTGGTTTGACCTTGGTTGACTTTTTTATGTGGCATTCCTGGGTGGTTGATTTACCATTATGTAATGTTGTAGTAACATATTATGATTATTGTGTGTACCTGTTAATGTTCTTTCACATCGATTTTTATGTAAGTTTATTTGTCCTCCTGATTCATGTTATTAATCTCGGGCTAACACTTTCATTAAATATATATATATATATATATATATACATATATATGTATGTGTATATATATATATACATATATATATGTATATATATATGTGTATATATATATACATATATATATATATATGTATATATATATATATATACACATATATACACATATATATACATATATATATATATGTATATATATATACACATATATACACATATATATACATATATATATATATATACATGTATATATACACATATGTATATATATATGTATATATATGTGCATATATATATGTATATATATATACACATATATACACATATATATATACATATATATATACATGTATATATATATGTATATATATGTGCATATATATATATACACATATGTATATATACATATATATATGTATATATATACACATACATATATATATGTATACACACACACACATATATATATCTATGTGTGTATATATATCTATATATATATACATAGATATATATATACATACATATGTATATATATGTATGTATGTATATATATATATATATATATATATATATATATGCATGTGTGACTGATGGTTTTAGGAGATTGCAGGTACAGTACCACCTAGGTGCGAGGTTCGTCTTCACCTGGATTCACAAGTTTGAGTGTACCTCTTTGGTCCTATAGTTTGGATTAGGTGGTCATAAAACCCTCATTTTACCCTAGTCATGCTCAAGTGAGCATTGCCAGTCATCCGTTGGTTTCCTTTTTTGCTTGGGCTTGCAAGTCTTGTATCTGGTTGGCTTTCTTGGGTTACGTGTGGTAAAATTGAGTATTTAATCCTAAGTATTTAATTTGATTTAATGTGCGTTTACGCATTTTAATTAAGGAACTAAATTAAATAGGTTTCTTTTATGTGATTCATCATTAATTAAAAATTGCTCTATTTATGTTTGTAGCAAGTTCAATTTAATGGTTAATTTTAAATAATGAATTTATCCAGTTTATGCATTTTGAAAGGAAAGATTTAAATTTATTCAAAATGTAAATAATTTAATCTCTTTGGCATTTTGGAATAGAAAGGTTAATTTCAATTATTTAAGAAAATTAATTTTAATCAGAAAAGCAGGTTTAATATATATATTTGATATAGTGTGAAAAAAATATTTTGGGATTTTATTTTAATTAAAAATATTTTACCCTCATTAATATTTTGAAATATAAATGTTAGTTTTGTTAAACTAGAAATTAAACGAGGAAGAGAAAGCATTTTTTATTTTTCTAATTAGAAAATAATTTTTAATTGTGTAAAAGTATTTTTATTTAAAAATGAGAATTTTGGTCAAAGAACTTTTTCCCATTTAACCTAGGTTAGGAAAATATTTTTAAGGGAGGATGATTTTAGGAAAACATTTCCAAGAGAGACTTTTTGGAAATTGTTCTCTAGGACAATATTTTTGAAGGAAGAAGGATTTATGGAGCTTGCAGGTTAGGCTCTCCATCAAATCTCTTCCACGAGTGCTGAATTAGGTAGGTCTCTGGTTGATTTCGTGGTTTCTCTGTTTAAGAATTTGTTTTTGGATTATGTAGAAATTTGGTTGTGAAGATTAAAAATCTCATTTATTTAGGGAAATGAAAGAGTTATAGTTTAATATCCAACTCAAACCCTCCTTATAATCTGTCCAAACCTCTAGATTTAATTTGAGTTGCTCAGATTGATCTAAAAAAAAAAGAGAACAAACATTGGAGTTTGGTTGTTCTTGATAAATTTTTGTTTAAAACTCCATTGAATGTTTCTGTTTAAGTTCTAAATCGAAAATTAGTTTGGGGTTTGGTAGATTGGTTGAATCATTGTGTGAGAAATGATTCTTTTGCCCAAATATGATATTTGGTTGAGGAAAGATTGCCTATTTTAGTTTGGTTATTCTAAAAATTTTAATATGTGAAAAACCAAGAAGTTCTAGAAATTTATTTCTTTGTTGTCTCTGTCTAAGGTTTTGCATTTGGGGGTTCTGTTTATTTTTGTAAATAAAATTTAAAAAAGAAAATTTTCCCTTTTCTAGGTCTGGTTAGTCTATAAATGTAAATGAATAAATTAAGAAAAACCCATGGTATTTTGGAAAACTGTTTTAAGTCTCTGTTGAGACTCTATTTTGGACTGGGAACTTATTATTTTTAAAAGTAAAGAAATTTAAAATAAATAAATAAAATATATCTTTAATTTAGTTTATTTAAAAAGTTTTTATAAAATGCATTGAGTTTTATAATTTGGTTTATTTAAAAAGTTTTTTTTTAATTATTATTTAATATATATTTATTAATCAAGGATATATATATATATATACATACATATATATATATATATATATATATATATATACATATATATATATATATATATATATATATATATATATATACTTAATTTGTAAATTTGATTATTGATTGTTAATTTTATATATTTTATTAATCATAAAATAATATATATATATAAATTAATATAAAAATTTGTACTTTTCTCTATGTATGGAAGGAAGTATCGGTTTAGTTGGGAAATGACTATCGATTTTTATTTTCCTTTGTATGTATATCTCCACTTTTGGAAAGTTTATCCTTGTTTGGGGATATGAGAGTGGTTTATTTATTTCAAACAGAAGAAGAAGAAAGGAATACCATATTTAATTGGTTAATATTTATTTAATTATAGTCATGTGAATTTGGTTTTAAAACTCACGATGATATATTTATGTTATGTTATGGTGCATATGAACTTCATGAGTTAGAAAACCATGAACGACTTGTACCTAGATGAGGTAGATAATTGCAATCAAACTTAGATCCTTTAGAAAATTGGATCGATTTTTAATGTTTAATCAACATGGAAAAAGATTGACTTTTCCGGTTATTGCCTATGCATGTTTAAATTTTTGTATTTGCATTTGCTTATGAAATGGCAAGTCCTTGATTTTAATTGTTGGTTATTGTCACTTGTTGATTTGGGTATCTACTTATGTCCTTGATCTCGAGTATTTATTTTCATGTGATGGTTTGTATCCGGTTATGTCCTTTATACGGGTGTTGATTGTTGGTTTGTGGTTGACCATAGCTAGTAAGGTCTCTAGTTAGAGTACCGTCAATCAGTGCACCTCATATGAAGTCTTGTTTGACCAAGTGGGAAATCCTACCGTATTGTACTCCGCTTTCTTGACCTTGTGTATTCCTGGGTTTTAGGAGTTCATTTGAATATATTCGCTAGTGTGTTGTTGTGTTGTCTTTGATAGGAGCACTATATGGACTCATCCTGTTATTTATGCCCTTGTGAGAACCTGATATTCATGTTAGATCATGGGTTGCTTATGATGGGTTGCAAAGAAGTAGTTTCGCGGATGCTCCAGTTGATCTTTGTATTTGTTTCTTATTATGTTCAGTTGGATACTTTTCCTATTTAGGGATCATTCTTGTAATTATTGACTGATGTGGTTGTATGTATTATTGGTTTATGTATGCCTTGATGGCAGGATGTAAATGTTGTGAACCTTATGTATTCTCCACCCTATTATTTTATCATAGGGGTCTTGTAGTTGAGCAGACCTGGAGATGTAGCCTGCTAGGGGTGAACTTCGATATCATTTTGGTGTTATGTGGTGTTTATGTTCTTTTATTTCCTCTTTAACTTAGCATGTACAGATGACATTATGTTAGAATGTATAATGTGGATTAGATGAAGTTAATTGTAAATACATGTATGTATTCATCTTATTAATGCAGTAATTTGGGTCACGAAGAATATAAATTTGAATAATGGAATGTATTCATTTGTTGATAATGCAATTAAATTATGCTTGGAAAGCATTCGTCATCCTATAATGAAATTAAAGTATGTAATAAAATTAGGTGCATGACTTATGTTTTAATGAAAGTTTGGGCGAAATGTATGGTTAAAATTGTAATGGATGAACCTCATCATGTTATCTATATTTTTAATCTTAATGGACAAACTCATCATGTTATCTAAATTTTAACTTTAATGGGTGAACTTCATCATGTTATCTATATTTTCGACCATAATGGATGAACTCATCCTGTTAAATTTTAATCTACCGAATGAATTATATCCTTGTTTTAAAGTAATAACATGTAATTAACTTAATCAACTTATTTGGGTTAATTAGCGTGGGTTGAGTTAAGTGTTGAATCAAGTAATCACATTGGGAAACCCTTTAGGTGTTAGTTATGTCTTCCACTATGTTATCTAAGCATATAATGACTTATTGTATCAACATGTTGTGAACTCTTAAAAAAAATATTTGCACTCTATTCTTGAGTTTTAACCTTATCCTTCGGGGTTTCCTTGCGGGCCATTACATTTGGTATCAGAGCCCAAGTTGTAAACACTGGGATCTTTGGTGTCGCTTGTGCCCTTAGTTGGTGTGAGGTGTATCGACCTTATATTGTATGCTTGTCCTCCTTTTGTATGTGTGTGATTGAGGCATAGGATCTTGAAGATCTTAAGTACTCATGTTTTGTTCTTTTGCGTATTCTTTTGAGTAGACCTTAATTGTGTGTAATGTGTGTGTTCACACCTTGTTTTCACCTTCTTGATATTGTTGCTTTTGAGTGATTATATGTGCTTTGTTTTCTTATTGAGGTCTTATTCTATGATTACTCTTATTCTGAAAGAGAGTCGTATGCACCTTCCTTATTGAATATTGTACTCTTTAGATTAATCCATTGGGTTGGTCAGTGTTTGTCTTGAATCTGAAAGTACGAAATATGCTTGTATTAAGATTATGATCTAGCTTAGTGTTGTTCATTTGAAGGACTTGTATGGTAGATGTTTAATTCTTATTATGTAGCAAATTGAATGTTTATCATCCTTCCTCCTCTTTCTCTCTAGAAATTAAAATATTTGTTTTATGTGTATTTATCACTTATGTGAGTTTTATTATTGCGAGAGAAAGGTTGTGACTTCTTGAACCCTTGTGTGAACCTTATGATTCTTTTGTGCTTTTAAATAATAAGAGGGCTATGAGTTTAAAAGTCCATAATGGTTATGGGGAGAAAATTGTATGTTTACATTAAAGAATACTCCATGTGTATTGTAGGAGTAACATAATGGAATTTCTATTTTAAGTAATGCGCATTAATGTGTGAATAGTTGTTATGTGAAACTGCCTTGTGTGTAAAAGATGTATAAAAAGGGAACATGTTATAGTGGCTAAGAGAGTGCATTAATGTGTTCCATGAAATATTGTTTTATGTGTTTCATAATACCGATTTAAATGAAGACCTATTTTAACAATGCTATATTGAACTTGCTTTTTGATATATATAATTGCCTTAGTATGAATAGAAAGTGAAAAAGAAAAGTTTGTTTGATGTGCACGCATTAATACCTATTATTTAGTTGATAGCTCCTCATTTATCTTTTGTTTGTAGTTTGAGTTTTTCAATGATTGATTGCAGATTATGATATGTTTCATATTTATTACGAGTAGTGGGTGTCTACAAGAGGTCTTGCATTATCGAAAAGATTGCCTAAATTGATTTCTTGTTTGGAAAACTAGGACATTTTGTTGCAACCATAATAATTGGAAATGTCATGTTAGACATATTGACATTCTTCTAAAAATGGTAGTGAAATGAAAACTGTTCAATTAAGATGATAGGCTTATAGTAAGAAATTTTATAATGTTGTGTGATCTTGTTAATCTTGTGCTTATGTAAGAAATGGTTTGACTATCAAACTCTCTTTCCCTTTTCTTAACCTAGATTATGAGATTTTTAGAAATGCTACAAAAGAATGCATTGATTTAAATAGAATGTTTATAAAGCATGTGAAATTGTATTTTTACATTTTGGCTTCATATTGAAAGATAGAAGTCTTACGTTTTGGAAAGAAAATTTGCATGGTTAGTAATGTGAATATGAATGCTTAGTGGAATTAGTGAAAGATATAGGAATGACATTATTTCTTTGTGTAATTCTGAATTGTAAAAAATTTTCGTACTCATATCTAGAATAAATTTTATTCAGTTATTCATGTGGGAAGCATAATTAAAACCTTCCTTGAGTAGATGATAGTGTACTGAAAAGTACTCCTCATAAATGTGACTAAACTGGTACTGGTGCTTTCATTGTGTATTGTAAGAAACCCATGCTTTCTATATGTGCCCATGGATGGTGTTATAATCAACCATGGAGAATATGTTTACTTATGGGTATGGGAATACCATACTATTTATGTGTTGTTGCATGCTTGTTACTTTACTGAGTGACAACCCATGGGTTGTTGATAAGTCAGTATGTGAAGGGGTAGTATTAGAAGTCACCATTCCTTGAATAGTAAGGATTGACATATGAGTAATGTCGGCGTGAAGTGACTTTAGCTTCTCTATTTTGAGGAAAAATATAGTTATATAATGAAACTATGTTAAAGGTGTACTCAATAATTTCCATTTCGATGAACCAATTTATAAGGTTTATGTGTGCCAGCCTATTCCTCTCCTTTATTTGAGCATATTGATGGCATTTCTTAAGCATAGTGATGGTGCATCTTGGAGGATCTTTTTCCTTGTCTTCATGAAAGGTATGTTATTTCCACATGAGCTGCCAATTGGAAAGCATTGGTAGACATGCGGGTGGACCTTAACCATGTATACCTCTGGCTTACGATGAGTATCCTGAGAGGTACATCGCTATGCGGGGTGTGACCTGTGCATGCCCTTTTCCACGAGGTACACTACCATGTGAGATACATCCATTGCATGCCTTTTCCACTTGGAGTATTGCCATGTCATGTTAAGACACGATGCGGGATGTAGTAGACATTGCCATGCGGCCTACCGACTAGTTTAGGGTAGAGCCATGCCCTGTGATGACATGATGTGGGGTGATGTTGAGGTGCACACTGCCATGTCATGCGGATGTGCAACTAGGCCACACCACATGTGTAATGCCCCGCCAGGAAACCCCGAAGGGATTAAGCCATAACACAAGAATAGAGTGCAATAATTTATTTTTTTAAACGTTACACCACATTAAGATGCAACAAGATATCAAAGATTCAGATTACATAGCGGAAGACTTCAACTAACACCTAAAGAGTTTCCCAACGAGATTACTTAAATTTCACAATTCACTTAACTCACACAATTAATCCAAAAGCTGAATATCTTAATAACAAGATAATTCATAATCAGGATCATTCCTTTCAAAAGAGGGAAATATAAATCACAAGCGAAGATTCATCATTAAGATCCATTCATAATCTTCATTCAAGCTTTTCATTTAAAATCACAAATCATACATCTAACATTCTAATACACTAGGATTTCATCATAACATAAGAGATCTTTCCAAGCATATTTAAATTCCTTAACAACAACTGAGTATAATTCATTACTCTAAGTTACATGCTTTCATATTCCAACTTATTGCATTTAAAAAGACGATTGCATACATGCATCTACGATACATTTCATCTAAACCACTTACGCATTCAATCAACATGCCATTCAAGAAAGAACTGAATATGAGCATTTAAAGTTAATTCCATTTATCCACTTAATCATTCTAACATAAGTTAATCATACATGAGAAAGCTGAATAAAGAAAACATAAGAGAATACATCACATAACACCATAATGATCTCGGAGTTCACCCCTAAAGGGCTACATCTCCGGGTCTGCTCAACTGCAAGACCCCTCTGATAAATAATAAGGTTAAGAGTACAAGAGGTTACACCATTACAATCCAGCCATCAAGGTGAAATATAAGCAATATACAAACAACCGCATCAGTCAATAAATACATAACGATCCTTGAAAAGAACAGGATCCAGCTAAACATAATCAAAGCTAAAACAAGAGGTCCATGAGAGCATCCATAAAACTGAGCCATCACCACCCAAGGTCTAACATGAAACCGACACTCACAAGGGAAGAGACAAAAGGATGACTCACAAAGGTACTCCTAACAGGACAAAACGACAACACACTAGCGAGCGTAGGGACAAGTGTCATCACACAACCTGGTATGGTTACCATGGCAAGTCTTCATAGGTCCCGACCCCATACACTGGGTCACCCTGGTAACCTAATCCGAGCTTCCGGCCCATCCAAGCCTCATGTGGACCCACACATCCTCTCGTGAAGACAAGGATGGTAGTTTGCCATTTCAGGCCTTCTCACAGCATGTCGAATCTATGATAGCACTCGTCCCATGTGTGAGGCACATTTATCTTACTTAGAAATTACATTCTAATCTACTATTAGGTTATCACTTATTAGACTCACTTTCGACGGGTTACCCAGCAGCCACTTTGGGCGCGGCCCCCAATCGAAAGCCACTTTCCCATACGACACTAGACTATACTCAGACGAACTCAAAACCAAGGAATACACATGGTTAGATGAATGGAGTTTCAAAAATAGGACAAACAACATCTGGTCAAACACGACTCATAGATGCACACTTACTAATGGTACTCTAACTAGAGACCTGACCAACGACAGTCAACCACAAGTCATCATTCGACTCACACAAAGAGGATAAGATCAACAACGACACTACCCCAATACAACAATCAACTCGAAATCGAGGATTGAAATAGGTACACCAAATCAAGCCAAACGACAGGGTCCTACTAAACAAAGCAAAACATGCCATTTCATAATTAAAGGTGAATACAAAAATTAAACTCGCAAGGCAATAATCAGAAACGACAATATTTCCTCAAATTGATTTAATCATTACAAGACGATCAAGTTTTCTACAAGATCTAAATCCGATTACAGTTATCTACCTCATCAAGGGATAAGTTGTTTTTGGTTTTCTAACTCCTAAGGTTCAAAGCATCGAACAGGCAAATTAAGCCATAATGAGTTTTTAACCAATTCATATTAATACAAATCAGACAACCATTAATCAACTAAAATAAGATATTTAATCTCCAATCAAAACGTCATTAACATACTGGTTCAAAATCAATCTCTACAGATTCATAATTTTCAATCCCAGATGTACCATACGAAGCACGGAAATATAAATATAAAAAGGAAGTCCAAATACAGATAATCATTATCAAAAGCATATCGTTAAATTTCTAATGCCCAACGATAATTATTTCACTACTCCTCAATTACTCAAATGATATGTTCTAAGATAATATTTAACATCATCAAATAGTAATTACATCATATTTCAACGATTTTCCAATAACATATTATTCTATTTTGTTTTTAAACAATAATACCTCAATTAGCCAAATGCTCTAATCAGCTAGAAGGTACGATCTAGATTTATCAATCCAAGATCAATAAGAATATAAACAACAATATTCAATTGCGAAAATTCACAGTTTCAGAACTTAATCAGGAAGAGAGCAAAAATCATGAAATGAAATTGAATAGTGATTAACCTATAAGCTCCGTTATAAAATTAATCAATACCCAATTTACATTTGTCATTATATTGCCTTCTTAATCATAATTAAGAACAATTAAAACTTAGCATTTAAAATTCACTTACATTTAAAATGATATTAAAATATCATATGCATTTTTTTTTTTTAATACTAAAAAAAATACATTAAAAAAAAAAAAAATGATTTTATAAACTACGATTTAAAACCACCAAAAAAAATGCATTTTAAAAAGAATGGAGGTGAGGGCGGACCGTGCCCTAACCCTAGCGCTGTCCAACACCATACCCGCAGGGAAGCCCATGCGGGTGGCGCCACTGCGGTGCCCGCAGGTCCGCGACGCCCTGCGGCCACCGCAGTGTGTCGTGGCCGGAGGCTTTAACACCAGCGAAGGGGGGGGAACAAGGGAAACGAGCCGGGGGGGAGAGGGGAGGAGGAGTGGGTGGAGCTCCGCTCCCCGCCCTCTGAACCCCAAACGCAGGGTTAACACAAGCACGCCCAGCTCGAACATAAAATAATATAGTTCGAACATAAAACAATATATTTTCTTTATTATTTTTCTTTTCTTTTTGAAACACAGTTCGGAAATAAACACAAACGCCCAGTGCAATATGAAAATAAATGTTTTCTTTTCCCCTTTTTAAACACAGTTCGAACTTGGCTAAAAACGCCATACCCAAATACGATTTTATAAATTTCGATTTGCTATGAACTTGGTTTAAACGAACTGCATTGAAATCATATTTTCTTGCTGGTTTTTCATCTTTGACAACCACCCAAGGGTTTCAAATGCCCAAAAAGAATAGAGGGATAACACACCTCAAAAACACTTCCAGCCAAGCTGGTTAATCTACTAAATCAGTCAAAAGCATGGCATTCAATGGAGAATCCAAAGCCAAGATAGCATGAAAACATTAAAATCCCATTTCCATTTTAAACAATAACTAAAATTGAGAGTTGGATCCTACCTGATCTCGCGTTCTTGGCAAGATCGGCTAAAGAGTCCCAATCTCCAGCTGCCAAAACCCTCTTCTCCCTCCAAAATCCTCCAATTTCATCTCCAACATATTTTCCAACCAAAAATTCTCCAAAATGACCATCCCTCCATTTTTCCCCAAATTTGGGTTATATGGAAGAGTTGACCAAAAATTCTATTTTTGGAATAAAATTTCTTATTTACAAATAACTCTCAAAAAAATAATTCTTTTCTAGCTAGCAACAAATTAACTTGCTTTATCAATTAAAAATCGATTTCCTCAATTAATACGATTTAACCTTTCAAATTTTAAAAGCCAACAGAATGCAATAGAATCTATTGAAATTTAGATACAAAACTTCTTTTCATCAGCATATATAAATGCATTTAATATTCCAAATCAATCATTAAATCAAACTCACTCCCAATTTAAAATAAGCAATTTCATATCAACGAAAATCGCATATTTAAACAAGATAATTACTAAGGACTAAATAATCAATTTAACCATGCACACCAAGCACGCAAACCGAGAAGGTCAACCAAACAGACGACTCGCAAACCCAAATAGGAAGGGGTCACTGACAACGACTGACGATGCTCACTTGAGCACAACGAAGGTCAACTAGGGTCTTACGACCACCTAATCCAATTCTAAGGATTAAAAAAAAGTACACTCAAACCTGCAATCCAGGTGAAGACAAACCTCGCACTCATGCGGCGTTGTACCTGAAATCTCCTGCAACCAAGAGTCATACATGCATACATATATAAAATTTAATGAAAGCGTTAGCCCGATATTAATACCACGAGATAGGTACACTAACAACTTGCATACAACTAGTGTGGAAATCACATCAACAGCTATGCATAAAATCAACATCTGACTATAACATAATATTAAGATAAACTAATCAAGATTAAACCAAGGTTAGAGATTGATTAGGGCAGGGGTACTACAACATGATGAGCTACTATGATAGCTAGATGATTGTTCCTTCCTTCCTCATTGGTGGCTAGATGCTACTCACATAGTGATGTTATGTGTAATTATGATATTCTTATTTATTTCCTTGTGGACTAGAAATTTATTTTATTTTGACTTTGAAGGTTTAGCCACGATCTTGTGATATTTTTCTTACTTGACTTGGTGTTGCGATTCCGGATTATTTTCTTGCCTTACTATGGGAATTGATGATTATTATCTTTATTCTTCTATACTTTGGTGGCTAAACTAGTTTATCTTTATTGTTTTTGTATGTTGGTCTTGTGTTGAAATGTGAATTCCTCTCCAAGAACGTAGGAGACAGTCTTGGTTGAGTGTATACGAGGAAGTAGATGTAGGGAACCTTGAGGATGGGGGTGTGTGAGGTTGTGAAATAGATAGGATCCACTACCTACCTATGTGTGGTGACTATCTCTTGGAGGCCAACTAGCTTACGCAACAAGGGATGTTCACGAGGGTCTTGTATGGAAGGTAGCACTACTATGGTGTGCCCTAGCACCATCAAGCCCTTGAGTGAGATGTTGGATGTTTATGATCATGTTATTTGTTCTGAGATCAGGCATAGAGATGTTGATTTTCCAAGTTATCTATGATCAAGCATTAGACATTCTCACATGTGGCCTTTTGATTTGTGTCCAATTATGTGGATGGTTATTATGTGTAATCATGGAGTAAAATTGTGTTATCTTGTCACTATATTATGGGACATAATCATTGGAAATATTTTTATATGCTTGGGAAGTGTAAATAATTGAGTTATATATGTTGCTCTTATTTCTCAAAAGTTTACTTAGTTGTAAAATTTGAACTTTGAAGCTAGTTCTATGCAATAAAATTTCATGATGAGGATGGATTGGTAAAAGAAATTGATCATGATGGCATGTTTCTTGTCATATTGGTAGATGAGTATGGTAATTGTTGTTTACCTCTTTGTATGCTTTAATTTGGTGTGATGAAAGGAAATTTTTTTTTGTTTCTCTACTATGATTATAGATAATTCCCAGAATGTTATAAGAAATGTATAGATTTAGATGTATCTTGTCAATGGATAACAACATTCGTAGAGGATTTAGAAATAATATTTCAATTATTTATGAAAAGATTCATATGTGCAAATTGATATTTGTTAAATGAGTTTCAGGGCTAATGCATGTTGCGTGTTTTTCGCTTAGCCTTACGACTTCCGGGAGTAAGTTGGAGCCTAGGGGGGGAGGATGTAGTGCCCCTATCCTAGTCAGCTTTGTAAAACCGATTTGACCTTGGATGACTTTTTTATGTGGCATTCTTTGGTGGGTGATTTACCATTATTTAATGTTGTTGTAAGATATTATGATTATTGTGCGTACCTTTTAATGTGCTTTCGCATCGATTTTTATGCAATTTTATTTGTTCTCCTGATTCATGTTATTAATCTCGGGCTAAAACTTTCATTATATATATATATATATATATATGCTTGTGTGACTCATGCTTGTAGGAGATTGCAGGTATAGTACCATGTAGGTGTGAGGTTTGTCTTCACTTGGATTCATAGGTTTGAGTGTACCTCTTTGGTCCTTAGAGTTTGGATTAGCTGGTCATAAAACCCTCATTTTACCCTAGTCATGCTCAAGTGAGCGTTGTCGGTCATCCATTGGTTTCCCTTTTTGTTTAGGCTTGTGAGTCGTGTATTTGGTTGGCTTTCTTGGGTTGTGTGCTTTGCGTGTGGTAAAATTGAGTATTTAATCCTAAGTATTTAATTTGATTTAATGTGTGTTTACGTATTTTAATTAAGGAACTAAATTAAATAGGTTTCTTTTATGTGATTAATCATTAATGAAAAATTGCTCTATTCATGTTTGTATCAAGTTCAATTTAATGGTTAATTTTAAATAATGAATTTACTCAGTTTATGCATTTTGAAAGGAAAGATTTAAATTTATTCGAAATAGAAATAATTTAATCTCTTTGACATTTTGGAATAGAAAGATTAATTTCAATTATTTAAGAAAATCAATTTTAATCAAAAAAGCAAGTTTAATATATATATTTGATATAGTGTGAAAGATTGATTTGGGGATTTTATTTTAATTAAAAATATTTTACCCTCATTAATATTTTGAAATATAAATGTTAGTTTTGTTAATATTGAGAAAATTAGAAATTAAATGAGGAAGAGAAAGCATTTTTTATTTTTCTAATTAGAAATTAATTTTTAATTGTGTAAAAGTATTTTTATTTAAAAATGAGAATTTTGTTCAAAGAACTTTTTCCCATTTAACCTAGGTTAGGAAAATATTTTTAAGGGAGGATGAGTTTAGGAAAGCATTTCCGGGAGACTTTTTGGAAATTGTTTTTTGGGAGAATATTTTTGAAGGAAGAAGGATTGCTGGAGCTTGCAGGTTGGGCTCTCCTTCAAATCTCTTCCAGAAGTGCTGAATCAAGTAGGTCTCTAGTTCATTTTGTGGTTTCTCTGTTTAAGAAATTGTTTTCTTTTATTTTGTAGAAATCTGGTTGTGAAGGTTAAAAATCTCATTTATTTAGGGAAATGAAAGAGTTATAGTTTAATCTCCAACTCAAACCCTCCTTGTTTTCAGATTGATTTAAAAAAAAAAAGAGAAAGTGCTAAATCAAAAATTAGTTTGGGGTTTGGCAGATTGGTTGAATCATTGTGTGAAAAATGATTCTTTTGCCCAAATATGATATTTAGTTGAGGAAAGATTGCTTGTTTTAGTTTGGTTATTCTAAAAATTTTAATATGTGAAAAACCAAGAAGTTCTGAAAATTTATTTCTTTGTTTGTCTCTGTCCAAGACTTTGCATTTGGGGGTTCTATTTATTTTTGTAAATAAAATTAAAAAAAGAAAATTTTCCCTTTTCTAGGTTTGGTTATTCTGTAAATGTAAATAAAATAAAATAAAAACCCATGGTATTCGGGAAAATTGTTTAAGTCTCCATTGAGACTGCATTTTGGACTTGGAAATTATTATAAAGAAATTTTAAAAATAAAATAAAATATATCTTTTACCCCCTTTCCCCCCCCCCCAACATGGCAGGAAGAACCCACCACATGGGATGGTATTTGACTACTGTCATAGGGTACCAGTGCTACCAAAGGTAGCGGGTTGCTACCATATGGTAGCAGAGCTACCAAGGGTAGCATACTGCCCATATGGTAGCAGTGCTACCAAGGGTAGGGTATTGCTACCATATGGTAGTAGTGCTACCAATGGTAGCATCTCCCCATACTTCTATTTCGCGGTGTGCTTCGGCCTGCATTGAGTTTTATAATTTGGTTTATTTAAAAAGTATTTTTTAATATAGTTTTTTTAATTATTATTTAATATATATATATTATTAATCAAGGATTAATATATATATATATATATATATATATATATATATATATATATATATATATATATAAATTAAAACTTAATTTGTAAATTTGATTATTGATTATTAATTATATATATTTTATTAATCATGAATTAATATATATATATATATATATATATATATATATATTAATATTTAATTTGTACTTTTCTCTATGTATGAAAGGAAGTATTAGTTTAGTTAGGAAATGACTATCGATTTTTATTTTCTTTGTATGTATATCTCCATTTTTGGAAAGTTTATGTTTGTTTGGGGATATGAGAGTGGTTTATTTATTTCAAAAAAAGAAAGAAAGAAGGGAATACCATATTTAGTTGGTTAATGTTTATTTAATTATACTCATGTGAATTTGGTTTTAAAACTCATAATGATATATTTATGTTATATTATGGTGCATATGAACTTAGCGAGTTAGAAAACCATGAACGACTTGTGCCTAGATGAGGTAGATAATTGCAATCAAACTTAGATCCTTTAGAAAACTGGATCGATTTGTAATGTTTAATCAATATGGAAAAAGATTATCTTTTCTGGTTATTGCCTATGCATGTTTAAATTTTTGTATTCGCATTTGCTTATGAAATGGCAAGTCCTTGGTTTTAATTGTTGTTTATCACCATTTGTTGATTTGGGTACCTTCTTATGTCCTTGATCTCGAGTATTTACTATTTTTATGTGATGGTTTATATCTGGTCATGTCCTTTATGTTGGCATATGGACACTCCAATGAGACATTGTGTGTGATTGAAGGTTTTGTCATTGATGGCAACCTTGCAAACCTATGGCACCAGCAAGACATTATACCGGAAAAGCATTACATAGGCAACCTTGCAATCCTATGGCATCGACAAGACATTCTACCGGCAAAGAATTATTCAAGAAAGATATTATACCGACATCAGCAAGATCACCCTACACCGGCACCAGCACTGGCACAGAAGAAAAGATGTATACTGGCACAGAGGCTGACAGGATTTTTGATATGTAATATTTTATTTATTATTGTAAGCCGACTTGGAAAATTGTAAAATGACTCTTGTATATAAAAGAGATCATTGTAGACATTTGTAAGATATGTATAGGTAGCATAAAGAAATTTATTAGGCAGACCTAATGTGCGAATTATAGGTCAAGGGTATATGTAAAGAATAGAGCAAGAACTAGTACTAAATCTAGCATTGAAGATGCTATTGTAAAGTAGTACAGAATATTGGATTTGTATAATCCTCATTGTAAGTCAGTGTGACTTCTTATTGAGCAGTGTGCTCTAGACAGTTGGCCTTCCTGCATCTGCAGGCCCCTATTGTAAGTAATATTCTCTTATTGGCCAATAAGTGAATATTGTGGGTCACAAATCCCACCAAGGTTTTTCCCACACCAGGTTTCCTCATTAAACATCTTATGTTATGGTGTTCTTTTCATGTGGATGCTTTTGATTCTATTAATTACATTAATTCTTGCATATCGGTATACTATTACTTTATGTTCTACATGTTCTGTCTTAAGAAAATTACATTACCGGTCAGATATTGATTCACCCCCCCCCCTCTTAGTATCTATGGGAACCCTAACACTTTATGCGGTTGTTGATTGTTTGTTTGTGGTTGACCATAGTTGGTCAGGTCTCTAGTTAGACTACCGTCAGTCAGTGCACCTCGTATGAAGTCTTGTTTGACCAAGTGGGTAATCCTACCATATTGTACTCCGCTTGCTTGACCTTGTGTATTCCTGGGTTTTAGGAGTTCGTTTGAATATGTTCGCTAGTGTGTTGTTGTGTTGTCTTTGAAGGAACACTATGTGGACTCATCCTGTTGTTTATGCCCTTGTGAGAACCTTATATTCATGTTAGATCATGGGTTGCTTATGATGGGTTGGAAAGACTTAGTTTCACGGATGCTCCAGTTGATCTTTGTATTTGTTTCTTATTATGTTCAGTTAGATCCTTTTCCTATTCAGGGATCATTCTTGTAATTACTGACTGATGTGGTCGTATGTATTATTGGTTTATGTATGCCTTGATGGCAAGATGTAAATGATGTGAACCTTATGTATTCTTCACCCTATTATTTTATCAGAGGGGTCTTGCAATTGAGCAGACCCGAAGATGTAGCCCACTAGGGGTGAACTTTGATATCATTTCGGTGTTATGTGGTGTTTATGTTCTTTTGTTTCCTCTTTAACTTAGCATGTATGGATGTCATTATGTTAGAATGTATAATGTGGATTAGATGAAGTTAATCAGAAATGCATGTATGTATTCATCTTATAAATGTAGTAATTTGGGTCACGAAGAATGTAAATTTGAATAATGGAATGTATTCATTTGTTGATAATGCAATTAAAGTATGCTTGGAAAGCATTCGTTATCCTATAATGAAATTAAAGTATGTAATAAAATTAGGTGCATGACTTATGTTTTTATGAAAGTTTGGGCAAAATGTATGGTTAAAATTGTAATGGAGGAACCTCATCATGTTATCTATATTTTTAACCTTAATGGACAAACTCATCATGTTATCTATATTTTAACTTTAATGGGTGAACTTCATCATTTTATCTATATTTTCGATCATAATGGATGAACTTGTCCTGTTATCTATAATTTTAATTTACTGAATGAATTATATCCTTGTTTTAAAGTAATAACATATAATTAAGTTAATCAACTTATTTGGGTTAATTAGCGTGGGTTGAGTTAAGTGTTGAATCAAGTAATCACGTTGGGAAACCCTTTAGGTGTTAGTTATGTCTTTTGTTGTGTTATCTAAGCATGTGATAACTCATTGTATAATCATGTTGTGTTTAAAAACTCTTAAAAAAAAAATTTGCACTCTATTCTTGAGTTTTAGCCTTATCCCTTTGGGGTTTACTGGCGGGGCATCACAGTTCCTTTCGTCTACTTTCCAACTTGACATTCTTTCTAAATATTGTTATTCAGTTTGGTCAGCCTTGACAAATCTCTCACTGCACTTGATGAATTGATCTTTACCAAATTATCAACATTGATATGACACATTCTCTGATGCCAAAGCCAACTATCATTGGTCTATGATAACAAACAATATCTTGTAGCTTCTTCTAGCAAATACATGTTTCCACCAATCCTTTTCCCCATTGTAATAACAATTCTGGATCCCTTCCAAATCTCACAACCATTATCTTAAAAAACAATATTGTAACCATTTTCACACATTTTCCTAACACTCAAGAGATTATGATGTAAACCCTTCACATAGTAAACATTTTCAGTATAATGTTTTCCATCAAAAAAATAGAACCAATTCCCACAATTTGTGTTGTCTGATCATCTCCGAACCTAACAGATCTTCCATCATATTTTTTAAGTTCAAACTTAACTTTATCACCAATCATATGATTTGAGCATCCACTATCAATAAACCATTCATTTCTATCTCTCTTAGCATTTAAGTAGCAATAGTCTTAGGGATATCAATCTTAGGTAAATCCATTTCTATCCAAAAAAAACAATCACCATCTTCATAGTCTGATTCATCATTTGAAATACCAACACGATCTTTAACATAGTAGGCTCTCTTGTTGAAATTTCCTTTACCTTCTCTAAACTTTTTTATTGATCCTTTTTCCAAACATCTAGTAGCTATATGACCAATCTTTCCACATCTAAAGCATTGAGGTAACATACCTTTATATTTGTCAATGCCTTTCTTAAATTTCTTACAAAGTTTGCTTCCATCTCATTCGGACTTTCATCTTTTAGATCTTCCTCTGAGGATTTAAATGAAGACTTAGATTTAGCTTTGTCTTTTCCATATTTCCTTATTTCAAATGTAGACAAGGTGCCATATAATTGTTCCCTAGTAAACTTCTTCAGAGAATAAGTTTCTTCAATAATAGAGATCTTTTCACTATAGCTTTCCGGTAGAGACATCAGAACCTTCTCAATTATGTCTTCATCTGATTAAATATGACCAAGTTCTCTTATATCATTTACTACACTATCAACATTCTAAAAATAGCTTGTTATATCTTCTCCTTCCATTTTCAAGTTCTCATATCTGTGCTTAGCAGTTAGTTTCTTTGATAATTTAACTCTATCATTTACTTCATAGATATCTCTCAAATTTAAAAAAACCCTCATAAGCAGTGTTCAATGAAATAACCTTTGTCAATTCATTCTTTGATATAGCACTAAAAATAGAATACTTTTCCTTTTCATTCTTTTTATAGGCTTGTATCTCATCAGGAGTGGTAAGACCATTTTCTGATTGTACATAGTTTCCACAACTTTCCAAGTATCGTAGCCCAAGGAGATCATATAACTACTCATCTTCACTTTCTAGAAGCTATAGTCAAATCCTTCAAAGCTAGGAATAATTAGTTTACGTACCATCGGATCAATATCTACTTCAAGTGGTTAAGATCTTTTCCAAGGAACCAAATATTTTATGCCAGTTGTTAAATATCTGAGCAACTAACAGAGGGGTGAATCAATTGAAAACATAAACTTTTTCTTCAATTCTTTCATACATCTGGAATAATCAACAAAATTAACTATTGCAGATATAACATGAAAGCACATACACAAAACAAATCACATAATGAACACCACATATGATTTGGAAAACCGAAGAAGAGAAAAACCACAAAGAATGTTAATTCTCAATATATAACATCAGTTAAGGTGATTTTTACAAAGGGTGGCTCACTACCATAATGCTCATTGTAGATGGACTCACTGCCTAGAAGAGGCTCACTATTGAAGGAAGAAGAAAGAAAAAGAGAATCCACCATTGTAACACAATCTGTAATACCAGAATTTCTTCCGGTGCCTTCTCAACAACAACACACTTCACATATCATCAATTGGATTTTTCCTTTTTAGTCTTGCACATCTTAGATACCTCATACATGTAGATCATCCACTTATTTATATTGTCTCTAGGAAACATAATATTCTAAGTCGGCAAAGACAAAGATTTAAAATAGGTCAACACTAAACATTCCGACAATGGGAAGGAATGAGAAGTAGACCATACTACAACACTCATCATTGGTCAGATCAACATGTTACATCCATCACAAATTCCAGATCCAAATCATGACTCATACGATACATAATTGTCATTACTCATCCTCAGATTCTAGACCTAATCCAGACCCAAAACACACTACCCAACATAGCAAAAATAAGAATGGAACCAAGAAACTCATGAATACAATCAACCAATACCATGTTAGGTAAACATTGAAATCCAGATCACCATAATCACAAACAATCAACATTGAATATCAACTGTAGTACATCTTCTGGAGCACCAAATATTCTGGGAACACATCTTCTAGATCACCAACTCCAATATGTTGACATCAATGAAAACCATCAACATTATATTTGCAATAGTGTCTACATCACCATACAAAATAAATTGATACAAGATGGACTAGAGTTACGATGAGCTACTACCTTGAGACCTTGATGGTCTAGATGGCCTCTAAGCACCCGAAGGTCCATTCCCTCTAGTAGTAGATCTTGTAGCTAGCCCTACCCTAGGAGGTCCCATAATATCCTTTCTCTTTGATCTCTACATCTTAACCCTTCTCTTACTTTGTGACATCATAGAAAAGCTCCTTTCTCTTTGGTTGGCCGACACTATCTCCTCATATAGTTGTTGCCAATAGGAAATCTCTAGTGTAGCTCTGAAGACATATTCTATCCCTAAAGAGACATACCCCTATTGGGTAGCTCCAACTCACTTGATGGCTTCCTCTTTTTTTTAGAGTTCTCAATGGTGACATTACTCTACAATCATTATGTGTACATGATATCTCAAGGCTGCCATTTGCATAGCCTTTGTCTAAACTTGTCCCTACAAAATCTCAATTTGGGCCCTTAAAGGTGCCCACCTCATCATGTCCTCCCCATCCCTGGGACTCCCAACCCTATCCCTCTCCTACTTCATCCTATTCCTCCCAATGCTATCCATGTCCAGCTAGATCTTGTCCCTCTTATCCCTATCCTTGTATCTCTTGCACTTGGACCTATAGGGTAATGCTAGATCATCCTGTCCCTATCCTGGTATTTGTATCTAGGGTACCTTCTTGTCTTTCCCACCTCCCCCCTGGGTGGCCTAGGTGGCCATCCTCCTTGCTTGTCATGTCCCTCATCATCTCCCTCTACTCCCTCTACTCTCCCTCATCTTTCTCTCCTCCCCCTCCTCCTCCTCCTCCTCCTCCTCCCAAGTGGCCTCTCTCCATTTACATTGTCCTCAAGCCATGGTGTTGTCTCTCCCATCCCTATTAGCCTAGGAAATGGATGGGCTCTAAACCAAGCCTTAAAGTCTATATTCATGCTTGCATTACTATATCCCATCAAAGATCCCACTACATTGGTGCTAAGGCCTGGAACACTGCAACTTCCACATCATAAGATAAGAAACCACCCTAGCGTGGTATCTTTTGGCGAGTCTTGGAAAACTTTTCTTATCCTATGGGCTATCTCTGCAATCGTCCAAACTATCTAGACATCTTATTTGGTAGGTGCCTCTCTATAATTAAAGTTGTCTTACATATCAAACACCACATATGAAATTAATAAGGAAGCTCTGTGTCATCCTCCTCCCAGATCTCACAATCTAGTATGGTCTCTAGATGATTGTATCAATATTGTCGATCACTCAACACTAGTAATCTGTCTTCCCTAGTCATGGCTAGAAAACAATCATACTATAAATATGGACATATGACTATCTTGCACCCCAAACTCTATAGCATATCTGATAGACTTATAAAGCACTGAGAGGGGGGTGAATCAATGACAACAAAAACAATACTACTTTAAAGACTAACTGGTAGATATACTTAATAAGTTTACACAACACTATGCATGCAATCCAAAATGATATTAAAGCATCCACAACAAGTAAAACATCCACCATAACACAAGTGTTTATATGTGGAAAATCCAAATGGGAAAAACCACGGTGAGATGGGACTCACAAGTTAACTATCTGTAGTAATAGGTAATTGACCGGTTAAGGTCTACAAAAGTGCTATGCTAGGATTGAATCTTGTTAAAGATCCCAAAGCTCTATTAGGAGTTATACCCCATTAAAGGTAGTACCCTATTAGGAGTAACCTTGGTAGAGGATTTCTGAATCCAAACTAATGGATCATCTTGTTAAAGGATTTGTACAATGAAGCTTGTTAGAGCTTACCCAGTTAGGGGATTTGATTGTTGTAGTGATTAGAAAACAATAGGTGGTGTGATCTAGAAGTAGCACAACTTGCTTGAATAGATCCTCTTCTATGCACTCAAAACTGCATCACTAAAATATTCTGCAATGCCTTCAATAACTTAACACTACTATCTTTGCATCAAATCATCTCATATCATATCATCAAAATAGTTCATTATAATGTCATTATATAGACATTTAGATTTCATGTCAGCTTTAGAAATCAATACACAATTTCCTAGGTGCAGTGTATCTGGACAATCAAATATAACTCATCATAAATTACTGCCAAAATTGTCGGTTAGGGTAACTCATCATGACCGGTGATAACTCATCACACAATCAATGAATACCGGTTGGAACACCTATACCGGTTAGAGTTAACCATTGTCAACATGTAAACCAATTGTCCTCCATTTCTTTTTTGATGGTCTCCACTGAATCTTCAAGCTGGTGTCAAGTTATTCCTGCATATACCGGTTCTGTACATGTACTGGTTGACACTCTCTAAACCATCATAAACAAAACTTCCAATACCAGTTGCAATACAAGTAACTTTTAGAAGTAATACCAATAGACAATGTGAACATATGTGTGTGTGTACATGTTCCATCAATGACAACATATGGAGTCATTCATTACAATCACCATCAAGCCAACAATCTCCCCCTTTACCATTGATGGCAACACTTAGAAAATTTTACAATGTTATAGCTAAGCGTGCTTACAACAAAAAATTGTACAAACATATTTCTACCCCCCCCCCCCCTTAATAATACATACAAATTTTCACAACACATACATATTTCTACTCCCCCTTGACAACAATGCCAAATTGAAAAGTAAAATAGATATATATAGAAAAAAATTTGCATCAAATGTTTACATATACAAAAACTTAAAAGTCTGTATTAAGGAGTGTTCACTTCGATTTGCAAGAAAATATTACTGAAAGTAATTTTCATTTGAGAAATATCATTTTTCCATGTTTCTAGTACAGTTTTAGTGATCTCAATGGTTGTCATAATCTATGCAAAAAATTCTTCCATTGCATCAATTGTACCCATCTCCAGAGTTGCCAAAATCACTTATGTATCCTTCTATACTCGTTGTAAGATGTCCACTTTAGGTCTTAACTGGTTCTTTATTTCTTTCAAGGATTAAAGTCTCTTGGCCTTTTCATAATCATAGACATCTAATCGACTTTGTAAATCATCCACAGATTTGCAAAAGCTAATGTTGTCCTATAAAGGTATGTAGGCATTAAATATATTTGCTAGTTCTAGTTTTGTCTCTGTTCACTTCTTAACTATATCAGCATAGAAAAATGAAACATTAGATGTGTAAGCAAGAATTTTGCCTCTTGACTCAATATCTTTTCTCAAAAGATCTTTGTTCAAGGATAAAGCAAGCTTCCTTGTATCAATATCTTTCATTATTTGTTCTCCTCTTTTCTTCCTGTAGTTTTTCTTAGCCATAGTCTAAGCTATTTCCTCAAGGGACTTGAGTTGGTCAGAAGCATCAACAACCAACTAGCCAAGCTTGTCAATAGGAGTTGACAAATTCCCTATAACAGTCTCCTGTAGAAGACTTGATAAAATCTCCATAGTAGTTTTGATTGTTTCTGCTTCCTTCCTTTGTTCCTTAAGCCTCTTCTTTTGTGCTCTTGATTGCATCACATATGCAATCTCCAATACTTCCGATGTAGTCATTTTCTGCTGAAATTCATTGAAGTACTTTTTTATTGCAGCAGAGAAAGAATTCTTAACAACCTTAATGTTGTTCTTGATCTGAGCAGTTATCAGTGGGTCTTTAGACCATTCAATGTCACAAATTATAGGTAAGAAATTTTGAAAGTAAAATGAAAAAACAATCAATAACTGACAAAATTTTAACTTCTAACTGTTGTCCTTCTTAATCAACTGAAGATTTGACATCAATTGATTCCTTATGGCCTCACATATGTCATAATGTGCATTCTCAACAATCGTTTTATAGGTTGTATGCACTGCTACAGATGGTACACTGCTCATCCTACTAGAATAGAATATCCAATAGCCTATAACCATAGTAGCCAATTTAACCACTAGGTCCTTAATGTTATTAATAGAAAATGCATGCCCATCAAAGGTAGACGAGGTTAAAGTGGTTATAGTCTCTTTAGAAATTTGCCTCAACTTGGGAACTTCATCGATTGACCAAAAACTAGTCATAGCTTGAATAGCTTCCTTGGTTATAGTGTGTGTCCTTTCCAGATACATGTTTTCACCATGAACACGACTTAGAATGATTCTAGTGTGTTCCTCCTCAAAATACTCAAGAAAATAAGATGCATTATGAAAACCCTTCTCATACAACCTAATATACTCGGGTTGAATCTTTCCACTCTTATCACAAAGGGATTTCAATTGAGAATAAATTGATAGTGATCCTAAATCTTTGATTTTACAATCAATGTAGCTAGACAAATCACCTTTTACAATGACACCATCAGAAACTTGAGATAAAGCATTGTAAGACACTATTCATTCCGATTCCACAACCTCCATAGGTTATGATGTGATCATTAGTCTCTCTACTTGCTTAGATGACAAAGTCATTTAGATAAAATTGATTCGAAAAGGGATTTACAAAGAAATACCTTAGTTCTTGCACGTTGCCTTGGTTACCGGTTGATTACTCAAATGCACACTAGTTCCACCTTCACTAATCTTCAAATCATCTTTAATCATGCAATTCACAACACAAATTTATCTAAGAACAGCTAGCAAATCTCTCTTCGCTCTGCAAGTGCTCAAGAATTCTCTTTCGAATGCATTTAGGGTAAAAATAACATAGTAAAACTTTCTTTTATTCTTTTTACCTACTGCATTAAATGCTCAACCACTAGGGTTACAAACCTTAATACATCGTTTAATGATGCATACAATATTAATAGGTGTAAAACTAGTTGATAAACTTTCAAAAAACCAATTGACAAAAAAAATATCTAGATTTCCCACATAATAACTCAAAATGAAAACTCTCTTACCACTCATCTTTCAAGGGGTTTGGAAGTAGATTTACTACTATGCTCCCCTTAGCCCTTTTTGAAAGGCTTGATTCATCAATGTAGGATTCTCCACACTGGGAAAAAGATTAGGTACTTCTGTAGGTATATTGTCACTCTTGTTTTTCCAGATTTGGTTCATCTCTTCTCTAGTTTCCTCAATATTTACCTTCTACTTACCTTTCTGATCTTCAAAATGATTAACCAGTTTGTTCTTTCTGGTTCTACAAAACTTTACCATGTGTCACGATTTATAATGATAGCAGGTCATTCCAGATGATCTCCAAGGTCCTACATTGCCTCTTCCAGTTCTCCTTCTGTAATTCATAGCCACATGACCATAATTGTTACAAATGGTGCAAATGACATTGGTTACCTTTTCCATCTCAAATGGACTAAACTGGTTGACACAGGGTCTCTACCAGTTCATGTTACCCCGACTGTCATAGGTTCTCCTCTAGTTACCATTAGATCTAAGATTCATGTGAGGTACTGGATTATTTGTTTCATATATGCATTTAACTAATCTATGTCCATACATTTTGTATGTAAAACAATGACCTTCAAATCTCCTAGATACATACCTATTATTTTCATTGTAGCCTATATTCTCATTGGGTCTATTTCTACACACATTTGTAGTATGTCCAGGTTTATGATAGATAAAGAAAACAAGTTTAAAAACTTTCTTACCGATAGGCTTGTTAGCCTTAGGAGTATTTTTGTCCTTGTGAATGTTACTCTTTGTACTAGAAGACCCTCCTTTCTCAGATGTGTTAAAGCCTAGTCCAGATGTATCACCTTTCATTCTTTGTGACTGGATCTTCTCATCCAGCATGGTAGAACTCTTATTGAACTTTTCCAGCTTTTCATTTGCCTCAGTGAGCTCTTTGGTAAGATCTTCATTATGTTTTGTAAGAGTCTCTCTTAGGGATGATGCCATTTCAAGATCTAGTTGCAAAGCCTCTTTTTCTTCTTTCTCTTCATGCCAATGTTCATACAAGGTTGCATTCTCTTGTTTGATCTTAGCAATCTCATTATCTCTTTCTTTGACAAGGTCTTCAACTGCCCTCCTAGCTTCTAGCTCTTGACTTGTGTGGATAGTTAGGGCTTCTAACTCTCTTCTTAGATTTATCTTTTCACCATTTAGTTTTTCAACTTCTTCAGCTAATGCATCAATGTTAGCTTCATCTAAAGAACTATTATCAGATATTTCCAATAGTTGTTTAGGAATCTCTCTCCTTTTGACTTATGAAGCTTTAAATATGATCCTTAGGGTTTCAAGATCTTCCTTGGTAGCTTCAATCACTCTAGCCATCTCAAAGTAGCTCATATCCCCCATGGTGGCTTTAGGGTTTTCTTCCAAGTGATTAAGCCTTAAATAAGTTAGGCTCTGATAATAATTGATAGACTTATAAAGCACTGAGAAGAGTGGGGGGTGAATCAATGACATCAAAAATAATACTACTTTCAACACTAGCTGATAGATATACTTAATAACTTTACACAACACTATGCATGCAATCCAAAATGATATTAAAGCATCCACAACAAGTAAAACATCGACCATAACACAAGTGTTTATACGTGGAAAACCCAAATGGGAAAAACCACGGTGAGATGGGACTCAAAAGTTAACTATCTACAATAATAGGTAACTGACCGATTAAGGTCTAAAAAAGTGCTTCGCTAGGAGCAAATCCCATTAAAGATCCCAAAACTTTGTTAGGAGCTATACCTTGTTAAAGGTAGTACCTTGTTAGGAGTAACCTTGGTAGAGGATTTTTGAATCCAAACTAATGGATCACCTTGTTAAAGGATTTATACAATGAAGCTTGTTAGAGCTTACCTGATTAGGGAATTTGACTATTGTAGTGATTAGTGTTAGGTCCCAGAGACAACTGAGAGGGGGGGTGAATCAGTTGTCCAATAAATTCAACCAAAATTAACTTAACCAAAACTTAATGCTTAATGCTGGTAAACCAAACTTTATGCTGGTAGATAGTTTTATCAGTTAATTGCAGTACCGATAAAGATTAATGCATGAAATAGAAAGACAATAACATCCACACCACATAACACAAATATTTGTATGTGGAAACCCTGTAAGGGGAAAAACCATAGTGGGAAGCCTTACCCACAATTAAATGATACTACTTGCAGATAGTATGTGTGTACAATATGGATTCTGCACATGCAAAAAGGCCAACTTCCTAGAGCTCACTACTCAATCACAAAATGAGAGTCACACTGATTACAATTGGATGGTTAAATCCAATGATAATGTACTGCTTAAAATAGCATTTTCATAGGCTGGATTCAGTACCGGTTAAGTTCTGATTGCCTTCACAAAAACCTTCCTTCAACCTTCAAATGATGTCTGCATGTAAGGCTCTTCTTATTTTTGCTTATACCCTATTACAATCTCTATCCTTGCATATATCAATCTCACAAATGAGATCTTACATTTATACCATAACCTAAGACCAATTGAGTAGGTCAGCTCACTAAAAGATATTACAATAAAATCAATTTTAAATAAATTGATATTCGATGCATGATGTCAACTCAATGCATTTTACAAATAATAATAAATCATCTCCATAACTTGTTGTGCTGATATGGAATAGATATGCCTATCGGTGCATAACCTGGACCTTTTTGCCAGTAACAACAAATATGCAAACCTGAATAAACAAATAACCAAATCTCCAAAACCAAGTGATTAAATAATGTCTTCGACATAACCAAGTAGTCTCCAATTCATTCCAAGTGCCGATGAACAATATAATTTGCCGATGAACCAAATACTAGTGACTGTGCATAAGTCTCTGACTTGCCGATGAACATAACCAAAGATCTCCAAGTGTTGATAAGTGATGATAGGTGTTGACATCAATTACAAAAACATATCAACATATCCAAAATACCAACAATCTCTCCCTTTTCCATTGATGGCAACACAAGATGGGAAAACCATCAAAGTGTCAAAACAGAAATGCCAAAAACCAAAAACCAACAATCTCCCAAAAGAGATTATTTACCAGAAATCAAAATACATAATTTATCCCAAAAGATATCTCTCCCCAAAGTGTTTTTTAAATGTTTTTCCATAATATCTCTCCCCCTTTGACATCAAATGTGAAAGCATTGCAAAAAATAGTTTCAAATACAAAATACCAACTACTCTCCTTGAGAAGTAGCTCTCCTCATCAAAGCCGGAAAAAAGATTTCTCTATTAATTATGTCAATTGATGACAAACATCAATTGTCTAAGTCTCTACCGGTGGGGGTAGGACTCCAAGTTTCTCTCTAAGATATTCAAAATATTCCTTAGGCAAAGGCTTTGTAAAAATATCTGCAATCTACTCTTTAGTATTCACATAAACCAATTTCACTTCTTTTGCTTCAACATTCTCTTTTAAAAAATTGAATTTGATAGAAACATGTTTAGTCTTAGAGTGAAATACCAGGTTATTTGATAAATCAATTACTGCCATATTATCATAGTAAATAGTTATAGGTTCCTTGCATTTTACCTTTATGTCCTTCAACATCTGTTTGATCCATAATACTTGTGTACAGTTTGTTTCTGTTGCAACATATTTTGATTCTGCTATTGGTAGACTTGTACAACTCTATTTCTTACTCAACCATGAAATTAATCTGCTACCAAGAAAAAATGCTCTGTCAGTGGTTCTTTTTTTGTCATCCACATCTCCTACCCAATTAGCATCTGTGTATGCACATAAGTCAAAATTTTCATCTCTAGGATACCATAAACCAAGATTTGTAGTTCCTTATAGGTACCAAAAAATCCTTTTCATTGCTGATTCATGATTTTCTTTAGGATTACTCTAAAATCTTGAAACAATACATATTGCATTCATAATATCAGGTCTTGTTTGTGTCAAATACAATAAATCTCCTATCATAGACTTGTATCTAGTCAGATTAACAGGTGTTTATTCATCCTTCAAAGATAATTTATCAGTTGTAGTCATAGGTGTGCTTACCGGTTTACAGTTTTCCATGCCAATTTTCTTTAGTAATTCCTTCAAGTACTTAGATTGACATAGGAATATACCTTTATCAGTCTGTGAAATCTGCAATCCTAAAAAGAATTTTATCTCTCCAATCATAGACATTTCAAATTCTTACTACATTTTGTTAGAAAAGTCTTTACACAATCCATCTTCTCCTCCAAAGATTATATCATCAACAAAAAATTCAATAACCAAGATGTCATCATTAGTCACTTTGTAGTATAGATTGTTGTCAATATTACCTTTAGTGTATCTAAGCTTTAAGAGATATTTGTCCAATCTATCATACCAAGCTCTAGGAGCTTGTTTTAGACCATATAAAGCTTTCCTTAACCTGCAAACCATGTCTCTATTATTTGTCAAAGAAAATCCATTAGGCTGTTCAATATAAACTTCTTCTTCAAGATCTCCATTCATAAATGCACATTTAACATCCATTTGATATACTTTATAGTTCTTGTGTGCTACAAAAGCCAATAAAAGTTTGTCTACCTCAATTCTGGCTACCGATGCAAAGGTTTCATTGTAATCAATTCCTTCTTTATATGAATATCCCTTACACACTAATCTTGCTTTGTTTTTGATTACCTTACCATCTTCATTAGGTTTATTTCTAAAAACCCATTTAGTTCCAATTACATTTTTGTCTTTAGGCCGGGGAACTAATGACCAAGTGTTATTCCTTTCAATTTATTCCAATTCATCTTCCATAGCTTTAATCCAATATTTATCTTCACATGCCTCATTAATTGATGTAGGGTCAATTTGAGAAATAAGACATACCTCTTCATTTGCCAATCTTCCTCTAGTCATAACTCCTTGAAATTTGTTTCCAATTATCTGATCTTCAGAATGATTCAATCTTACATATCGGGGTGTTTTTACTTGTTGCCGTTCTTCAGTGACTGTTGAATTCTCAAATGATGCCGGTGTAATTGGATCACCATTTTGTACTGGTGTATTCATAGTAGGTTCATTTGTGATTATCTCTATTGCCATTTTAGAGTCTGTGTACCTTGAATTTCCTCTAAATTGTTCATCAATCTTCACATTTGCACTCTCAAAATTTTTCTATAATCTCTTGTTAAAACATCTATATGCCTTTCTCTTATATGAATAACCAAGAAATATTCCTTCATCACTTCTAAGATCAAATTGTCCAATATACTCATCTCTTCTAATATAGCATTTACTTCCAAATATTATGAAATATTTAAGAGTAGGAGTATTGCCAAACCATAGTTCATGAGGGGTATTACCGGTTTCACCTCTAATGTGAACTCTGTTGAATGTATAAACTGCTATATTGACCACTTCTCTCTAGTGTATATGAGGTAGATTTTCTTCTAATATCATACTTTTGGCTACATATAAGATAGTTTTGTTTTTCCTTTCCACAACTCCATTCTACGGGGGTGTTTGGGGTGCTGATATCTATCTTCTGATCCCATTCACTTCATAGAATGTATTAAATTCGTTAAATGTGAATTCACCTCTTTGATCTGATCTCAAACATTTGATTTTCTTGCCGGTTTCATTTTCTACCATCACCTTAAATAGTTTGAATTTCCCAAATGCTTTAGATTTTTCCCTAAGAAAAGTAACCCAACACATTCTAGAATAGTCATCAATGATTAGCATAAAATACCTATCTCCTTGTATACTTCTAGTTCTTGCTGGACCTCATAAATCAGTATGAATTAAATCAAGAACATTGTTAGTTTTCTTTGGAGTACTCTTGAAAGTTGCTCTAACTTGCTTTCCAAATCTACATTCCTTACATACTAGATTGTGAGATTTAACAATCTTAGGTGAATCTCTTACTACCTTAGTTGTACTAATTTTCATAATGCAATCAAAATTTACATGACAAAGTCTCTTATTCCATAACCAAATTTCATCAATATGTGCAATCAAAAATGCTTTCTCATTGTTGTTCAAATGAAAGATATTACCTCTAGTTTGATTACCGGTTGCAATTTCCAAACCAGTTCTATTTTAGATTTTGCATTTACCATTCTTGAATTGTAATTGAAATCCTTTCTCAACTAATTGACCAACACTCAAAAGATTATGCTTCAAACCTTCAACATAGTAAACATTATCAATATTGTGCTTACCATTAAAGGATATAGTGCCTTTTCCTTTGATCAAACAAGCTTTATCATCTCCAAATATTACTAGACCTCCATTGTAATCTTGAAAGGTTAAGAATTTACTCTCATCACCAGTCATGTGATGTGAACATCCTAAATCAATAATCCATTCATCCTTATCTTCAGCTTTATCTGCAAGGGCCTGCTCTACCTGTTGAATAGTAGGTGCTAGTTGGCAACAAAAGCCCATCCATTGTCTGTCGGATCTTCATCAGAATCATTAGTAACTCCTTCATCAACATAATAACAATATTTGTCTCTATTCTTCTTAAACTTGTATTTCTAATAATTAGGGTTAGGCTTATATGTTCTTTTAGCTTCTTCTCTTAATCTTGCATGTCTATCAGGACATCTAGAATCCATATAACCAATCTTATTATATTTAAAATATTTAAAGGGTGCTTTACCTTCATACTTACTTCCAATTGGACCTTTAGGTGTTTTCCTTGCAAATAGTGCTTCAAGGTCTTCATTTTCTCTCCTTCTTTCTTCAAGTTCTCTTGCATAAAAGGCTTTGAAAGCTAGATCTATCTTAATAGTAGTAACAAGACCAAATTCCTCAAGTTCAAAAGCTGAAAGTTTTCCAACCAAGGTGTCTCTAGATATTGATGCATTAGGCATTTTTCTCAATTCATTTATAGCAGTAACTTTCATTTTATATGCTGGTGGCAAGGCTCTTAAAACTTTAGAAACAATCTCATCTTCACTTAAGGTTCCTCCACAATATTGTATACCCAAAACAATTTCATTTACTATTTCCATAAAAGCAGAAATTCTTTCATCTTCTTCCATTTTCATACTTTCATACCTGGCTCAGAAGCATTCAAGTTTTGTATTTTGACTGTGAAATCTCCTTCATTCAATGTTTCCAGTTTGTCCCAAATAGCTTTAGTAGTAGATCTGTCTGATAATCCCATGACTTGTTGATCTGATAATGCGCTCAAAAGTGCTTCTCTTGCTTTGTAATCATTTTCTTCATCTTTAGCCAAGTTAGGTGGATTAGGTTGAGGTTGAGTAGGAGCAGTATAGCTATTCTTTGTAACATCCCATATGTCCTTTCTAATGCAATTCAAATGTGTCTCCATCCTGATCTTCCATATGCTATAGTTAGTTCCATCAAGTTTCAGACTATCCTTCCTGAAATCTTTAGAAGACATTGGATCTGATCAAGCTGTTAAAATTCCACAAAAAGAGAACCTAACTCTGATACCAATTGTTAGGTCCTAGAGACAACTAAGAGGAGGGGGGGTGAATCAGTTGTCCAATAAATTCAACCAAAATTAACTTAACCAAAACTTAATGCTTAATGCTGATAAACCAAACTTTATGCCGATAGACAGTTTTATCAGTTAATTGTAGTGTCGGTAAAGATTAATGCATGAAATAGAAAGACAATAACATCCACAACACATAACACAAATATTTGTATGTGGAAACCTTGTAAGGGGAAAAACCATGGTGGGAAGCTTTACCCACAATCAAATGATACTACTGTAGATAGTATGTGTGTACAATATGTTAGCAAATGCACACTCCAATGAGACATTGTAGGTGATTGAAGGTTTTGTCATTGATGGAAACCTTGCAATCCTATGACACCAGCAAGACAATTTACCAGCACCAACAAAGATAGACTCTACACCGGCACAAAGATCACCGACAGTGAAAGGAAGTATACCGACACCCAGGCTGATAAGAATTTTGTTTGTAATATATTTTGTAATTTGTTGTAAAATCATTGTAAGCCAACTTGAAAAGTTGTAAAATGACTCATATATGTATGAGATCATTATAGAACATTTGCAAGGAAGAAGATAGGCAAATTAAGGTAGACCTATTATGCGAATTATAGGTTAAGGGTTTATGTATGAAGCAGAGCTAAAACTGGTACTGGATCTGGCATAATAGATGCTATTCTGAAGTAGTACAAGACATTGGATTTACATAATCCATTTTGTAAGTCAGTGAGACTTCACATTTTGTAATTAAGAAGTGAGCTCTAGGCACTTGGCCTTCCTGCATGGGTAGGCCCCTATTGTAAGAGTAATATTCACTTATTGGCCAGTAAGTGAATATTGTGGGTCACAAATCCCACTGAGGTTTTTCCCACACCGAGTTTCCTTGTTAAACTACTATGTTATGGTGTGTTAGCTTGTGAATATTGTTATTCTTGTTTATTGCTTTATTTCTAGTTTACTGGTACACAGTATTGATATGGTTTTCATGTTTTAAGAGTAAAAACTTCTATAATTGGTTAGATATTGATTCACCCCCCCCCCTCCCCATATCTTTGGGAATCCTAACACAATATGGATTTTGCACATGCAGAAAGGCTAGCTGCCTAGAGCTCACTGCTTAATCACAAAATGAGAGTCACATTGACTACAATTGGATGGTTAAATCTAATGATAATGTATTGCTTAAAATAGCATCTTCACATGTTGGATTTAGTATCAGTTAAGTTCTGATTACCTTCACAAAAACCTTCCTTCAGCCTTCAAATGATGTCTATGTGTATAGCTCTGCTTATTTTTGCATATATCAATACAATAACCTAAGACCAATTGAGTATGTCGGCTCACTAAAAGATATTACAATAAAATCAATATTCAATGCATGATGTCAGCTCAATGTTTTATAATAATAATAAATCATCTCCATAATGCGTCATGTTGATCTGGAATAGATATGTTTGTCGGTGCATAACCTAGACCTTTTTGTTGGTAACAACAAATATGCAAACCCAAATAAACAAATAACCAAATCACCAAAACCAAGTGATTAAATAATGTCTTCGACATAACCAAGTAGTCTCCAGGTCATTCCAAGTGCCGGTGAACAATATAATCTACTGGTGAACCAAATACTAGTGACTGTGCATAAGTATTTGACTTGCTGATGAAAATAACCAAAGATCTCCAAGTGTTGATAAGTGATGATAGGTGTCGACATCAATGACAAAACCATATCAACATATCCAAAATACCAACAATTAGAAAACAATAGGTGGCATGATCTAGAAGTAGCACAACTTGCTTGAATAGATACTCTATTGCGCACTCAAAACTGCATCACCAAAATATTTTGCAATGCCTTCAATAACTTAACACTACTATCTTCGCATCAAATCATCTCATATGCTATCATCAAAATAATTCATCATAATGTCATTATATAGACATTTAGATTTCATGTTAGCTTTAGAAATCATATAACAATTTCCTAGGTGCAGTGTATTAGTACAATTAGACACAACTCATCATAAATTACCACCAAAATTGTCAGTTAGGGTAACTCACCGACCAGTGATAACTCATCACACAATCAATGAATACTAGTTGGAACACCTATACTGGTTAGAGTTAACCATTGCCAACATGTAAACCGATTGTCCACCATTGCTTCTTTGATGGTCTCCACTGAATCTTCAAGTTGGTGTCAAGTTATTCCTGCATATACCGTTTGTCTACATGTACCGGTTGACACTCTCTAAACCATCATAAACAAAACTTCCAATATCGGTTGCAATACAAGTAACTTTTAGAATTTATACTGGTAGACAATGTGAACATATGTGTGTGTGTACATGTTCCATAAATGACAATATATGAAGTCACACATGTTCCACAAATGACAATATATGAAGTCATTCATTACAATCATCATCAAGCCAACAATATCGGCCTCATGATTACAATATGCTTATAAGTCCATATCCATAATAGTGGAACCCCTATTGATAGTCTACATCCACCCAAGTATACAAACTATTGCAAATCATGGTAAAGTGTGAAAGGAGACAAGGTACCCATGTGAATTGATTCCCCTCTATCATCATCATATAGCTTGTCCCCAACCAATGGACATACTGTAGATCATCTTGTCTAGGCAGATATACTCAGTGATCATCCCACCTACAATGACTGCTCAAATTGTTCCTACTCCACCGCACTCATAAATCTCATCCCAACTCACACGACTGTCGTAGATCTCCAAATCCTCATGGTCAAAGACCCTACATAGAGTCTCCACTTCCTCACCCTCCCTATCATATATGATTGGCTCTCCATGAATTAGAGTCCATAGAATCCTGTAAATATCCTCCAATGTCATGGATATCTCTCTTGTCAGTAGATGGAATGTACGATTCTTGTACCATCGCTCAACTAATGCAAAAATAAATTCAAGATTAGCTTGAATCTCGGGTGGGAATGTGGCATGCCATATCAAGTGTCCCTAATGCAACATGGTAATCCTCGCTTAGCTATGACCTCAATGTCTATGTATGTGGGAATCACAAGTCTGATCACATCAGTGTCTAGCTTTAGCAACTTCTATCCTTTCAAGCTTTGTTAACTTTATCTTATTTAGCAACTCCATCAACTTTATCAACTTTGCCAGTTTCTACATAACCTATCCTACTGGGGCAATTGTTGAATTATTTTTATCCAACTAAATATCCTATTGGTCGCCTTTCTTTATCACATTGACTGCTTGTTTTTCCCCTAGTTTATCTATATACATGATAAGAATTCACATATGCACTTTTGCATTGCGTAGACACACTAATATACACATACGTGTTGTTGCTTAATATATATGCACCAAAAAATAAAAAATGTAATTTCACAACATATATACACATTTTTAACATATATGCACTTTTATTTATCATAAATATATTTTTAGCAAGCAAAAACATGCTCTCAATGCATACACACCAAAACCTAGCACATACGCAACCTAACCTAACATATACACGTTTTTGGTAAAATCTACCCTACTGCATTTTTGGCAACCTAAATTTTGGACCTATTTATGATGCTGTAAATGCACGAAATAAAAAATGTGAGGATGTATTTACCAACTATTCATACTCCTATGGCCGCTCATGCCTCTACACTCACTCAATATGTGATATTGCTCCACCATAGCTCTGCTACTCTACTTGCTTTCTCTCCTTCACTTTTCACCTTGGTAAATAAAGTGATGGATTAAAATTAGGAGATCCTTAACCCTTTCTCCTATTTATAGGTGCTATAACCCTAATTTGGCCATAGTGACCTCTCATAGTCTCTATGATTCCCCATGCTTTCCTCGTAGCCTATTTTTTGCCTTTTTCACCCATGCATCTTCTTGCTTGCTTTGCCTCCTCCTTTCTCTTTATTGAGAGATTGTTTGATTTTTTTTTAGATTTTTCACCCAATATGTTGAGGGAGCATGTCACCATACTTACCAAGGGAAACCTTCTTGTGTAGGAGAAAAAGTGACACTAAGCAAACATGCCCTGATCTCACTTTCAACCACACACTTGTGGAATACGAAAGAGCCTAGAGGTATCACACAATTGGCTACTTCTTTTTGTGAAAGAGAGAGCCACGGGCTACCTATTAGGATTTCTATTCCTTTGTTGTAATTGAAAGATAAAATGATGCAAGTTCAATCCCTAACCCCAAAGTGCAAGTATGAACTAATAACAAGATTGTAGAATTGAACTTAAACAATGGAAAGCTATAAACACAAGGACAAGGCAAGAATGCGAATGCATACCCAGAGTTAAAATCTAACTGAAAATGTTCGGGACGGGGGCACGGGCACCACTGTCCTGATTCTGCCCTTGAAACTGCTCCTAAAACTGCTATTTTGCACTCTGGAAAACTGTCGAAAATGCTGTCTGTCAGAAGGACCAGGGCACCCAGTGCCCCTGTCCTAGGGACCAGGGCACCTAGTGCCCCTGTCCCAGGGACCAGGGCACCCAGTGCCTCTGTCCTGGTAGGACCAGGGTGCCCCATGCCCCTATCCTAGTCTTTTTCTTTGAAACTTGGTGTGAAGTTCTATCTCGGCCTGCTTCTTCTGGATCTGCAACTTGCGACGTTGTTCGAATTCTGAAACCTGCACTTATATCTAAAAAGGTGTGGTGGGCGGCTATATAGGGTTTTGCCTTAGTCAAACCCCCACTTCGGTGATTTCCACCTCCACGAATAGCCAAGTTGTATTGTAAAAATAATGTGTGTGCAAGATCCTAAAATGCAAGTAAGCAAACTAGAGCAACCTATAAAGTAAACCCTAATTGCTTGTAAATGATAATGTAAATGCTCCAAATTAAGATGCAAAGTGGTCTAAAGCATGAATACCAATGATATGTTGAAGCTTATGCAAAGACATGAAAACAACATGAAATCATACCCAACCCCAAGGGAGAGGTACAAGCCAATCTTCAGTCGGTGATCCCTTATTGCTCTTCAATGCCTTCAAAGCCCTAAATAGATGAATGAAATGGATGGATGCTTGGTGGATGGATGTTGAATTTTGTTGAAGTCTTCAAAGATCTGCTCTTTTGCTGCATAGAAGGTCCTTGAAAGCCAAAATTTGGATCCTTTCAAATGAAGAACGAGAGCTCTTATATATGAAACCCTAGGTCATAATTTCAACTTTTGGCCGACCTAGAGATTGAATCTCCCACCAATTTCTTGGGGTTAAGATTTATTTTATGATTGGATCGCGCTCCTAAAATTTTGGGAAAAATGTCTAGGACCATGTGCACTCCGGGCGCCATGGTCCTCTCTGGGTGCCATGGTCCCGACAACTTTTCACCAAATTTTCAGGGCCGTCGGATATGATGATTTTAGAGAGAATCCTGAAGTTATAGGTGATTTCAAGATGTTTTGACCCCCGAAATCAAGCCCCCAAGTTCAAAATAGGACCTAATTAGGGTTTTTGATTAAATGATGTACTGGAGGAATAAAATGAAAAGGGCACACTTTAATGCAAGGGCCCAACTTTATGATGTGGGAGATGATGAAATAGAACCTTAGACCTAATTAATTTAATTAATTAAGTGTTGAAGGGGAAATGCAATGCAAGATGCAAAATGCACCAAGGCGGGTGCTAAACTAGGTGTGAAATTGTACCACCCTAGCAAGTGCGTACAATTTATGACGCTACACTTCTATACCAGTGAATTATTTTTTCTTTGAAACAATGCGATAAACTACATTCTCTCAAAGACGGACAAAATGTAGACACCTAAAATTGTCCTAGCCTAATTAAGTAAATATTTTATTTATTTAATTATATTATCCTAAGCCTTCTATTAATTAAACATATTATTTATTTATTTATTTAATTCATTTAGCCTTTTTTTAGCCTTCCCCAATTTAAAGAACTATTTTTTAATTATTTAAATCCCCTTCTCCTAAATTAAATAAATATTTCATTTATTTAATTTGGGCCCTTTCTTCTATGCAATTTTGAAGCAAAAATCTCAACAATCTTAGAATTATTAGGTTTAGGTGCATATTTCTCTACTAATAATACACAATCACCATCTTCATAACCTAACTCATCATTTGAAATACGAAGATCATCTATAACATAGTAGCCTTTTTTATTGAAGTTTTGTTTTTCTTCCTTTAAATTCTATTTTGATCCTCTTTTCATATTTAAAAAATTTAAGGTGTAACATACCTTTGTACTTATTGGTTTCTCTCTTCAGCTTTCTTATAAAATTTACTTCCATTTCATCTAGGCTCTCATCTTCATTTGAATCTTCATCTATATATTTTGATGCTTTAAAGGTTATTTATAATTTCTATTTCTCTTTGTCAAACTTTCTCATCTCAAATGCAATCAGTTCAAAACAACTATTCTCTAGTGAATTTTAATGGGTCATAGGTTTCCTCAGTAGCTGAAATCTTATCACTGTAACTCTCTGGTGAGGTCCTCATGATCTTTGTATCATATCCTTCTCATCCAAGATACCACCAAGATCTCCGATCTCATTTACTACACTATAAAACTTTTGAAAGTAGCTTGCTACACATTCACCTTCTTCCATTCTCAAATTATCGTATGTTCCTTTAGTAGTCTACATCTTATATAGCTTGACTCTTTCATTTCCTTCATATATTCTTTTCAATCTTTCCCAGACCTCATAAGTGGTATCTAGTGCAACAACCTTTGCTAATTTAGTTTTAGTTAAAATAATAAAGATAACATAACTTGCTTGCTCATTTTCTTCATAGGATTCAATCTCAATTGGTGTAGTAGGTTCATTTTCTAGTAGCGAATACTTGGTCTCTATAGCTTTCCAAGATTTGTAAATTAGAGAAGTCAAATATTTCCACATCTTAACTCTTTAGAAAGTATAGTCAGATCCTTCAAAAGTAGGAATAGTCAATTAGTGTGCCATCAGATCCCCTCAAGTTGTTAGAATCACTTTCTAGGAACCAAAGCTCTGATACCAATTGTCGAATGTTTTGAACAACTAAGAGAGGGGGGAGGGGGTGAATCAGTTGTATGATAAGAAATATATTAATTTTCTCATAGAAATAGATTTGACAAATTAAAACTTAGATTACTTGACCATAAACAAATATGAACATGAAAGAACACACAAATAAAACACCAGATATGACATGGGAAACCCAAGAATGGAAAAACCACTGAGAATTTTAGTTCTCATTATGAAAACACATATTAGAGTGACACCGGCTAAGGTGATTTTTACTAAGATGGATTACTGCTTGAATGCTCACTCAAGGTAGGCTCATTGCCTAGCTAAAACCACCACAAAAAGGAGGTTTCACTACCTAGAGGAAGAAAGAAAGAATCCACCATAGAGGCATAATTGCCACATAGTTGTTGTATAAACTGCTATTTAATTAATCATGTAATAAACTACTTAATCCAAAAACTCAACTAATTTATATATATATATATATATATATATATATATATATATATATATATATATATATATATATATATATATATATATATATATATATATATATATATATTGCTTTCTTATTCTACTTATTCTTATTTATTTTTTGATTCAATCACATACTCAAGTACATCTATCCAACAAGATAGGAATCCATCCAACTGAGATGGGTATCTAACCATACGGGTTAGGCATCTATCCATACGGGTTAGGCATCTAACCATATGGGTTAGGCATCTTTCCATACGGGACAGGAGGTTTCATCTATCCAATCCGGGATAGGCATCTACCCAAATAGGGTAGGCATCTATTCATAAGAATAGGATATGCTCTGGCTAGAGACTTTAGACTCATCGAGACCATCTGGGTCCTGAGCCACTCTCTAAAGAATACACTCCCCTAATAGGAGTGCACCAAGGTCACCGTCCTTAGGAGTATTAAAATAATTACCTAAACAAGCTTGAGTTCCACCTCAAAATTTGGCCTAAAGCCTCGAGAAGTCAAGCGAATCCATACGGGATTCCTTCTGAGTATGCACTGAATTAATTTTAACCTTTCAATTAGTATTTGCACCATTTGATTAAAAGACCATGGAACTTCAAGAACCAACTAATCACCCAAAACCAAATCCTAATCCCCATCCCCGAATGCCTGAGTACAAGGGACAACTCCATCCCTAGACTGCCTTACATACCCATTTTGGCACGAGATCAAAGTGTAAAGTATGTAGTTATGGTTTCTAACTATGGTTTAATGCAAACTATTGGGTGGGTACGCAACCCTTTCTAGGGTCAATGTCCCAAACAGTTTCTTTGCAGTTGCTACCCAGAATGGTAGCTCTATAGCAAAAAGGCTTAAGGTAGCCTTCTACTTGTGTCCTAAAACAACTAAGTCCTATTTTTTATTAAATACATCACCCTTATTCCATTATCATCCATTGAAATCATCAAGATAAAATAAATTTTCAAGATGTTCACACACATCCAAACCTTAATGGGGTTATCTAAAGTTCAACTGACTGGATGTAAATTCATTTAAAAATTAATCTTTTGAGATTATCGATCCAAGGGGGATTACCCGCCCCTTGGATTTTAACTTCCAAATGACCCTTATTTCTCCTCGGCGATTTAGAGGGATGATGCCACAAACACCGTTATTGTAGATTTATTAGGCGTTAAGTGCAATAGTTCAACATGACGATATTACCCATAAGTGTGACCCAGAGGCATCATAGATACCGAATGCCACTAATTTTTGGTTTCAACTCCTCTTGTTTAGCTATCTAACTAGGAATTTAACTTTGAATTCATGAATCTTAAATGAAGAAATATACCAATACAATTATGAAAAAGAAACTATTATATACAAGGAATTATCACTTGAATTTAAAAACTAAAGTATAAATTTTACGTAATTGGAAGGAACAAAAACAAATCGACTACTTGGAATAGTATTTTCTCTGAAGGAAAGTTATGATAATTAAAAATTTGAAAACTTGAACTAAATACATGAAATTACTAATTGCTTGGAAACCGTGATACTCTCAAAGATAACTTATAAAAATGATTTGAATCACTTACAAGATATAATTGTTTTGGACAAACCATTACACAATAAGTATGAATCCTAGTATCGATTTGCTTGAAAGAAAATTAAATGATTGAATAGAAAGAATTTGGAAATGAATTTTAACACCTACTTGTTTGAAGTGAAAAGTACTTAATTATAATCCCAACTAATTCATCCATATGAAGTAATACAAATTTCATCTACAAATGATAACACTACTTTAAATTTGAATCCTAATACTTGAAAGGTACTAAATTGCTTGAAATAGAATTTAAATTATCAAATAATTATACTTTGGAAATGAATTTAACACTCACTTGTTGAAGGGAAAAGAAAACAACTATTCAACAATAAGCTTCAAATTAACCACATTGTTTTTAGTTACTAATTGTTTGAAAAAGAGATTAGACAAGAGTGTAAACACTTGCTAGTTAACCAAGGAAATAATACTAAGTCTTCCAATAAACAATTCTAATCAATAAACTTCAAGTTGCTTTTGAACTAATACCTTTGCAAGATTATAAAGTGACAACTAATTACTCCTTCCACTTGAAGTAAGGTTAACTTTATCATTGGATACATTCTACAAATAATAACTTTATCAATTTCAAGTACTTCGAAGGGAGCTAATGTTTGCTACTTAAATTACCCTCAATTAGAGTTGTTATTTAATTTTCTAAGTGATCACATAATAGGTTTCTTGAAACTCATTTGCTAAAACAATTTCAGTTTTGAATAAACTCTCTTTGCCTCATAATTAATACTATTGCCATATGAATATTTAACTATGCAATTTACCTCTAAATTTAATGTTAATTAAATTTATCCTTACTAATTACTTGTATTATTAAGTGTAACTTTTCCTTTTTACTAGTCTTATGTTTCTTTTAGCTAGAGGGTAAATGTTTTTAACTATTAAAAGAAGTGACTATTCTCAATGCCTTATATACTCATATCTTGGAATCTAATAAAGAAACAAATCAAATAATCAACTTTTCAAGTTGAGGCAAAACTTTGTCTAACATTAACTCATATTGTTGAAATACCTAAAAGGGTTACTATGAATCTAAACACATTTACTTGTTAGGTAAATTCCTTTAACCTTTGATACTTGTACTAATTGAAATATACAAAAGATAGTTTTGAAATCCAATAATTAAAGAACTTAAATATTTGAAATTTATTGAATGTCTTGAGGGAACCCACTTACTATTAGGATTTAATTATTTGATGAAAATATCCAAAACTATGGAATAAGTGTATCATTGGTGCAATAACATTTTCCTTTGCTTTGTTTTTCCTCGATCAAACTAATTTGATTAATAAGAAGATTTAACTATTATATCTACATCTTAAGAAGGATTAATTCAAGATGATAGATCTCTTAATGCTCGATTATCTATTGAAATTCTCAAGTGTTAATTGACCCTTTTGCCTTATGCAATATTTATCTTTTCAAAACCCAAGTGACTCTATTCCCATCATTGAGGAGATACTAACTCTTTAGAATTTAAAAAGAGTTCAAATTTGCAACTTAATTCTCCATAATAAAACTCCAATAAGGTATCCATTAATATGGGTTAGACTCTTTTCGCTTAAATGTTTCTTTAATATTTTAATAATGTAATTCCTAAAACTTAGAGATGATATTTTAAACATATTTCCATTAATTTTAATAAGGTTAGATTATAAATAGGTCTCATTAATCCTTTTTAAATAGATATCAATAAATAAAACCATTTTTCATTAAATAGACCTCAATAAATAAATCCATCACTAAATTTGATTAATTTTCAATTATTAAAATTTATAATTATAAACTAATCCTAAATGATTTTTTTAATCACCAAGTGCATAATTAAATTTCAAAGAACTATAAGCTTATTAATTTTAATCATTCAAGATAACTTTCAATATTCTAAAACATTTTTAATTTTAAATTAAAATAAAAATAAATTTGAACTACTTATTTTAATGATACAAATAAATTTCAATTACCTAAACAACTTAGAATATATATAATTTTTTAATTATTTGAATAACACATAAAATTTAATTACAAACTCTAAAGTATAATTCAATTTTAATAAAACAATTCCTAACTCAAAATATATATATGTTTGTTTTTAAATAATTGGTAATTAACTCAAAATCTTTTAATAATATAATAATTATATTTATGTAATCTTAAATAAAGAAACTTAAATCTACAACCAAATTTAGAACATAAATTTAATATGATTTGAAATAAATTTGATATATATGCTTATATAATATATATTTGAAGGGAAATTTACTAATTTATTAATAAAGGCAAGATTTACTTCTTTTTTTAAAAATTTCATACATGCACAGGGAATAATATTTTTTTTTCTAAAAATCCACAAACATGAATATTTTCCTAAAATCCACAGAGATGAATATATTTCTATTTTTGTTTTCTTTATTCTGATTTTAGATTACTTTGGCAATAGATTTATTTTTGTTCAAGTTATTCTAATATATATTCCATTCTAAAAAAAAATATGATTTTTTGTAAAATAAAGAAAGTTGATTGAGGAAAAGATAACAGATTAAACAATATTTGAATTTGTATATGCATATTTTGAAAGAAATCAATTAACCAATTTATTTCCTACATGTAGAATAAAAAAGAAGATTTTTTCTTTTCTTTTTTGGATAGAAAAACACTTTATTACATGTATTTGATTAAATCAATCAACAAAAACTAAAAAATATTTCCTTGCAAAAATCTGAAATGGATGAAAGAGATTTCTTTTAAAAAAATAAAATTAAAATATAAACTTTCTTATGTGCAAAATTTTGAAAGAGATGAGAAGAAGATTTTCTTTGAAAAGAAAAAGCAAGCAATGAATATGCAAGAGGGGAACTTGGATTTGAATGAAGAACCTTATTGACCTCCTTCAATTCCTCCTTGAATCTTGGTAATGATCTTCTCCAAAATCCTGCAACACATCTACAAAATTTCTCCTAAAACTAACATGGTGTTGAAAATAAACTCATAAAAATTTCAAGACTACTCTATCATAAAAAAAATAATGAACTCCCTTTTTCAAAAATTTAGAACTCAATATATAGAAAAGAGAGTCATTTTCCCACTACAAAAGAAATTAATTGATTTCCATATTCTTTTCCCAAAATAATTTCATGCAAAATGATTAATTGTCATAGTGGGGATTACATGCAAAAATTGAATTTGAAATTCTCTTCTAGAACCTTCTCATTTCCTCCTACAACACATGCTAAATAGCATATTGAGAAAATAAATAATTTCTAAATTAATTTCATGCAAAAATGATTGTTGTCATAGTGGGGGTTACATTTGACCATGCATTCAAAATTCAAATTTGAATTCTCCTCCAAAAATGCATTTTGTAACTCCTTTGTCATAAAAATGCCATGAATAGAATTATTCTTGTCATAGAATAATTTTGTAACTCCCATGTCATATATTTGCTAAATATAATATTTATTCTTTAATATTTTAAATTTTAAATTTCTTTTCTAGAATCTTCTTATTTCTCCTACACCATGTGCTCAATTGGGATATTGAGAAAATAAGCAATTTTCAAATAAATTATGACCTCATGTGTGGCATCAATTAAATTCTTTTTTATTTAAAAACTTCAACCTCATTTCAATTTATCTTTTCTTTCTAACATTACTCATGATAATAATAATAATAATAATAATAATAATAATAGTCATATCAAGGTCCAAAAAGAGGGTTATGACAAATCCCCCTTCCCAATTAATTGAATTCACAAGTAATTTGATTAATTTCCTTATTCGTCTACTTGTAAATAAATCTAAATGATTTAATTGTTAGGTCTCGGGAAGGACAACTGAGAGGGGGGGGGGAATCAATAGTGAACCAGTTTTCAATAAATTATAATCCAAATGCAAGTTATTCCAATTTAAACTTAATGCCGATAAACCAAATTTAAGTGTCGGTAAAACAGATTAATAGATATAGCAATACTGGTATAACTTAATGCATGAAACATAAAGAGAAACAATATCCACAACACAACACAAATATTTTGACATAGAAACCCGGTAAGGAAAAAACCATGGTGGAAAACCTTACCCACAATTAGATGATACTATTGCAAATAGTATGTATATACAAATGGGATCTGCACATGCAAAAAGGCCAACTGCCTAGAGCTCACTGCTCAATCACAAATTAGGAGTCACACTGACTACACAATTGGATGGTTAAATCCAATGATAATGTACTGCTCAAAATAGCATCTCCAATGTAGGATTTAGTATTGGTTAAGTTCTGAACATGAGTGTCAAAACACCTTCATAACCTTACTTCAACCTTCGAATAATGTCTGCATGATTTGTACAAGGATCTGCTTAATTTTTCTCTTCAATATTCAAACACATGCATACCATATCCATATTCCCATATATCGATCTTCAATAATTTCTTACAATAATTTATAGAAAACCTAAGATCAAATGAATAGGTTGGCTCACTAAAGATATTACATTTAAATCAATTACAAATAAGTCTTGATGCGATACAACATGTCAGCTCAATACATTTACCACAATATCCAATCAATAAACAATCTCCATAATGTATCATGTTGTTCTGGAATATCGGTCCATAACCTAGACCTATTTGTCAGTAAAGGAAAATCTGTCAACCCGATTAGACCAATAAGAAAAACACCAAAACCAAACTTCCAATCCATGTCTTCGACAAACCACATGATCTCTAGATGATAAAAAGCCTTCATTGTTGTCTATGGACAGTATAACCTGTTGGTGAACATATACTGGTGACTGTGCATAAGCCACTAACCATATACCAGTGAACATAATGTAAACCTCCAAGAAGACAAGTGTTGACATCAATGAAAAAACTAATGTAATAAATGACAAAGTCATCCATAATACCAACAATCTCCCCCTTTGGCATTGATGGCAACACTAGATGAAAAAACATCTAAGTGCCAAAAATAGAATGCCAAAAATAGTAAACCAAACAATCTCCCAAAGATAGATCAATACAAAGTTTTGAAATAGAAACAAAGACCAAAATACATATATCTGAAGAGTATATCTCTCCCCCAATGAATAATCTCTCCCTTAAGAAATAATGTTTTTCCATAGATATCTCTCCCCCTTTGACATCAAATGCCAAAGCAATTAAGAATTCAAACTTAACATTCAACCAACTACTCCCCCTAAGAAGTAGCTCTCCTCCATCAAAGCCAGAAAAAGATTTTTTTGTTTAGTCCCCGCCGATTTGATGCCATTCTTCAACATCTAAGTCTCTGCCGATAGGGAAATTACCCCAAGATGCTCTCTAAGATATTCAAAAGATTCCTTAGGCAAAGGCTTTGTAAAGATATCTGCAATTTTCTCTTTAGTATTCACATAAACCAATTTCACTTCATTTGCTTCAACATTATCTTTTAGAAAATTATACTTAATAGAAACATGCTTTGTCTTAGAGTGAAATACCAGATTCTTTGATATGTCAATTGCTGCTAAATTATCATAATAAATGATTATTGGTTCTTTGCATTTTACCTTTATTGTTAGTTCTGATACTAAAGGTAAAGTATAGATGCCAATAGCTAACAAGATGAGAGAGGGGGGGGTGAATCATACAAACTTAAACTTCCATAAAATCAATAGATTCAACCTCAGTAACTTATACTTCAGCAACTTAACCAAAAACTGCTAAACATGTAAACTCATGAACACATAATCATCATAACACTCATAACACCAGATTTAATGTGGAAACCCAAATAGTGAAAAACCACTATGGGATTTCGAACCCACTAAGAAATATACTCTTCTAGAGTATGCTCGGTTAAAAGAAAATCTTGTTAAAGATTACAAACACATTGCTAGATGTGACTTGGTTAAGGGATTTCCCTCAAATCTATTAAGATCTTCACTTTGTTAGAAGTGACCTTGTCAAAGGATTTCAAACACTCATTGAGAATGTTACCTTGCTAGAGGGTTTACAAATAAGACTGTTAAGTCCACTCGGTTAAGAGATTTACTGTCACTTACAAAATAATGGTAAAAAAACATATCTACAACTTCACATCTAAAATGCTAAACCAAATTCTTATTTACTCAGAACAATCTAGTCATAGGACTTATCTTGTCCCTTTGCTGGGCTCTCTAATTTGTTATTCAAATAGGTCTTCAAGCTTCTATGCTCGGTAATCACTATGTAGCATTCCTATGCTTACACTTGCCTGCATTCATTGTTTATTAACAATTCCTTATTTATAAACAATTGCTAACCACTAAATCTCCTTCATCACATTTCTCATGATCAATTTTATCCATCAGATCTTCAAACTTGACCAGGTTCAATGTATCCTTCCGATCTGAAAATGTTTTACCTTGCCTAGGGACTTGCATTCCCTTCTTGGAACTTGCACAAGGTTATTGCAGTTCAATCTGTGTTGTAGATCTTCCTGCTGATTTTCCTTTGCCATAGATCCTTAACAAACTTCATGCACGGCATACCAATCATTTATACATCTCTAGCTAATTATTATCCTTCATTAAATAATGCTTTTATCCATCCAATGCATACTGTCATAACTCGGTTGCAACTCGGTAAATACTAAACTTTACTCAGTAGAGATTTCACCTTCATTAACCGATATCGATAACCTTAGGGTTTACCAACTAGGTTCTTTACTCAATGACATAGTATAGTATTAACCTTATAATTAACAACATATGTAGGATATAAAAACAATCTAAACATCATGATCTCATCATTGTCTAACTCGGTAATAGTTGCCCATTGAAAAACTTATTCCTCGTCTTATTCATCACATTCTTTCTGTATCTTTTACCAACATCTTAATTCTCTTCTAATCAATCTTCTCAAGATATGGCAATATCATACTAAATCAGATAATCAATTTCTTGACATCAATGACAAAATAATGTTATAAAGATAGTTATCATCCTTCTTCAGTTATATCAATAGTCTTCAACAACCTTCTCAATATCCTTATTGAATATCAACAATCTTTCTTTCTATTGAAATGCCAACAATCTCCCCCTTTGGCATTGATGGCAAAACCAACAATTAAATGGTAATACCAACAAGATGTTCAAATTGATTCGGATTCAGATTGTTGTTAGACTTCTCCTGTTATCCCTACTCTATTGTCTTACATTTAGTTTTCTCCTTGTTGCAGTAATCTTCCCCTGTCATTAGTCTTCTATTATTTTTATCATTCAGGGCTTTATCATTCAGTCAACCATTTAGTCTTCTCCCCCTTTGACAACAATGCCAAAAAGTAAAAGAACTAAATCATGATTTCTTCCTCTGTGAAGTGATTTGCCTTACTGTGTATCATCTTAGTTTCGGTCAAATCAACTTGTCTCTATTCACTTTTTCTTGCACACCTTTAGAAAACCTTCTAAAGTGCATAAATCAACATCAATCCATACATAATATTCTATAGATTCATCGAATTGATGCTTTCATCGAACTCGATCAATGAGTAGAAGATAGGGGTAGGACCCCTAACTTGCTTCTAAGATACTCAAATGTGTCCCTTGGCAATGGCTTTGTGAAGATGTCTACTAATTGCTCCTTTGAATTGATATATTCGAGCACAACCTTCTTCTCTTGAACTTCTTCTTAGAGATAGTGATACTTTATAGATATATGCTTTGTCTTAGAGTGCATTACTGGATTCTTTGAAATGTTAATGGCACTAGTATTATCACAGAATATAGTTACTGGCTCGGTAACTTTCTCATTTATACCTTACAACAGTTGTTTGTTCCATGCTATATTGGTACAATTCAATGCTGCTACAACATATTCAACTTCTACTATAGACTATGAAATACATCCTTGTTTCTTGCTAAGCCAACTTACTAGTCATTCTCCCAAAAAGAAAGCTCCACCACTTGTGCTTTTCCTGTCATCTATATTGCCTGCCCAATCAGCATCAGTATAAACTTTCAAATCAAAATTATTCCTCTTTTCATATACTAAGCCATAACCTTCAGTGCCTCTTAGGTATCTGAAAATTCTCTTGATTGTTGTCAAATGGGTTTCCTTAAGATCTGCAGAGAATCTTGCTACAATACCTACTACATGTGCTATATCCGGTCTACTATGCACAACATATTGCAACTTTCCAATCATAGATCAGTAAAGTGTCTCATCAACAAATGTAGATTCATCATTCTTTGATAGTTTACAGTTAGTAGTCATAGGAGTACTTACTGGTTTAGAATCCTCCATTCTAAATTTCTTCAAGATTTCCTTTATGTACTTGGATTGAGTAATGAAAACCCCATCTTTCATTTGCAGTATCTATAAACCTATAAAATACTTTATCTCACCGATTAGTGACATCTCAAATTCTTTGCACATTTCATTTCCAAAATTTTTGCATAAGGAGTCATTTCTATAAAATATAATGTCATCAACAAATATGGCTGAGATCAGTATTCCATTGTCCTCATCTTTCTTCATGTACATATTGTTGTTTTGACTTGTCCTTATAAAACCAATCTTGATTAAGTAAGAGTGTAGTCTCTCATACCACGCTCTAGGTGCTTGCTTCAGACCATATAAAGCTTTGTTTAGTTTGCATACCTGATCTTTACTCTTGTCTTCAACAAATCCTTTAGGGTGTTCAATGTAAACTTGTTCTTCTAGTATACCATTCAAAAATGCAGATTTAACATTCATTTGATATACCTTAAAATTTTTGAAAGTAGCATATGCCAACAATGTTCTTACTTCCTCAAGTCTAGCCACAGGTGCAAAAGTCTCACCATAATATATTCCTTCTTCTTGAGCATAACCTTTGCAAACTAGTTTTGCTTTGTTGCAAATGACCTCACCTTTTTCATTTGGCTTGTTTCTGAAAATCCACTTTGTACCGATTACATTTTTGTCCTTTGGTCTTGGGATCAATGTCCATGTGTCATTCTTCTTGATTTGATCAATCTCTTCTGTCATAGCATTTACCCAATCTTCACTATTAAATGCCTCTTTTACTATTCTCGATTCAAATTCATATATCAGACATGTGTTCTATCTCAGTTTGTTTCTTGTCATCACTAGATCATCCTTATCTCCTATAATCTGACTTGATGCATTATATCTTTTGACATATTTGCCTAATATAGGATCCGTAGGTTCAGTATGATCTTCTTCATCACTCGGTAACTGGACATTATCTTCATTTTCTTCAGCAACTTTCTCGGTAGGACTTCTCGGTTGAACATAAATGAATTCTTCATAATCTTTTGGTTCTTTGGAATTTCCTTCATCATTTCTTTCTGCAAACTCATCAGTTTTTACATTTGCACTTTCCACTATTTTGTTAGATGATCTGATCAGACATTTAAATGCTTTACTTCTAGAAGAATAATCAAGAAATGTTCCTTCTTCACTTTTCTGATCAAACTTTCAATTTATGTCTTCTTTATGAACATAGCATCTACTTCCAAAGATTTTAAAGTAACTTACATTAGGTTTCTTGTCATACCAGATCTCATATGACATCTTCATAGTTCCTTTCTTCAGTTGAACTCAGTTCAGGGTGTAAACTGCAGTGCTGATTGCTTCTCTCCAAAATGTTTGAGGTACCCTCTTTTCTATCATCAGGGTTCTTGCACAATCCACAATTGATCTGTTTCTTCTCTCGGCTATCCCATTTTGCTGAGGTGTTCTTGGTGCAGATACTTGCCTCTTTATACCATGATTATTGCATAATAAGTTAAATTCATCAGAAGTGAACTCTCCTCCTTTATTAGATCTAAGACATTTCAACTGTCTTCCTATTTCATTTTCAACTCTTGCCTTGTACCATTTAAACATTTGAAAAACTTCTGATTTTTCTTTTAGAAACATAATTGGCATCATCCTTGAGTAATCATCCACAAATAATATGAAATATTTATCACCATAATAACTTTGAACTTTCATGGGACCATAAAGATTAATGTGTACTAGATCTAAAATTCCTTTAGAAGTGTAGGACTTACTTGTAAAGCTTGATCTTGTCATCTTACCCATCTATCATCCTCGACACATAGCATTCTCAGGTTTTTCCAGACTCGGTAGACCTCTCACTCGGTGCTTCTTACTTATTTTGATCAGACTATCAAAATTTACATGACAAAACCTTTTATGCCATAACCAAGCATCATCTATCTTTGCATAAAGACACTTGTTCCGAGCTGAGTCAAGATGCAATGTATTACCTTTTGTTTGTGTCCCGGTAGCAGCTAACTTCCCATGCTTGTCATGAACTTTGACAATTCCTTTATGAAATTCTATTCGGTATCCTATATTGTTTAGTTGTGCTACACTCAACAAATTGTATTTCAAACCTTCAACATAGTATACATCATCACATTTAGCATTGTCAAGAAGTGTTATAGATCCTTTACCTTTCACCAGACATGGTGCATCATTACCAAATCTTACATAGCCTTCATCATAGTTTTCTATTTTAACAAACTTGTGTTTATCACCTGTCATATGATGTGAGCATCCACTGTCTATGATCCAAGAATCATTATTATTTATGTGAGATATTAGAGCTTTTTCTTCATACCTTTCTTCATCAGATCCATCTTTAATAGCCACAAAAACAACTTCCTCAGTATCAGTTTCATCAGATTTATCATCGTTGGATTCCTCATCTACTACTAGACATGTCTTTCTATCTCTCCTTCTAAAGTCTTGGTGTCCTCTGTATTGGTTGTCTTTCTGCCTGTTATCTCAGTATTCACTCTTTTCACTAGATTCTTTGTCGGGGCAGTTAGAATCCATATGTCCTATTTTATCACAATTGAAACATTTAAAGGTAGCTTTCCTTTATACTTACCTTTTCCTCTCGGTAACCTTCTGGCTAATAATGCTTCAAACTCTTCTTGCTTCTTAATTTCTTCATACAGTTTGTGCACTTCTTCCATGTTCTTATGAAATCTTTCACTTGCTCCACTGCGATTCCCATCAAAGTACTTACTCATTCTATCATTGTAATCATCAGATTCTCCAATATGAAAAGAATTGAATGCAGATTCTACTTTATTTACCGAAGACCCACTGTTATCAAAATTACTTAACTCAAATGCATGTAGCTTACCAATAGTAGCATCCAAAGAAATTGGCATGTTAGGTATAGACCTCAATTAATTGATTGCAGAGACTTGAATAGCATAAGTTGGTAGAAGGGTTCTCAACAACTTACTTGTTATATCCTTTTCTTATAGTTCCACCTGCTCCTTTAATTTGATTGACAATCTCCTTTACTCTTGTACTGTATTGGGTTATGTTCTCACCTTCATTCATTCTCATGGATTCAAGTTGTCCTCTTAGACTATCTATTTTAGCTCTTTGAACATGTTCATCACCTCCATACATAGATATGAGCTTTGTCCACATTGCTTTTGCATCATTACAGCCTTCTAGATCATTAAACTCTGAGTCGGTCAATGCTGATGTTATTTCAATCATAGCTTGAATATGTTCTTGCTTTGCCTTTATCTCTTCCAAGGTCATAGGGTTGGTGCTCGGTGAAATGTAATCATTCTCCAGATAATATGTTGCATATTCTCCAATTCCTGATAAATGCAGCTTCATCCTTTTCTACCATGTGGAGAAACTTGACTTGTTTAGCTTCGGTGCATCCCTTTTATACATCTTCGGATCTTTGCCTCAAGTACCTTTAAACTTTTTCTTCCAGAGTCCAAGGCTTTGATACCAATTGTTAGTTCTGATACTAAGGGTAAAGTACAGATGCCAATAGCTAACAAGATGAGAGAAGAGGGGGTGAATCATACAAACTCAAACTTTCATAAAATCAACATATTCAACCTCGGTAACTTATACTTCAGCAACTTAACCAAAAAATAGCTAAACATGTAAACTCATGAACACATAATCATCATAACACTCATAACACCAGATTTAACATGGAAACCCAAATAGGGAAAAACCATTGTGGGATTTCAGACCCACTAAGAAATATACTCTTCTAGAGTATGCTCAGTTAAAAGCAAATCATGTTAAAGATTACAAACACATTGCTAGATGTGACCCGGTTAAGGGATTTCCCTAGATCTATTAGGATCTTCACTTTGTTAGAAGTGACCTTGTCAAAGGATTTCAAACACTCATTTAGAATGTTACCTTGCTAGAGGGTTTACAAATAAGACTGTTAAGTCCACTCGGTTAAGAGATTTTCTATCACTTACAAAATAACAGTAAAAAAATATATCTACAACTTCACATCTAAAATGCTAAAGCAGATTCTTATTTGCTCATAACAATCTAGTCACAGGACTTATCTTGTCCCTCTGCTAGGCTCTCTACTCTGTTATTCAAACAAGTCTTCAAGCTTCTATGCTCGGTAATCACTATGTAGCATTCATGTGCTTACACTTGTCCGCATTCATTGTTTATTAACAATTCCTTATTTATAAACAATTGCTAACCACTAAATCTCCTTCATCACATTCTCATGATCAATCTTAGCCATCAGATCTTCAAACTTGACCAAGTTTAATGTATCCTTATAATCTGAAAATGTTTACCTTGCCTAGGGACTTGCATTCCCTTCTTGGAACTTGCACAAGGTTATTGCGGTTCAATCTGCGTTGTAGATCTTCCTGCTGATTTTCCTTTGCCATAGATCCTTAACAAACTTCATGCATGGCATACCAATCATTTATACATCTCCAACCAATCATTGTCCTTCATTAAATAATTCTTTTATCCATCCAATGTGCACTATCAGAACTCGGTTGCAACTCGGTAAATACTAAACTTTACTCAGCAGACATTTCACCTTCATTAACCAATATCGATAACCTTAGGGTTTACTGACTAGGTTCCTTAGGGTTTACCAACTAGGTTCTTTACTCAGTGACATAGTATAGTATTAACCTTACAATTAACAACATATGTAGGATATCAAAACAATCTAAACATCATGATCTCATCATTGTCTAACTCAGTAATAGTTGCCCATTGAATAACTTATTCCTCCTCTTATTCATCACATTCTTTCCGTATCTTTTACCGACAACTTAATTCTCTTCTAATCAATCTTCTCAAGATATGGTAATATCATACTGAATTAGATAATCAATTTCTTGACATCAATGACAAAATAATGTTATAAAGATAGTTATCATCCTTCTTCAGTTATATCAATAATCTTCAACAACCTTCTCAATATCCTTATTGAATATCAACAATCTTTCTTTCTACTAAAATGCCAACATTTATATCCTTCAACATTTGCTTGATCCATAATACCTAAGTATAATTAGTTGCTGCTGCAACATATTCTGATTCTGCTATTGATAATGATGTACAAGTCTGTTTCTTGTTGATCCATGAAATCAATCTACTATCAAGAAAGAATGCACCGTTAGTGGTACTCTTTCTGTCATCTACATCACCTTCCCAATTTGCATCGGTGTATGCACATAAATCAAAATTTTCATCTTTAGGATACCATAAAACAAGATTTGTTGTTCCTTGTAGGTACCGAAAAATCCTTTTAATTGTTGATTCATTATTTTCTTTAGGATTGCTTTGAAATCTTGAAACAATACATATTGCATTCATTATATCAGTTTTTGTTTGTGTCAAATACTGTAAAGCTCCAATTATAGATTTGTACCTTGTCGGATTAATAGGAGCAGAATCATCCTTCAATGTCAATTTATTAGTTGTAGTCATAGGAGTACTTACTGGTTTGGAATTCTCCATACCAAATTTCTTCAAAAGTTCCTTCAAGTACTTAGTTTGACATATGAATATACCTTTATCTATTTGTGAAATCTGCAAACCTAAAAAGAATTTATCTCTCCAATCATAGACATTTCATATTCTTTTTGCATCTGATTAGCAAAGTCCTTACATAATCCATCTTCACCTCCAAAAATGATATCAGCTACAAAAACTTCAATAACCAAAATATCATCATTGGTAACTTTGTAATACAAACTTTTGTCAGCATTACCTTTTGTGTAACCAAGCTTCAAAAGATATTTATCCAATCTAGCATACCAAGCTCTGGGAGCTTGCTTCAATCCATATAAAGCTTTCCTTAACCTACAAACCATATCCTTATTAACTGTCAAAGAAAATCCATTAGGTTGTTCAACGTAAACTTCCTCCTCAAGATCTCCATTCAAAAATGCACATTTTACATCCGTTTGATAAATTTTATAGTTCTTATGAGCTGCAAATGCAAGAAATAGTCTAATTGCCTCAATTCTGGCTACCGGTGCCAAGGTTTCATTATAGTCAATTCCTTCTTTTTGTGAATAACCTTTACAAACTAATCTTGCTTTGTTTCTGATTACTTCTCCATCTTCATTAAGTTTATTCCTATATACCCATTTAGTTCCAATTAAATTTTTGTCTTTAGGCTGGGAAACCAATGTCCAAGTATTATTCTTTTCAATTTGTTCTAATTCATCTTCCATTGCTTTTATCCAATGTTCATCCTTACATGCTTCAATAACAGATGCTGGTTCAATTTGAGAAATTAAACATACCTCATCATTTGCCAGTCTTCCTCTAGTCATAACACCTTGATTCGTGTTTCCAATTATCTGATTTTCTAAATGATTGAATCTTCCAAAAGCCTTTGATTTCTCCTTGAGAAAAGCAACCCAACACATTCTAGAATAATCATCAGTTATTAGCATAAAGTATCTATCACCTTGTAGACTTCTTTTTCTTCCTAGTCCACATAAATCAGTATGAATTAAATCAAGAAAATTATTTGATTTCTCAGTAATGCTCTTAAATATTGTTCTAACTTGCTTTCCCATTTGACATTCCTTACATACCAGATTATGAGGTTTCACAATCTTAGGTAAATCCCTTACTGTCTTAGTTGAACTAATCTTTACAATACAATCAAAATTCACATGACAAAGTATTTTATGCCATAACAAACTTTCATCAATATGTGCAATTAAACATGTCTTATCAGTGGTATTCAAGTGAAAGATGTTACCTTTAGTCTGATTACCGATTGCAATCTTCAATCCAGTTCTGTTTATGCTTTTCCATTTTCCATTCTTGAACTGTAACTAAAATCCTTTCTCAACTATCTGAACAACACTCAAAAGATTATGCTTTAGACCTTCTACATAATAAACGTTGTCAATATTGTGCTTACCATCCAAAGATATAGTGCCTTTTCCTTTGATTAAAAATGCTTTAGCATCTCCAAACCTTACTAGACCTCCACGAATTTCTTGAAATGATAAGAATTTTCTTTTATCACCAGTCATATGATGCGAGCATCCACTATCGATAATCCATTCATCCTTTTCTTCAATTTTTGCTACCAGTGCCTACTCTACCAGTTTGACAATAGGTGCCAATTGATCTTCCTTTATTGCAACAAAATCCCATCCGCTATCAGCCAGATCTTCATCTGAGTCATCTATAACACCTTCATCTGCATAGTAGCATGACTCATCTCTATTTTTCTTGAAATTATATCTTTGATATTTAGGGTTAGGTTTATATGATCTTTTTTCTTCTTCCATTAGTCTTGCATGTCTATTAGGACATCTAGATGCTATATGACCAATTTTATTGCAGTTAAAACATTTGAAAGGTGCTTTACCTTGATACTTACTTCTTGTTGGACCTTTAGGCATCTTCCTTGTAAATAGTGCTTCAAGTTCTTCATTTTCTCTCCTCATATCTTCAAGTTCTTTTTCATAAAGTGCTTTCCAATCAGTTTTCTCAGATGATGATGATGTTGATGATGATGATGATGATTTGAAGGCTAAATCAACCTTTATAGTATCAATAGGACCAAACTCTTCAAGCTCAAATGCTGAAAGTTTTCCAACCAAAGTATCTCTAGAAACTGAAGTATTAGGCATTGTTCTCATTTCATTAATAGCAGTCACTTTCATTTTGTAAGCCGGTGGAAAATCTCTTAAAACTTTAGACACAATTTAATCTTCACTTAAGGATCCTCCACTACATTGTATTCCTAAAACAATTTCATTAACTCTTTCCATAAATGCAAAAATTCTTTCATCTTCTTCCATTTTTAAATTTTCATACCTGACCCGGTAACATTCCAGTTTTACAATTTTGATAGTGGTATCTCCTTCATTTAGTGTCTTTAGTTTATCCCAAATAGCTTTAGCAGTAGATCGGTCGGATAATCCCATGATTTGTTGATCTGATAATGCGCTCAAAAGTGCTTCTCTTTCTTTGCAATCATTGTCCACGTCCTTAGCCAATGTTGGTGGATGAGGTTGATTCGGAATAGGAGCAACATAGCCATTCTTTGTAACATCCCATATATGTCTTCCAATGTAGTTCAGATGAGTTTCCATTCTGATCTTCCATATGCCATAGTTAGTTCCATCAAGCTTCAAACTACCCTTCCTAAAAATATTTGTTGCCATAGGATCTCCTCAAGCTATTAGGCTTCTGCAAAAAGAGGAGTTGGCTCTGATACCAATTGTTAGGTCCCAGGAAGGACAAATGAGAGGGGGTGAATCAATTGTGAACCAGTTTTCAATAAATTATAATCCAAATACAAGTTATTCCAATTTAAACTTAATGCCGGTAAACCAAACTTAAGTGTCGATAAAATAGATTAATAGATATAGCAATATCGGTATAGCTTAATGCATGAAACATAAAGAGAAACAATATCCACAACACATAACACAAATATTTTGATGTGGAAACCTGATAAGGGGAAAACCACGGTGGGAAACCTTACCCACAATTAGATGATACTACTACAGATAGTATGTGTATACAAATGGGGTCTGCACATGTAGAAAGGCCATCTGCCTAGAGCTCATTGCTCAATCACAAATTAGGAGTCACACTGACTAGACAATTGGATGGTTAAATCCAATGATAATGTACTGCTCAAAATAGCATCTCCAATGTTGGATTCAGTACCGGTTAAGCTTTGAACTTGAGTGTCAAAACACCTTCATAACCTTCCTTCAACCTTCGAATAATGTCTGTGTGATTCACACAAGGATCTTCTTAATTTCACTCTTCAATATTCAAACACACTCACACCATATCCACATTCCCATATATTGATCTTCAATAATATCTTACAATCATTTATAGAAAATCTAAGACCAAATGAATAGGTCGGCTCACTAAAGATATTACATTTAAATCAATTAAAAATAAGTCTTGATGTGATACAACATGTCGGCTCAATACATTTACCACAATATCCAATCAATAAACAATCTCCATAATGTGTCATGCTGATCTGTAATACCGGTCTATAACCTAGACTTATCTGCCGGTAAAGGCAAATTTGTCAACCTGATTAGACCAATAAGAAAAACACCAAAACCAAACTTCCAATCCATGTCTTCAACATAACCACATGATCACTAGATGATAACAAGTCATCATTGCTGCTAGTGAACAATATAACCTACTGGTGAACATATATCGGTGACTGTGCATAAGCCACTAAGTGTATACCAATGAACATAATGTAAACCTCCAAGAAGACAAGTGTTGACATCAATGACAAAACTAATGCAACACATGACAAAGTCATCCATAATACCAGCATTCTTTATATAGTTTATTTCACATCTCCCTTTGATTTATTAATTCCCTCCATTTAAATCAATTCTTCTAATCCCATAATTAAAATTAAAAAATCCATGTTTGTTGAGATTAATGATCCATTTTCCTAATTATTTGAATTTCTAAATTCAAATGAGCACATGGATCCTAGCTTCTAACCACCTAGCCTAACCACCCCATAACCTAATCCATTCTATCTAATCTTGGGTTTAACTAACCCTATTCTATCTTGCACATCCTAACCTCTTTGATTCTAACCTCCTATGGGTTGGATATCCCCTCCTTGAGACAAATGACACCTTGGCCACATGTCTTCTCCCTTGGACACTTTTCCTCTCATGAGCAAGGTTCTTTGACACTTGTAACCACAGAGATGACATGTGTCCCTTCTTCAAACCTCTTCTCCAACTTCCTCAATCCTAGCCCTTGATATTTTCAGACCAAATCTAGACCGTCGATTCCTACCACCTCAACTTTGGCCTTGGAAATCCTATAAATACCCCTCATTTTGGAGAAATAAGGATCCCTTGCATTCATAGTTTTTGCATACTTACTATAGGCATTTTATATCTTAATCATCTAGCATAATTGACAATTAGATCAATATTAGCATGTTTAGAATAGTTTTTAGCATGTTAATTTATTTTCTATTTATCAATCATGTAGCTTAAATCATCATTTTAGCTAAATCATGCATCAATAAATAATGCAATAAATCACTTACATTATCATGAAGTAGCTACTCAACTTTTGAGTTGCCACTTTGGAGGTCATTTCTCTGTTGAGAGCCAACAATCCAACACCTTCAAGGTCCTCAAAAATAGAGGAAGATGGGACATCTCAAAGGATATTCTGGTTTTCTTTTATTTAGCTTTCAATTGGCTTCATAATTTCATTTATATTGTCTCATCTATGTGCATGTTTATTACAATTGATCTTAATTATAACAGCACATCAATTGGCGCCCATCATGGGGCCTAGCCCCTTTGATCTTTAATGAGTTTGCTTGCAAGAAATTTCTTTGATTGGCTGATTATATTTTTCGGTTCATAGATTAGCTCTTTCGAATTCTAGATTCACTTTCTCAGTCTCCGTTTTAGTATCTTGTCACCTCAAATGGCGTTCATGGGAGTTTTTTCAACTCTAATTTTGTGTTTTTCCACACTTTAGCATTTTCAGTCTTTGTCTTAGCATTCTTGGTCTGTTTTGCAGTGTTCTTGGTCATTTTGGTAGTGTTCTTGGTCATTAATAATTTTAATGTCATATTTTGCATTTCCGATTTTTGTATTTTGACTGTCATTTTTCGGAACCTAATTTGCAGTTTGATGATTTTGCAAGTACCTATTTCATTGTAAAAGACCAGAGTTATAAACCATTTTTCACCAAAGAATGCAATATAAACTACTAAGTTTGTTTGAAGCCGTGGGATTTTGCACTTATTTTTGATAAATTAGGCACATGGACTAATTACAAATGAAAATGAACAAAAATGTTTTATGTGTTTTTGATGATAGTTGAGTATGCTCTCACCTTTCTTAGGTTATTAGAAAGCCAAAATAATCTTTTCTTTTCAATAGCGCAAATCTTTAGTGGGCCTGCCCTCCTGAGAAGCCCATAACTCCGATGAGAGGGAAATGACCCAAGTTGGAATAGATAACACCAAGTACTCCGAACCAGTATAAAATAAAAGTGATTTGATGAAAATCAAGTCAACAAAAGTGCTCGAGAATAGCTCTCCTCTGTACCTTTAGGTATATAAAACCTTTGTTTTCAAGGCTGGGAGACCTCTTAATTGAGTTTATACCCCAACGCGCTGAACAAATCCCTTACTAGTTCCAATTAAAATTGGAAGCTACCTAGTTTACATGTGGACATTATTATCTTCTCAGTGCAGGGAGGGGGAATAATCTCTCTCAAAGACACTCACGATATGTCCCTCTTGAGTGTATGTATGAAATCCCCTTTTGGGACCTTATTGCTAGGCTCATAATGGGAATCCACTAGCTCTCACAAAGGCAAAAATGTGGGTGCCATTTAGGGGGTGAAAAGGTTGTGTGAGTTGATAAGGTACCAACTGAAGGCTAAGAACTATAATGAATCCAATCTCCTTAGGATAGATTGAATGGTGTGTTTTCAATTGTTCAAAACCAATGAAAAATTGGGCTTTCTTTAAAGCTTCTTGAACATACACTTTATGTGTCCTTTTGGACAATGACAATCTATCCTTATGTGTTTTTAAATCACGTCAAGATATCATACACTGAAACTCAACAAAAATTGCAAACTCAAACTTCAAACTATCAAGTCTACAAGTTTCACAACAGATTAGCTCTCTCGGTCCAAACAATATCTTTCTTGGTCCAAACGTTAGCTCTCTCAGTCTAAACATCAGCACTCTTATTACAAACATTAGCACTCTCAATAAAAACAATAGCTCTTTCGGTCCAAACAGTAGCTCTCTCGGTCCAAACATTAGCTCTCTCGGTCCAAATATTAGCTCTTTTGGTCCAAATGGTAGCTCTCTTAGTCCAAATAGTAGCTCTTTTGGTCCAAATTGTATCTCCCTCCATCCAAACAGAAGCTCCCTTTGTCCAAACAATAGCTTTGCTGGTCCAAACATCAACTCTTTTGGTCTAAACTTCAGCTCTCTTCTTGTGAATGTCATCTTTCTCATATTTCAACATTAGACCTCCAAGTTTGTGCTTCCTAAGTTTGAGCATTACTGGTTTGAGTCTACACGTCAACTCTTGGAGTTCCAACATCAGTATTTTAAGCTTCAGAGTTCCTAGTTTAAACATTAGAGCTCCTGGTCTAAACTTTACAGTTCTTGGTTCAAATAGTAGCTATCTTGGTCCAAAGGTCATCTCTCTTCATTCAAACTTTAGCTCTTTCAGTCTAAATGTTAGCTCTCTTGGTTCAAACGTCAACTCTTTCAGTCCAAACTTTACCTCTTCTGGTCCAAACGTCAACTCTTTTGGTCTAAACTTCAGCTCTCTTGGTGTGGATATTAACTTTTTCATATTTCAACATTAACTCTCCAAGGTTGATATTTCTAAGTCTAAACATTAGTTGTTTGAGTCTACACATCGAGAGTTGGACATCCACCACAACACGAGGAGTGTTAGAGAGTTGGGAGATTAGGAGATTAGGTAACTTCACAAATATCAAACTCCTTTCAAAAGTATCCACAAGCCCAACCTCCTAAAGGTAGTGGCATTATGCGAACTCCTCCTAATTAGTCAGACAATTGAGTGGCTCTAAAAGCTAAGAAATCCGTGACAGAAGTTAAGAAATTTGAAAAAGCTGCGATAAGAGCTAAACAGAGAAAAAGCAAAGGGGAGCGACTTTCCAAAGTTTAAAATTTTTATAGGTAACATGTCAGTACCAGGAATGAATTGCATTGTATTGTTTATCTTGTGATGTCAATGTGGTATCATGGTTTATCATATGAACACTTCAATTGGTTCTCTAAAATGAACCTAGATGAACCTAGATGTTGTCTTGTGTTCTTGTCCATTTTTGAGTAGTTTAGTGAGATTTGGAGTCATCAAGGACTCATTCGAGATAATAAAAAATGTGTCCTAGTGTCTTGGACATCCTTGAGTATAGTGGAGTCATTTTTGGGAAGTTTGGGTGGAGTGAATACGTTTTGATCTCACTCAATTCTTGAGTAGCCTTGTAGGTGTCATTTGATGAATCAGTGGCACCATTCTTGTCTCATTTTATAATTTGCCCAATTCTCTTGATTTAAGTTTTGTGTGGGTATTTTTAATTCACCAAGGGGTTTGGGGTGTCTATGAGGTCAAACTATCCAACAAGGAATCTCATTGGTTAGGACAAATGCATATCTTAGAGGATGACAACGCAAGTTCACCAATCCTTAGGATTTAAAAATGGTTCAAGCACTAATGTGTGAGTTAAGGAATCATGAGCACCTCACTAATATCCCAAAAATGTTCAAGTGTCCTTTTAGTATACCTAAGTCAGTTGCAGGAGCCTAAGTTTGTTTGTTTTGTTCGAAGAGGTTTCTGGGAGCTAGCGGTGTCAGATTAAGTCCAATTTAGTTGTGTTGCAAAGGTAGTAATTTATGGGAACCCTCAAATATTTCTTGTGTTAGTTTAGAGGGAGTTAGGTAGATGTAAGGAGTGTTTGTTTGTGACTAGGGTTTCGTCAGAGCTCATTGGTGACACCTAGGACCTAATAGGTGGTCCCATTCATCGATCCAAGTCTTGTAACTTTGGGGATGGTCTTGTGCGACCCTAGTCACCTTAGTGACCTTATTATATGGTTTTGGAGATCTTTCCCCATGTTAATTTGGTGTTTTTGTGTTTAGTATTTCACATGTACATTGTCGTGTATTAACAAGTTGACCCTTCTTGGAGGTTTGAGTGTTCGTTCTTAGTCGTGTTTCACACATGAAACTTATTTACTTAAAAAATATATTTCCATGTTTTACTTGTGTGTTTTTCTCTTATCCTCAAGGGTTCCTTGACATGGCATTACATACACATATACATATACACATATATGTATACATATATGTACATATACATATCTGTGTGTGTATGTTTGTGTGCAATAAACCGACTATAATAGTTTCCTTTTTCCCTAAACAAGATAGATAAATTAAAGAAAACATGCTATTAGTAAATATAGACTCCTAGATTACCCAGGACAATACAATAGTGATAACCTACTAATTAAAATCACCTTTTTTTTTCCTTAATTAAGCAAATGATTAAAAGTTGGGAGTAGAAGAATCTATATTAAAGGCATTCAAAATCATAAATGACCAATGCAGATAGATCAACCACCAAATGAACTTAATTATTTATGTGAAAGGGTTCGTGCAAATGGTTATTAATGTTAGTCAACAATGTAGACTAAATTAGACTCATAAATATTCAATTATGATAGATTAAGTGACATATACACTCTTTTAAAATGTTGCAATTGTTTGGCCCTTGAGAGGATTCATCTCTTTTAATGGAATGTAAAGGGCAATGTGGATTCAAAATGCATTGATGTTGAATTTTGTAACTCTAGATGGATAAAGAAACAACAATGATGATTTAGATGGTGAAGAATCTCTTTTAAAAGTGATTCTCTAGTTTTATGAATCAAGTACAATTTTCAACACCTGTAGTACCTTGTATGATCATTTGAAGGGAATTTTTCATTAACATGGTTGTAAAATGATGTACAATAACATGAATTGCATTATATTTTCCAATTGATATATTGGTTGGGTCAAGGCTCATATTTTGTAGCTACATAATGGTTGGTGTGTTTATCAAAGGGTGTCTGTGAAATCAACTATTAACCCCTAGAGCAAGAGGGGATGGTAGAAGCAATCCAATTGTGACTAAAGTCAAAGTCATGGTGGCCAAGCATGTTAAGTTCATTGAAGTCAATTAAAACACTTGGGTAGAGGTCAGATAAGAGTTTCCACTCTTTACGTTCATCTACATTCAAACCAAAATTCATCATCAAGAGTAGAAATAGGATCTATAAGTATGACATGGATTGTAAGTGCCTTATACCAAGAATTGTAGATGTGCTAACATTAATGTGCAAAATAAAAACATTGGCTGAAAAGAGGGGAAGGTGAGACTATCAAAGAGGATAGCATACTAGAAAATAATGAAGGTGATCAACATATTTAATAGTAAAGAAATAAAGAAGGCCACAAATAGGTTCTTTTAAAACAAATTAATAGACATGGTTAGTTTTAGAAAATTGTGCTAGAGACATGTTTAATACTAAAATTGTGGTAAATAACCATGTCCATGTAACTAAGAGTAGGTAGTAGAATCAAATACACAGCTAAATCAGCAATGAGAATGGAGCAACCACTAAAATGAACATAAACATGTCTATGTGAAAGGCTTTATGCAAGTAGTTGTCAATAATGTAGAAAAAAAATTTACATAACATTCCCAATGTGAGGATATATCACAATAACTTCCAATTCAAACATATGTTTGAAAATATAGAGTATTACGAGAGGAAAAATACGTCTGAGCAACCCATTTTATTTTTAATTACAATCGTGATTGCACAAAGAGAATGATCTTGGTTTGAATGTAATTAATTAATTATACAAATATCTTAGAATCAAAGTTTTTTTTTTGGTCTATGATTAAATGAATGATCCAAAGTATCTTGACTATTTTAGTCCTAATTTTGAATACTTTTAAGAGAAATATACTTACTTGTTGACAAATCTTCCTCATTGTCTAAGAAAGAGCAATAAAATTACGATTGATAATAAAGATACTTTCTTCATTGATTATTATGTTTAAATCTTAATTTAGAAATGAGTATATTTTGGAAGAAAGTGTCATTTTTAATAAAAAGGTCTAGAAAATATATATACAAAACTTCATGGCAAATACTTGCAACATGGGAGCATAATAGTGTGTGACTCAAGAACTAGTAGAAAATATTGTAGCACATCGTCACTATTGATTATATGATAAAAATATTTCCAGTTAAAAACAAATTCATCATTTAATAAATAAAAATACCTCAAATAATTTTAGGCTTTCCCCTTGAGATAAGACCCTAAGAAAATCTAGCAATTAGCTATGTTGACAACAACAATGAAGGAAAATTGAGAAGAGGGGGGTGAATCAATTTTCACCGGATCAACAAACTTAACCTCAAAACAAATCTGATTAACTGCAGTAATAAAAAAGATAAGCAAATTGATAGCACAACACACAACACCAAGATTTTTGACGTGGAAAACCCAGTTAAGGGAAAAACCACGGGGGGAACCTACCCATAATAAGGTGATACTCTGCAATAGTACGTGAAAATAATTACAATGGGAATGCACATGCATTCAGGCTCACTTCCTAGAGCTCACTGCTCAAAATACAATAACCCAAATGGCTACAACCCTCGGGGAAGGTTCACTACCTTACAAGGAAGTCTCACTGACTTACAAAATATGTGGACAACAATTTGGAATTAAATGGACTAAAAGAATAGTATCTGCAAATGCCCGATGACAGTTCCGGTTAAGCGCATATGTCTTCTTTGCACCACTCCAATCTCATCTCAATCACAATGTCGAAGGATGCATTATCTTGTTCGCACCTTTACCATTCTTTGATAAATGTAGACACACCAAGAACACCAAATTTACATGACTTTATCACCTATTTATACAATTCATCAGCCTTGACAACAAGGTCGGCCAAACCCTCAACTCATAATTACAAAATTACATCACACGATACAAAGATCGACCACCGGATCAATATAATGATATACATGACATAACATAGACATAAACCAAATTCTCAAACACCCAAAACCACTAGAAATCATGCCAAGATCAACCGCAACACGTTACACCACCAAGAATACCACATAACATGAAGAATATCACCGATTCAACAAAAACACCAAAAATGCACACAAGGATCAATGTGGACCATCAAAACAAATAGGACACAATTAGGAAACACCAGCAAGCATGTTATAATCATTTGTAACAACTTTACCAACACCACTTATCAAATCTTCATCGATAAACATCTAAAACTGAAGAACACCCAAACAACAACAGTTGCCACAAAGAAAGATAACTTGTGGAACACCAAATCAGGAACCATCTAAAATAAAGATACACAAGAACATCCCAAACAATCTCCCAAAATCTCAACTCAAGATCTGATCACACTGGAATATACCAGAGGAAATACCAAACTCTGCAAAGCAGTGATCTAAAAAACCAAATTGTAAACCGGATCATATGATATGCTCAATTAAGCTCCCGAATCACTGAAATCAATACAGAAAGATATAATGACACTAAAAATATTCCATATATTGTCCATGATCCCAATAAACCAATCTGCAGCCACTAGAGCAATAGATCACAGGAATATGTTGACATCAATGACAACAACATATCCTAGTAGCAACAATATCCACCAAGTTACTACCAAACTTTCCTATCTGTTGTCCACTGCTTGCCATGACAACGTCCTTAAAGATTGGAAATGACCCAACAATAAAAATTTTTGTGTCTTCCCTCTCAAGACTATAGGCATCTTTCCTACAATATCTTTGTTTCTTTGTCTTAACCTCAAATGGCATTGCAAGATCAACCAATCTAGATGGAACAAGTTTGACAGTCTTATTTGAAAGTCTAGAGATAATGCTCAAGCCCAATTAACGCCTTGGAAGGTTTTGCATGTTAAAGTTCCTAAATTGGTGATTGACTTTCTTTCATCTCTGCCTCTCCTTCCTATCCCTTTTGTGCCAAAAAAGAGTCTATCAAACATGCCTTCTCATTATGCACCTATGCTTAGCACTTGTGGAGCTTCCTCTTTTCCACTCTCCCTACTCTTTTTCTTCAAGCATGATCTTGAAAAGTGACCCTTCTTGGAATTTCCCCACAGCATAATGTCATTATGCATATTTTCAAGCACACTATCCATAATTGCATCGATATAAGCACATCTAGAGATATCGATGCTTGACTACCCACTCTCACACTTTTTGTTCCCTTGAAATGGAAGCATTGATCCTCTATATGAATATCTATCCCCGTGTCTTCTTTTTGCAATCTTCTCTCCAAACCAACCGTGAACTCAAATATGTGTTGGTTGACGACCTACAAGCCCAACTCAATTCTTTTGAGGCAAAAACTTAAGTTAATGACTAACAATCTATAAGCATTGTCAATTCAGTAAAGATATTATATCACGATGTTAATGATTGTCACGCTTTGATGGGCTAATGTATTTCCAAGATATTATGAAGTTCTTGTCACAACTTTGGAGATTTTCCTCTTTTGATGTGACCTCTTTTAAGCCCATTACAACTGGATGCAGCTATTCTAGCTCCAAAAACGTTCGTGTTATTGATACCCTCGAAAAATCACATCACAGCCGTCACTTTCGCGATCACCAGTCTGTAATGCACCCATAACTGCATGTTATGTGACTTTCCATAATACATTAGTACATTTTTGAAACCAGAATAGCTACCACCATCACAACCTATTTGGAATATGAAGAGAAAGACAATTTTAACACTCACTTGAAATTTAATGTGCACAACCTGCTTGGAATATGTGCATGATTGAAATTTAGTTCTTAGTTAGAACGAGCAATCTAAGACCATCAATCACAACCTGCTTGGAATATGGTGAGAATGGAGCTTCAGATTTCTATGCGTGTATGACTTAGGTACTACATGTCTTTCCATACATCTGGGCCTGTCTGAGTTTATACACAGATCAAGTTTGAGAAAAAATGTTCATCAACGTAAGTTTTAAAGGTGGTGCCCCCCAGAATATAAATTTGTTGTGTTTCGTTCGTACTAAATGTGGAATATTAAATTTCATATGGAAATCGAATCTGACAGGTAGGTCGACAAACATGTCTGACAAGTTAGCATTGACAGAAATTGAATACAGACATACAATTATTGTAAGGCCACGTTAAATTCGGCTATTTTTCTCCCTTGTAGACTAATGCACTGTGAATTATCAAACATGATTCCTAAGGTATGGAAGGTTCGTTGGAAATGGCTATCTAGTTTTTATTCATTATGGTATGGATGTCTTGGTGTATGATAGGGGCTCTATAGCCGTTTTCATTTTAGGAAGGAATACGTAAGAAAAAGAATCCTTGATGCACCATCTACAATTATTAGGAAGAATATAGCAAAGGTAGAAGGCAAATCCTCTACAATACCACTTCTTTTTAAAGTTCAAAGAATCTGTAAAATGGCAATTAATGGTTTTTATCGAGGGATTCACCTCTAAAGCAATAATTTCTTGTGTATGCATATTGAGTTTTTCAAAATAATCAAACTATGACCTAATATATGACTTCTTATGAGCAAAGCACCAATGAATGGTACATGAAGCACACATACAACGGATGTACTTAACATGATAGGGTAGGCATTGGGTGTTTTGAAGTATTTGTAGAAGGGTGTGGGGTGTTTATAAGTGGAATTCTAGATTTTCTTTTGACCACTTTAGATAGGTCAATCAAAAGAAATGACATTCATCATGTTGGTCTTACCAAGTAATCTTTATTGATAGTCTCATAATCTAAGAGGTGTTTGCTTAATCCCAACTCTAATATAGTTAACAAAGGAAATAATAGTCATTTCACAGCTATATGAGTTTAGTAGAATCGTACCCAAGTTTCTTAAAACGAGTTAAGTGACACTTTTTGGTAAAGCAATGATGCTATCTACAAGAATCACTAGCTATCTCTAAAACACTTCCAATAATTTCAAGTTAATATGTATTAGTATAATTGAGATATATGTTACTAGGAAATTTATGTTTGTTTGACATATATTTGGGGGTTTAAATGTATAAGCATTTTAAGTCAAAGGTTTCTACAATATTGCAAATTTGTCATAGCTTATTTAAGCTTTATATGTTTAGGATTTAACTATGGGATGCTAGTCAAAACTAGTTTTGAGTAAGATATAGGTGCAAATGGTACCCCGTTGATAGGATGAAGATAGTAAGGAGACATACAATTGTAACAAAAAATAGGTACATAAGATATTCGTTTAAAAAGGGACACATTTAAATAATTATCCAGTGTATGTAGAGGGGCTATCAAACACATAACTTCAAGGGATATAAATGAAATTAAGGGTGTTTATTAGTACTCCATGAATGCATGTGTTATGTCATTAGTTTATTAAGTGAATTTCATAGGTTTCTACTTTTATTGATGTAGGTGCTCGAAGGTTATTTAGAGTAAATAAATGATCTTACTAAATATTTTTATTGAGATGGTTATTATATTTTTGTGTTTGTATGGGACATAATATGTTATGTAGTGCTTAGTTGTGATTCCACAAAGCTCTTTTAGTATTTATATTGCTCAATTTTTTACTTCATGATTATACTAGTTACGTCTGCTCAAATTATTATTTAAATTTTATTTCTCAAGTTCTAGCATGGTCAAAGAGATGTGCATAGATATTGTAGAACTTCTTCATACTTAACAATTGAGAGAATAAAATAGCCCTTACAAAATATATTCTATTTTTTAATTCTTTTTAATAGTCTTCAATTTTGCATTATATTACAATTTAGACATACAAAAAGACTTTAAGGCACATATTCTTATAATAGTATTCTCAATATTTTGATAAATTTGTATGAGATGTGATTTTTATCCTATTAAGAGGTATAACAAAAGCTATAACTATACATTTAGGTATGTTGCCTCCTAATTATCCTTCTACAAAAGAGTGGTATTTGAATTTTGAAAAATAATATGACTAAATCGTACACCAATATATAAGAGTCTAATTAATTAAGATAGTTATCATGGATACTATGTAAATGCTATAAAACCTTACTACTGTTGGCAATTTGGAGGAATTGATTATGTGTTGCATTGATGCCAACACTAGCTTGTTTGGTTGTCTATCAAGTTCCGATAGAGTGGTTGGATTGTGATGTTGATCTAGAGACCATCTCCTGTATTCTCTGTTACATTCAATTTGGTTGAATTGATTTGGTTCGATCATTCATGTGGTTTAGATGTGTGTCACATTCAGTTGGTTTGGGATTCGGTGATCCAGAAGCTATCATATGCTCTAGTAAGCCTTTTGGTTATCGGTAAGGGTTTACTAGCAGAGCTTTATTGAAGATCTTTTGATGGATTTGATAAGTGGTATTGGTGCGGCTTCTAGAAGGTTCTCAGGATGCTGATGGTTATCATGTTCGTGTTCTTGTTGATCGGTGGTGTTGCATTTGGCTTATTGCGACCTATTTTAGGTCTAGTGCTATTTTGTGTTATTCTCCTAGGTTATGGATCGGTTTGTGTAATGTGTTCATGGATGCTCCTGATGCATTGCTGGTTGGATTTATTGATTGGATAATGTTGTTTCGGTCTTAGGCCGACTTGGGTTATCATTGGTTTGTGGGTTTATATAATGGATTAATTGTATTATCTTTTAGGTGGCTGACCTAATTGTTTAGGTCTTGGGTTTGTATAAATATGATGTAAGATCTCTTTGTAGATCATGTGTAATGGGGTTATCTATGTGCGAATAAAGTTGTAATCATATGCATAGGTTTTGGTTGATCATAGGCGATCGAATTGGGTTTGTGTAAGAGGTTTAAGACCTCTGGTATTGAGCTTAACCAGAACTATACTCAGGCATAAGAGATGTTATTCTTGCAGTTCAATCTTCTTTCTGGATTGTAGTTCGAAGATTTTTTGTAGTCAGTGAGGTTCCTTTTGTGATGAGCAGTGCACTCTAGGCAGTGTGCCTTCCTACATGTGCAGGCCATTTATATGTAATATTTATTCATCTGATCAGTGGATAGATATTGTGGGTCACCAATCCCACCGTGGTTTTTCCTCTTTGAGGTTTTCCACGTATAAATCTTTGTGTTATGGTGTTGATCTTTGTGGTTGCATTATTACTTGTTGTTATTTTCTTTTATGCATACCAGTTACTAAGTTGTTGTGCTACTAAGGTTAAAATTAATAATATTGGGAGAACACTAATTCACCCCCCCTCTTAGTTTTCTTGGATTCCAACAATTGGTATCAGAGTCTGGTGCCTCAGAATAAGTATAACAGGTTTAGGAAGATCCTGAATTCGAAATCCATGGAGATGAGTTTGAGAAAATAACTTGAAGTAGCACTTGAAGACTATGATGATGAAAGATTGAAGAACATGAAGTTGCAAGATGAGTTGAGTGTTATACATCTCAAATAACCTAAGGACAACTAAGAGGGGGGGGTGAATCAGTTGTCAACATATTATAGAACTTTAAGCATTCAAATCCTTATTACCAGAACACATAAAACCAGTAGTAGAATGCATAAACTGATGCAGAGGTTAGCAGCAGTAGGGTGACAAACCCACACACTCTCACTCTTAGGTCTTACAATGCCTATGCTTCCTCTCAAGGTCTCAATCCACTCCAACATGACATAGGGTTCTTAACCTCATCTAGGGATGGTAGAACACTCCCATTCCCTCCTTAAGGCTCACTAAGACCTTCCACAACATTTTTTTGGAATACAAGTTTGGGTATTGGTCCTAGGGGCTTGAATAGGTCTACCGACTAGTAGCCCTATTTTACTGATTTTTTGGCCTTTTCTCTAGATTGTGCCAAACAACCTACCAAGTAAATTTGGGTTTAAGATACCCTTTTGAGACTACTATCAAAATCCAAAATCTTAGCTTTCTAACCTATTCCTGCACTCTCCAACACCTACTAGGTTCACAGGCCTAATTGATCAAGTTAGGTCTGTTTTACAAAACAAGTATGTTAGAATGGGGTCATTGAAGGATTATAACTCTTCAAGAGGCTTCTTCTATATCCTAATGTTACCAATCCATAAATTAACTCTTCAGTTCATCATTCTTCATTGTGTACACAATGAATTTCATTCTAGGCTAATCTAAACCCTCAAACAGTTTAGACTAGGGCTTGATGGTAAAATTACCAAACCAACTCCTCTAACCTTGCCCCTTTGGAATATCAGAATACATGCCTCTAAATTTTATTCTACCAATGGCCATTTGATTCCAATGGGTAGATTACAAGTTAGGGCTCCATTTCCATTGTAACCCTTGAAAATGGAGGGTTTCAGACCTATAGAGAGTAAACCATTTATAACTTCCTCCAAATTCCACTTCAAGAGGTTAGACCAAGTGAATTAGAAAGGTAATTCAGGGAAATTTTCAATTATCTCAAGGTTTCATCACAATATTTCACACCCTGTACGAACAATATGGAAAACTATCATTGTTATGGAAAAATCAGATTTTTTCTATTCACTTTCTCCACCAAACTTTACAAAACTTTCCAACAACCTTCCCCATGGTTGTTCAAACATATATAAACCCTCCTCAATGTCCATAGCCAACTTTTTAATAGTTATGAATGTTGGAGAGGTAGTTTTCATCCTACTGGCAGCTTTTCAAAGTTTCTTGACAACAAAATGCAACATTTTTGCAACTTGGACAATATTGGGAAATTAAAAACTTAGACCTTATGGGAACATCTCCAAGGTCATTATTTGACTCCAAACACCTAAGAAAATATCCTAGACCTATCAACACTAATATATAAATTCCAAGCCTTCATGGTCTAATAGGCCTCTAGGTTTATATGCTCACCTAAGAGATTACTGACCATACAAATAGGCACTCTATTACATCAAGGGTGATCATTGATCCAACCCCTTATTACAACACCAAAAGAACCTATGAATTCTACCATGGTTAGAACCTTTCTTGAAAAGAGAAAGTGCTTTGCACCATACTCCCGAGCTCCAAAAACCTCAAGTCCCTTGAGTTGGGATATCTCACAACTGAGCTCCTATTTTCTCAATGGCCTCTGAGGTCATCTAGGTAGCATCCTCTAAAGGTTGATTCCTCCATTTGACTAGGTACTCCAAGTAAGTCTTCCTCATCTTCTTGCTAACCCTTTGATCAAAAATACACTCAATCTCAAGTTTGAGAGGGGGTGGAAGTCCTTCCAACATTACTGGGCTAGAAGAATCAAATGGACCTGCAACACAAACATCATCCACAGAACCCTTATATGCATATATGTCAGAAACATTAAATATGGAAGATAGACCAACATCAGGGGGTAGATCTATCTTGTAGGCATTTGTCCCACAAATTTTGAGGATCTTGAAAGGACATACCTTTTTCATGAGTATCTTGGTATACTTCTCCTTAGGAAGCCTCTCTTTTTTGAGATGGATCATCACCATATCTCCCACCTTGAACTAAACATCTCTCCTTGTGGCATTTGCTGCTTGCTTGTACTTTTCAGAGGTTTGAACCAATCTATCTCTGACTTGTTGGTGTATGTCCTTCATGACTTCAACAAAATCATCTACTTGGGCACTCCTCCTGTCAATATTTTGTACCTCTCGGAGTTCAAAAACACTAGGATGAGTTCCATATACAAATTGGAAAGGACTCAGTCTGGTGCTTCTATTCACAGAGTCATTGTATGAGAATTCTGCCTGTGGAAGAATGGCATCCCAAGTGGCCTGATGGTAATTAGTCAAGCACCTCCACAAATTTCCAAGGGATATATTAATCACCTATTTTTGTCCATCAAGTTGAGGGTGATAAGCAAAAGAGAAAGACAAGTTTTTCCCCAACCTACGCCACAAAGTCCTCCAAAAATGTCCTACAAACTTAGGATCCTGGTCTGATATGATGCTCAAGGGTAACCCATGAAGTCTAACAACCTCTTTGAAGAACAAACTTGCAATACTATAAGCATCATGTGTAACTTTGCCTTGAAAAAAGTGTGCCATTTTTGAAAATCTGTCCACAACAACATATATATTGTCATAGCATGATTTAGTCCTAGGGAGACCTAAGACAGAATCCATGCTAACTGAATCCCAAGGTTTGGTAGGGATGGGTAATGGAGTATATTGGTGCAGGGGCACTAGGCATGAAGACAACTTGGAGGACACCATGGAAGCATGACAAGGAGGTGTATGGGTCTAATAGACTCAATTATGATGTCTTGAAGCCAATTATGGCATTTTATTGTAATGATCCTAATGTAATGATTAATTGTCCTAATGGACCTAATAAGGCCATAGGACCAAATATAGGATTTCATGGGTATAGAATTGGTAAGGGTCTCAAAGGTGTTTAGAACTATTTGATAAATCATTTTTATCCTTTAGAAGTCATTAGGTTGGGGTAGAAGTCCATTTCATAAGAGTTTTAAATTCAAAAATTTGAAAATAGTGGCTAGTGTCATTTTGGGGGGAAAAGCTAAAAACTTGTTTGTTAAGCATTTTAATCATGAATAATTGATGGATTTTGGTTTGGGAAGTTAGGGGAAGGTATTATAAAACATTTTTATTCCATTTTGGTGTGGTTGGATGCTACAGTACGGATGTTGTAAGGATTTAACAGAAAAAGTGAATAAAACCTTCATTTTCTTGCAATTTTTTGTGTTTTGTTGCTTGAAAGTGATTGATCTTTCATGGTATAAGCCTTGGGCAGTCATTAAACATTGTAATAAGTGATTTGGAATGATTTTGTAGCAGGTTTTTCTTAGATTTTGTCATTTGTGCTGATTGTCCTAAAATTTTCTGAGTTGTATCATTGGCATTGAAGGCCCAAAATGCAATTTGGAGCCCTTCTATGGATGTAAGGTCCTGTTTCTCATAGAGGAGGCTCTATCTAACATGTACATTATGATCCTAACCAAAACATTTGCAGGAAGTGTGTTTTAACAGGTGTACACCATGAGTTTGAGGAGAGAGAAGTGAGTAGGAAGCATAGCAAACTTATAGCAGCAGAAGATCTACCTCTTGGAGAGGGTAGTTTGATGATTGAAGTTGGTTAATATGACCAAGGAGATGGTGTAGGGACTTTTAATGAGCCCTGGAAGTGACTAGAAAGGTCTTAATTAGAAAATCCTCGGTTTTGGAGCCTAATGGTGAGGGTTTTGGGGTTTGCACATTAAAAGAGAACATAGAACCAATTTTATTGGATATTACTTAGTTTTGAGGCATAACTAAACACTTTTGAGAGTTTCAATATTGGGGAAGAATTATTTCTTACACTTGCTTTGTAAAACTTGGGTTTTTGGCAAGCAAATTTGTCCCAATCTTAGGACAGCAAAGGCACGGTCCAAAACAAACTACCCTCAATCTTTGATATGTTGTATTAAGTCAAAAAGGGTGTCTGAAAATATTTTTTTTTTTTGGAGTTATTTGGGAAAATTTGGAGAAAACAATTTATTTCAGCCTCAGGTGGCCTAATTAAGGCTCTAGGGCTAGTAGTAGACATAGTGGGGTTTAAGAGCATGGTGAAGACTTGAACCTTTGAAACTAGTTGAATCTTGTTGGATTGGTTTGGAATAGGTGTTTAACAACCTTAGGAGTCATTATGGAGAGTGGATTGAGATTTTCCCTTTTAAAACCATTAAGGTGCCTTGGAAACACTAGGTAACTACAAGGAGTGTGAAGCATTTGAAAACATATTTTCTTGAAATCACCTAAAACCCCTGACCCTCTGCATCATATATAAACCTACATTGTAAATTCTCCCCTTTTCCCTTTGGCATATCCCACACTCTGTCACATACTTTCTTACATCTGATTGCATCCTAGGCCAAAAGAAAAATCTCCTAACTAATTAAAGTGTCGTATCAAGTCCAAAGTGACTTGACAAACTCCCACAATGTTTTTCCTTTCCAAAATTTTCCCTCATGGAGAAATTAGGAATACATAGCTGATTGCCCTTGAAAAGTAAGCCTTCTTGTAGAATATAATCAGAAAACTCAGTATGATACCTATCATTCATGTCCTTACAAACTGATGGGGAGGTCACTCAAAGAGAGCTAATTCCTTTCTTAAGGTCAGTTAGATGTTATCCTTGTGGGCTTCATACTTTTTTCATATTATCTTCTAATCAATTTAGATACCTAAGATCTCTAGGAGTGCTCCCAATCTAGATGTGCTCTTTGGTTGCTCAAGCATGGTTGAGATTCACAAGGGTAAATCCAACCTTACACTCTAAAACTCCTAAAAAGTGCTTGCAGAGGTTGAATAAGGTATTTGGGATGTTTTTCAAGATCAACCAACTGGTTTTGAGTGAGGGTTTCATTTTTTTCCCCACCGCTCCTTCATTTTCCTATTTTCTAGGCCTAGTAGCCCTAGAGCCCCAATTAGCCCTACCTAACCGGTTTTTGTGGATTTTCTCCCAATTTCTCCAAAGACCCACACAAAATATTTACTGATCAGGATACCCTTTTGTAAGTACCTTCCAACTAAATTTAGGAATCTCAGTCTAACCATATAGGTATGAAATCCAAGAAATGCTTGTTTTAGGTGGTTTTGGGCTTGTTTTGGTCTTTTTCCAAGGGTTAGGCATCTTCCTTGATCTACAACACCTCCAAATTCACACATATGTTCTACCACACATTATTTTTTCATCCCAAACACTTTGCAACTCCAACCCTTCTCATTCCTGCAAACACTTGTATAATCTCATTCATTTCCTAACCGGGCTATGACTGAACTCGCCTAGGAAATGATGCTCATTGGCCTTTCAATGACCTCCAAAATAAAATAAAATCTATGTATACTATACAAAGGTTCCATGGCTCGAGTCCCAAGGGTTATTGAGGAGAACTCAAAGGACTTCAAGCTGGAAGCATGTTTGAACCTCTCAAACCCTTACTCAGGCCAAGAGCCTACAAAATTGGAAAATCAATTCAAACCTGCAAATAAAATAATCAAATTGATTCTTGAGAACTACAAGAACATGTACAAATAAACAAACAAAGTACAGTAATGCAATCAATCCATTTAGTGCGGGTTTCTACTCTAATCCTTGAAAAGTTGCAATGTAAAACTTCAAAAATGGTCACAAAATGTATTCCAATCAACTCCAGGTGTTCAACAACCTTGTTACATCCATTATCAGGGATTTTATATGCCATTTTTGTCCTAAATAGCTCTCCATTAGTTCCCTAACCAACCTTTTGCTCAAAAATGCAAAAAGTCGCTCAACGTTGCAATAAGTTGTCAAGCAACTTTGACAACTTTTGCCAAAAAGTGCATTTTTGTCTTGCATGCTTAATTCTCTCCTCCAAACCATCTAAGATGACTAAAAACCATTACATTGACATGTCCCAGTTCCAAACAAGGCTATTCAAGGCATTTTTCATCAAAATGCAAGATTTTGTCATTTTAGGCTTACAAGGGCTTATAAACCAAAATTGAGCAAAATGCACTGTCCTAAGGACTTTCAACCTATCAAAGCATTAAAAAAACATATAAAGACCTAAGAGAAGACTCTCATTCACTACTCCAAACCAACCTATGAAAAAACACACCAAAATGAAGAAAATGGACTCAAAACAAGGGCTTATAAGCCAAAATTGAGAAAATGCACTATCCTAAGGACTTTCAACCTACCAAAGCATTACAAAAACATATTAAGACCTAAGAGAAGACTCTTATTCACCAATCAAAACTAAAATATGAAAAAACATGTTAGAGTAATATAATATTCAATCTAGGTCCATGGATTTATCTTTTTAGGCTGAGGTAGTCAATTGTGCCAATTAAATTCAGAATCGGATGCCTCACAAGGCGATTTGACATATGAGTCCTAAGGAGGCTTGGTCTCATGACAAGCTTGATGTTTCTTTTTTCTAAGTATTTGGCAGTGAGGCATGGGCATTTATTCTTGATGCTCAGAGGAAAGCAATGGAGCGGAAGAGCTGACCCCTCATTTTTGTTGGCTACTGTGAGGATGTTAAGGCGTATAGGTTGTTTGATCTTGACTCCAAAGAGGTCCTATTTTGATGGGATGTTTAGTTTGATGAGTGCCTTCCCACAATGGATACCCTATCTCCAATGTCTACTCCTCTGCCTACTCCTCCCACGACATCTCTTCAGGATTATTTTGAGGATGATTCTAATGATGTTGTTGATGATTTGCCATCCCCACCTCAGATGCCCAAGTGGGCTTGCTTTATTGTTGAGGTAGTATGATCTATGGTCAGTGATCCTTCAGATACTCGTCGCACCCATTCTCATATTGTGGGTTCTAGTCTTTTGAGTCATGTTATTTCAGATGATCCTCAAAAGTTTTTAGAGGCTATAGGACACCCTGAGTGGGATTGTGCTATGGAGGAGGAGTATTCTTCTTTGATGAGGAATAATACTTGGGATCTTTGTCCTCTTCCTAAGGGCAGAAAGATGGTTCAGTGCCGCTGGTTATATCACACTAAGTATGTTTCTGATGGTTTGATTGATAAGTACAAAGCATATCTTGTGTTGGTATTTTGGTATGGTTTTGTCATTGATGTCAACACCTAAAAAACACTTATCAACTCTGGCACTTTGGAGAATCAGCAACATTCACCGGCAAGCAAGTGACTCATGCACAGTTACCGGTATCTGGTACACCGACAAGATATAATGATCATCAAAACTTGGAATAATATGGAAATCACATGGTTATGTCGAAGACATCATTTGGACATCTTGTCTTGGAGTTTTGTTCATTGGTATATTCATATTTGCATATTTGTTGTTACCGACAAATAGGTCCAGGGTTACACCGGCAGGTTTATCTTTTCCAGATCAGCATGGCACGCTATGGAGATGATTAATTATTGTTGTAAATGCATTAAGCCGACATGTTCAATCAGTTATTGCATCAAATATTGTATTGTTTGTAAAATGTTTTTATTATAATATCTTATAGAGCCGACCTACTAAAATTGGTCTTAGGTTATGGTATAAATGTAAGATCTTATTTGTAAGATCGGATGTGGAATGCGAAAAAGGATTGTGTGAAGGTATATGCGAGAATAAGCAGAGTGTTACACATAGACATCATTTGAAGGTTAAAGGAGGGTTTTTGTAAAGACAATCAAAACTACACCAGTACTAAATCCAACATATGAAGATGTTATTTTGTGCAGTACATTCTTATTGGATTTAACCATCCAACTATAGTTAGTGTGACTCCCATTCAATGATTGAGTAGTGAGCTGTAGGCGCTTGGCCTTTCTGCATGTGTAGACCCCATTTATGTAAACTTACTATCTGCAGTAGTATCATCTGATTGTGGGTAAGGTTTCCCACTATGGTTTTTCCCCTTATAGGGTTTCCATGTACAAATATTGGTGTTATGTGTTGTGGATGACTTTCTCTTTATGTTTCATGCACTAATCGTTACCGGTATAGAAATTAACTATTAAATCTGTCTACCGACATATTAAACTAGTTTACCGATATCAAACATTAAGTTGGTTAAGTTGTTTTTGGTTTGAATTTATTTGACAACTTATTCATCCACCCCCCCCCCCCCCCCCCCTCTCAGTTGTCTCCGGGACCTAACAATTGGTATAAGAGCTTAGTCCTCTTTTTTAGAAGTTTAACAACTTGAGGAGATCCAATATCTACTAATTATTTCAGGAAGGATAATCCTAAACTTGATGGAACCATGGCATATGGAAGATCAGAATGGAGACACATCTAAATTGCATTGGAAAAGACATCTAGGATGTTACAAAGAATGGTTATACTATTACTGTACAAGTTCAGCCTAGTCCAGCTAACTTGACTAAAGATGAGAAAAATGATTGCAAAGCAAGAGAAGCACTTTTGAGTGCATTATCAGATCAACAAATCATGGGACTATCAGATAGGTCTACTGCTAAAGCTATTTGTGATCATTTGGAAACACTGAATGAAGGAGATTCCATAGTCAAAATTGCAAAACTTGAAAGCTTCCGGGTCAGGTATGAACATCTGAAAATGGAAGAAGATGAAAGGATTTCTGCTTTTATGGAAAGAGTAAATGAAATTATTTTGGGTATTAAATGTTGTGGAGGAACCTTAAGTGAAGATGAAATTGTTTCAAAAGTTGTAAGAGGATTGCCACCGGCATATAAAATGAAAGTCACTGCTATAAATGAGTTAAGAACAATGCCTAATACATCGGTTACTAGGGATACATTAATTGGGAAACTTTCAGCTTTTGAAATTGAAGAATTTGGTCCTATTGCTACTATAAAGATAGATTTGGCCTTTAAAGCATCAACATCATCTACTCCATCATTTGATAAATCTAATTGGAAAGCCTTTTATGCAAGAGAACTTGAAGAAAGCAGGAAAGAAAATGAAGAGCTTGAAGCACTATTTGCAAGGAAAATTCCTAAAGGTCTAGTTGGAAGTAAGTATGAAGGTAAAGCACCCTTTAAATATTTTAACTGCAATAAGATTGGTCATATGGCTTCAAGATGCCCTGATAGACATGCTAGACTAAGAGAAGAAGCTAGAAGAACATACAAACCTAACCCTAAATATCAGAGATACAGATTTAAGAAGAATAAAGACAAATCTTGTTACATTGCTGATGATGGTGTGATTGATGATTCTGATGAGGATCAAGTAGACAATGGATGGGTTTTTGTTGCTATAACAGAAGATCAACTGACACCTACTGCTCAACCGGTAGTATAGGCCTTGATAGCTAAAGTTGAAGTAAAGGATGAATGGATCATTGCTCACATCATATGACAGGAGACAAAGGTAAATTCTTGAACTTTCAAGAATACAATGGAGGCTTAGTGAGATTTGGAGATGACAAAGCTTGTTCAATCAAAGGTAAGGGTACAATATCTCTTGATGGTAAGCATAACACTAGCAATGTTTACTATGTTGAAGGATTCAAGCATAATCTTTTGAGTGTTGGTCAATTAGTTGAGAAAGGATTTCAATTTAAATTCAAAAATGGAAAATGCAAAATCATGAATAGAACTGGTTTGGAAATTGCAATCGGTAATTAGACTAGAGGTAATATCTTTCATTTGAATAATAGTGAAAAGACATGCTTAAAATTGTACATATAGATGAAAGTTGGTTATGGCATAAGAGACTCTGTCATGTAAACTTTGATTGCATGGTAAAGATCAGTACTACTAAGGTAGTTAGAGATTTACCTAAAATTGTCAAACCTCAAAATACAGTATGTAAGGAATGCCAATTTGGAAAACAAGTTAGAGCTAGTTTCAAAAGTATTCCAGAAAAATCCAATAATGCCCTTGATTTGATTCACACTGATTTATGTGGTCCAACTAGAACTAAAAGCTTATAAGGTGATAAATATTTCATGTTAATCATTGATGACTATTCTAAAATGTGTTATGTTACTTTTCTCAAAGAAAAATCAGAAGCACTTGGAAAGTTCAAACTATTAAAAGAAATGGTAGAAAATGAAACCAGTAAGAAAATCAAATCTCTAATATCAGATCAAGGAGGTGAATTTACATCTAAGGAATTTAATACATTCTGTGAAGTGATTGGAATCAGAAAAAAGCTATTAGCACCTCGAACACCACAACAGAATGGAGTTGTTGAAAGGAAAAATAGAACTATCTTAGATGAAGCAAGAAGTATGTTATCAGAAGCAAACCTACCACATGTATATTGGAGAGAGGCAGTCAATACAACAGTCTATACATTCAACAAAGTTCACATCAAAGGTGAAACCGGTAAGATCCCTCATGAACTATGGTTTGGTATTACTCCTACTCTTAAGTATTTCAGAATTTTTGGAAGTAAATGTTATATCAGAAGAGACGAGTATATTGGCAAATTTGATCCTAGAAGTGATGAAGGAATATTTCTTGGTTATTCATCTACGAGCAAGGCATATAGATGTTTTAACAAAAGATTGCAGAAAATTGTTGAAAGTACAAATGTAAAGATTGATGAACAATTTAGAGGAAGTTCAAGGTATATACACTCTAAACCGGCAACATAAATTTTGACAAATGAACCTACTTTGAATCCACCGATACAGAATGAAGATCCAGTTACCTCGATATCATCTGAGGATTCCATAGTAACTAAGGAACAACAGCAAACAAAGACACCCCGATATGTAAGACTAAATCATTCTGAAGATCAGATAATTGGAAACAAGTTTAAAGGAGTTATGACAAGAGGAAGATTGGCAAATGAAGAGGTATGTCTTATTTCTCAAATTGAACCATCATCTGTTAATGAGGCATGTGAAGATAAATTTTGGATTAAAGATAAGGAAGAAGAATTAGAACAAATTGAGAAAAACAACACTTGGACATTAGTTCCTCAGCCTAAAGATAAAAATGTAATTGGAACCAAATGGGTATTTAGAAACAAACTTAATGAAGATGGTAAGGTTGTCAGAAATAAAGTAAGACTAGTGTGTAAGGGATACTCTCAGAAGGAAGGAGTTGATTAAAATGAAACCTTTGCACCAATAGCTAGAATTGAGGCAGTCAGATTATTTTTGGCTTTTGCAGCACACAAGAACTACAAAGTTTATCAAATGGATATTAAATGTGCATTTTTGAATGGAGATCTTGAAGAGGAAGTGTACATTGAACAACCTGATGGATTTTCTTTGACAAATGACAATGATATGGTTTGCAGGTTAAGAAAAGCTTTGTATGGATTAAAACAAGCTCCAAGAGCTTGGTATGCAAGATTGGATAAGTATCTTTTAAAGATTGGTTTTACTAAAGGAAATGCAGACAACAATTTATATTATAAAGTAACTAATGATGACATCTTGATTATAGAAGTATTTGTTGATGATATAATCTTTGGAGGAGAAGATGGATTATGTAAAGAATTTTCTATTAAGATGCAGCAAGAATTTGAAATGTCTATGATTGGAGAAATAAAATTCCTTTTAGGATTGCAAATTTCACAGACTGATAAAGGTATATTCTTGAGTCAATCCAAATACTTAAAAGAGTTACTAAAGAAATTTGGGATGGAGAACTCTAAACCAGTAAGCACACCTATGACAACAAATGATAAATTATCACAAAGGGATGAATCTACACCTGTTAATCCAACTAGATACAAATCTATGATAAGAGGTTTACTGTATTTAACACAAACCAGACCTGATATTATGAATGCAATATGTATTGTTTCAAGATTTCAAAGTAATCCTAGAGAAAATCATGAATCAATAGTAAAAAGGATTTTTCGGTACTTACAAGGTACTATAAATCTTGGATTATGGTACCCTAGAGATGAAAACTTTGAATTATGTGCATACACAGATGCAAATTGGGCAGGAGATGTGGATGATAGAAAAAGCACCATTAGCAGAGAATTCTTTCTTGGAAACAAATTAGTCTCTTGGTTGAGTAAGAAACAAAGTTGTACGTCTTTATCAATAGCAAAATCAGAATATGTTGCAGCAGCAACTAACTGTACACAGGTACTATGGCTTAAGCAAATGTTGAAAGACATAAAGGTAAAATGCAAGGAACCTATTACTATCTATTGTGATAACACTACAGCAATTGATATATCTAAGAATTTGGTATTACATTCTAAAACCAAACATGTTTCTATCAAACTAAATTTTCTAAGGGAAAATGTTGAAGCAAAGGAGATAAAACTGGTTTATGTGAATACTAAAGAGCAGATTGCATATATTTTTACTAAACCTTTGCCTAAGGAGACTTTTGAATATCTCAAAGATCAACTTGGAGTCATACCACCACCGGTAGAGACTTAGACATTTGATGATTGTTATCAACCCGCATAATTAATAGAGAAATATTTTATTCTGGCCTTTGATGGGAAGCTACTTCTCAGGGGGAGTAGTTGGTATATTGAATTGATTGGTATTTTGTATATGAACTTGGTTTTTATTGTAACTTTGGCATTTGATGTCAAAGGGGGAGAGATTGGTATGGAAAAACTTTTAAAAACACAAGGAAAACACATGTTGCTCCCAAGGGGAGAGATTGTTGTTTAGGAGAGATTATTACTCTCTGTATCTGTATTTTGATTTCTGGTTATAATCTCTTTTTGGAGATTGTTGGTTTTTGGTATTTTGCATTTCTGTTTTGGCACTTTGATGGTTTTTCTATCTTGTGTTGCCATCAATGCCAAAGGGGGAGATTATTGGTATTTTGGTATGGTTTTGTCATTGATTTCAACACCTACTAAACACTTATCAACTCTGGCACTTTGGAGAATCAACAACATTCATCGATAAGTAAGTGACTCATGCACAGTCACCGGTATCTGGTACACTGGCAAGATATAATAATCACTAGCACTTGGAATGATATGGAAAACACATGGTTATGTCGAAGACATCGTTTGGACATCTTGTCCTATAGTTTTCTTCATTGGTATATTCATGTTTGTATATTTGTTATTACCGGAAAATAGGTCCAGGGTTACACCAGTAGGTTTATCTTTTCCAGATTAGCATGGCACGCTATGGAGATGATTAATTATTGTTGTAAATGCATTAAGCTAACATGTTCAATTGGTTATTGCATCAGATATTGTATTGTTTGTAGAATGTGTTTATTGTAATATCTTGTAGAGCCGACCTACTAAAATTGGTCTTAGGTTATGGTATAAATGTAAGATCAGATGTGGAATGCGAAAAATGATTGTGTGAAGGTATATGCGAGAATTAGTAGAGCTATACACACATACATCATTTGAAGATTAAAGGAGGGTTTTTGTAAAGACAATCAGAACTACACCGGTACTGAATACAACATATGAAGATGCTATTTTGTGCAGTACATTCTTATTGGATTTAACCATCCAGCTGCAGTCAGTGTGACTCCCATTCTATGAATGAGTAGCGAGCTCTAGGTGCTTGGCCTTTCTGCATGTGTAGACCCCATTTATGTACACTTACTATCTGCAGTAGTATCATTTGATTGTGGGTAAGGTTTCCCACCATGATTTTTCCCCTTACAGGGTTTCCACGTACAAATATTGGTGTTGTGTGTTGTGGATGACTTTGTCTTTATGTTTCATGCACTAATCCTTACTAGTATAGCAATTAACTATTAAATCTGTCTACCAGCATATTAAAAAAGTTGACCAGTATCAAGCATTAAGTTGGTTAAGTTGTTTTTGGTTTGAATTTATTTGACAACTAATTCACCCCCCCTCTCAGTTGTCTCCAGGACCTAACATCTTGTTGTGAAGGGTTTCTCGCAAGTTGAGGGTATGGATTACTTCGAGACATTTGCCCATATCACCAAGATGAACTCTATTCTCTTTGTACTATCTCTTGTAGCATCTAGGGGTTGGCTCATTTTTCAAATGGATATGAAGAGTGTCTTCTTGCATGGAGACCTACAGGAGGAAATATATATGGAGCAGCCTTAGGGATTTGTGCATGACATTTCTTTGGTTTGCAGACTTTGGCATTCATTGTATGGTCTCAAACAAGCCCCTCAGGCTTGGTATGAGAAGATGGACTCTTTCTTTCTCTCCATTGGTTTCACCCGCAATCATTCTGATCACACAATGTACATTCATCTTCTTGAGGATGAGATCCTAATTCTTGTACTATATGTTGATGATCTCCTCATCATAGGTAGCTCATCCTCTATAATTCACCATGTTCAATGAGCTTTTATGGACCAGTTTGAGATGATAGATCTCAATCTTCTACACTATTTTCTTGGTCTTTAGGTGATTCAGTCTTCTGATGGGATCTACATTTTCCAGTAGAAGTATGCTCTTGACATGATTCAGTGCTTTGGGATGCTTTAATGCAAGCTTGCTCCCACTCCTTTTCAGTTAGGGGGTTGTTTTGATTACTACTTGCTCCACTCCTTCAGTAGATTCTACACTTTACAGACAGTTGGTTGGCAGTTTGTTGTACCTGACGCACACTCATCCTGATCTTTCTTTTGCGGTTGGCCTTGTCTCTTGATTCTCTCATGATCCTCATGAGAGTCATTAGCAAGCCACCAAACATATTTTGTGGTATATTCAAGGCACTATTTCTCATGGCATTCACTACACATCAGGGGAACCTCACATTGTTGGCTACATTGACTCAGATTGGGCTGGTGATGTCACTGATCAAAAGTCTACTTCTGGCTTTGTTTTATGTCTTGACTCTAGTCCTATCACATGGTCTTGCAAGAATCAGACTACCCATGCATTATCATCTACATAGGCTGAGTACCGAGCTGATGTGCTCGCCAGTTAGGAGATCTTATGGCTTCGACAGTTGATGAGTGAGTTTGGTTTTCCTCCTGATTGTCCCACTATTCTTTGGTGTGACAATCAAAGTGCTATTCATATTTCTGGCAACTTGGTAAAGCATCAGTGGATGAAGCACATTGAGCCTGACATGCATTTTATTTTCTAGTTGATTTGGGATGGTTCTCTCATTCTGGAGTACATTCCCACTACCAAGCAGGTTGCAGACATCTTCACGAAGCTTTTTGCATCTTTGCGCTATCTTAAATTGCGCTCTATGCTTGGGGTGAAGTAAGTTGTCCTTGGGGGGTCTTTATGAGGGCTTCCTTCCTTCTTATTTCTTTTAGCATGTTCTTTTATCTCTTTTTGGAGAGGAGTTTTTTTCCCACTGGGTTTTCTCCTTTTTCTCCGTTTCATAGAAATTTCATTGATTTGGGTACTTGATCAAGCCTTGTTGTCGGAACCCATCTTTCTCACTTTCAGTAGTTGTTCTAGGTTTTAGCTTCTCCCTAATTCTACCTTAAGGGGGGGTGTTAGAGTAATCGGGTCTTTACTTGATTAATTAAACAACATTTGTCTAATTATTTAAATTCGCTTTATCTCTTTTACACTTAAGCTAACATTAGGTGCATAATAATTAATTCTTTTATTAATTATTATGGGCAAGCCTAGGTTTTCCCTTTTAGGGTTTATTGACCTATTAGAGGTTATTTTTCTTTTCTATGTATTATTATCACATTACACATTTTGGTGAATATTGAGCTCTCATCTTTTTGAGCATATTTCTGTGTATTTGGTTTGTCATTATTGCTTCCTTGCTTCTCCTTGTAACAGGTTTATTTCAGCTTGTAGAGATCATTTGGGCTCCTATGGTGTTGTATTTCTCAACTCTCACAAAACACACCAAAATGAAGAAACTGGACTCAAAACTAGGTGCTCCTACACCATACTCCCCCATAGAAAATAAGTCAAGTGACTCCTTGAGGAAACAAAGAAAATGGAACTCCATGCCTAGAGAATTCTGCCTCAAGTATCCAAGTAGCCTCTGATACTAGAAGGTGATGCCACTTCACCAAATCCTCCATGTAGGTGGTCTGCCTTGTTTTCTTCAAAATTCTAGTATCTAATACCTTATGGGCTTGGGGAATGGGTGCAATTGGTAAGGGTGGGTCTTAAAGTGCTTGAGATACCTCTGAAACTCTACTATCTTTTGTTGGAAGTGTGCCCTTATACTGCACCAAATCTGCCACATTGAAAATGGGTGACAAAGCCATATCACCGAGTAAGTCTACCTTGTATGCATTGCTGCCATACTTGGCCAAAACTTTTCAAGGACCTATCCTCCTCATTTTAAGCTTACTAGGGACACCTTTCTAAAGTCTTTCCTTGTTCAAATGAACCATCACCATATCACCAACAACAAATTGGATATCTTTCCTTTTCTCATCCACCTTGTCTTTGATCTTTTTAATAGTCTCCAATAGGGTTGTCCTAACCTGCTCATGAACCTCTTGCATTGATTGGGCCATGTCTAAGGCATGTCCACTCTATTGTCCCATCTTACCCACATCTTTGAGCTCCAAAATGCCTCTAGGATGAATACCATACACCACCTCAAAAGGGCTTTTATCAGTGGACCTATTCACACTATCATTGTAAGAAAATTTTGCTTGGTGGATGATTAGATCCCAAGCTTGACCATACTCTTTTGTTAGGCATCTAAGTAGATTTCCAAGTGTTCTATTGACCACTTCAGTTTGACCATCCATTTGGGGATGATAGGCTGAATTGAAAGACAAATTAGTGCCTAATCTTTGCCACAAGATCTTCCAAAAATGACCAATAAACTTTACATCCCTATCTAACACAATGTTGATAGGTAAACAATGAATCCTAATAGTTTCTTTGAAAAACAAGTGAGCAATGTGGTTGTCATCATGAGTGACCTTGCATGGGATAAAATGATCCATCTTACTAAACCTATCTACCATGACATAAATTCTATCAAAACCTGATTTGGTTTTTGGCAAACCAACCACAAAATCCATACTTACACACTTCCATGGCCAGTTGGGAATAGGTAAAGGTTGATAAAGACCAATATTGGAATATGTACCCTTATCTATTTGGAAAACCACACATTGCTCCAAATATATTCTGATATCTCTTTGCATTTTAGGCCAAAAGTAGAACCTTTGGACAAGTTCCAAAGTCTTGTTCAAACCAAAGTGTCCACTCAAGCATCCATTATGCTTTTCTTGTATTAAGTTTTCCCTCATAGACCCCCTAGGTGCACAAAGTTGTCCTCCTTTGAATAAAAGGCCATCTTGCAAGGTGTAATCTACATATTCACTATGAAAATGGTTTCCAAACCCTTGGAAAACCTTGTAGGCAGCAGCAAAATCTTCATCTTCTTCATACAAATTCTTGAAGCTATCCACTCCAATGCTTTTGAGCTGCACTTCTTGCACTGTTAGTAACCTCCTACTCAATGCATTAGTTACCTTATTACATTTTCCTTTCTTGTGCTTGATGGTAAAGGTGTATGATTGCAAATACTCTACCCATTTAATATGCCTATGGTTTAACTTTTCTTGTGAATTAAGAAAGCTAAGAGCTTGATTATTAGTGTAAACCACAAATTCCTTAGGTAGCAAATAATGCCTCCATTTCCTAAGTGATTGGACAAGTGCATACAATTCCAAATCATAGTAGGAATGCCTTTTCTTTGCATCATTAAGTTTCTCATTGAAGAAGGCAACTAGTTTATTGTCTTGACTCAAAACTACTCCAATCTCTATGTTGCTTGCATCACATTCAATTGTGAAGAGTTTTTCAAAGCTTGGTAGGATAAGTACCGGTTGAGTAGCCACCTTTTTCTTCAAGAGATCAAAGCCTATTTGTGCTTCCTTTGTTCATACAAACTTGGTTCTCACACCTCCCTTGATTGTCTCAAGCATGGGTGCACAAATTTCACTGAACCCTCTGATGAAATTTCTAATTAATTGAGCCAAGCCATGGAAACTTCTCACTTCACTTACTATCCTAGGTGTGGGCCAACTGATTATGGCTTCCACCTTAGAGGAATCCTTCTTCAAATCACCTCTTGAGACTACAAACCCAAGATACACCAATTCTTGTTTCATAAACTCACATTTCTCCAAATTGATGGTTAGTTGTTCATCACAACAAGACAATTTCTATATGCTTAAGATGCTTATCCTTAAACTTGATAAAAATTAAGATGTCATCTAAGTAAACAACAACAAATTTACCAATAGAGTCCTTGAGTACTTCATTCAAGAGTCTCATGAATATGCTAGGGGAATTTGTGAGTTCAAATGGCATAACAAGCCATTCATAGAGTCCTTCTGTAGTCTTGAAGGTTGTCTTGCATTCATCACCTCCTTTATTCTGATTTGGTAGTAACCACTCTCAAGATCTATCTTGGTGAAGTATTTGGCACCCCCCAAATAATCCATCAAGTCTTCAATTCTTGGGATGATAAATCTATAGCTGATGGTAATCTGGTTTATGGCTCTAGAGTCAATGCAAAGTCTCCAAGTACCTCCCTTCTTTGGGGCTAGAACGGTGGGTACTACACATGGGCTAATACTCTTCCTAATTAGACCATCATCTAGGAGTTCTTGTATTTTTTTGACTATCTCTTTGTTTTGATCCGATGTCATTTTATAAGCCGCCTTATTGGGTAAAGAAGCTCTAGGTATAAAGTCAATTTGATGACTTATGGCACATTGAGGAGGCAATGTAGTTGGTGTTCCATCACTAATGATGTCCTCAAACTGATTTAGAACCTACTGCACTTCTTTAGTAATTCTCACCTTCTTCTCCTTGCTATCCTCATTTGGATTTACAACAATGGCAAACCCCACTCCTTCTCCGTCATTGAGTGTGTTGATGAAATCCTTCTCACCAACCAGCAGCACATTAGGACCTTTGGATCTTCCCTCTACCTAGCCTCCTATGGACTAGATTTTGTAGGTGGTTCCATCTTTTTGGAAAGTATAAGCATTCTTCTCCCAATGATGTATGGCCTTTCTATCAAACTGCCATGGCCTACCTAGGAGTAGGTGGAAAGCATCCATGGGAAATATATCACATAAGATTTTGTCTTTGTAACCCCCAATGGTGAACTCAACCCAGGTTTGTTCATTTACCAGAACATGCTGCCCCTTGATGAGCCATGTAACTCTACAGGGGTCACTATGTGGTATTCTTGGCAAATTGAGCTTACTCACCACTTCCTCTGACACTATATTATATGTGAATCCTAAATCCACCACCACTCTACATACCTTTCCCATGATCTTACATTTTATTCTGAACAAGGATCTCCTTTGGCTAGGTTCCTCCTTAACTAGTTCTTTGATCAAGACTCTCCTTATCATGAGGTTCTCTCCAACCTCTGAATCCAAGCTTACTTTTGATGCTTTCATGTTTGTTGCATCCTCTTGAGCATAATTTACTCTCCTCTCACCTCTTTGGAATGAAGAAGACTTCTTAGGGAACCTATAGGCCGGGTGTCCAAGTTGATGGTAGTTGTAGCACTTCATGGTGGCAAAATAGGACCCTCTTCCTGATCCACTAAACCTTCCTCTACTAGAGTTGCTAGATCCCTTCCCTCTATAGCTACTCTTGCTATTGGAATCCCCACTTTACTCAACCAATTTGGATTCCCCTTAGGATCTTTGGTCTACACTTCCTCCACCAAAACTACCTCTCTGACCTCTTCCATCTCTTCCCCTACCTCTGCCTCTATTGCTTTGTTCTTGTTTCTTATTTCTCTTTTCCTCCACTCTTAGTACCAACTGATAACACTTGTGCACGGTGTTGGGGCATAAAAAGCTCAATTCCTCTTGGATATTCCATCTCAAGCCATTTAAGTATCTGGCTACCTTGATGTTCTCATCCTCTACTACCTTGGATCTTAGACACAACTTCTGGAATTCCTTAGTATAGCTGCTCACATCCAAATCTCTTTCCCTCAAATTTTGTGTCCTCTTGTGCACCTGGATCTCATAATCCTCAGTGATGTATTCCTCTTTCACCTTGGCTAACATGCCCTTCCACGTAGCTATGGGGTTCTTGCCCTCTTTTTTCCTCTCTTTTTGAATAAATTTCCACCAAGTCAATGTTGCCCCTCTCAATCTAGACTTGGCCACCTTCACCTTTTGTTCCTCACTGATTCCATCACATTCAAAGTGATTCTCCAACCCCTCTATCCATTCTAGGACTACCTCGGGCTCCATTTTTCCACAAAAAAGTGGCACTCCTTCTAGGGATTTTCCTCCTAAGGCTTTAATTTATTTAAGGAAAGGTTTCTTCAGGTAGAATATTGTCTGATTCAGGATTCCTATCCTCTTCTACAACTTCTTTTCCCTTCCCTTCATTGACCTTGATTGTCACTTTCTCAGTTTTATCTTCAACTGCATCTAGTTTGCTCTCTAGTTGTAATAATCTTTCTCTAAGGAGCCTATTTTCTTCTTCTTGGTCTTCTACCTCCTTTTCTAGCTCTACATTGGTCACCATCCTTAAACTAGTCTCTAACACAGATTCAATGTCTGTCATATGTTGGCTTCTTCCCAAATCTTCGAGGCTTTGATACCACTATGATGGGGAGGTCACTCAAAGAGAGATAATTCCTTGCTTAAGGGTAGTCAAATATTATCCTTGTGGGCTTCATACTTTTTTCATATTGTCTTCTAATCAATTTAGACACCTAAGCTCTCTAGGAGTGCTCCCAATCCAGATGTGCTCTCTAGTTGCTCAAGCATGGTTGAGATTCATGAGGGTAAATCCAACCTTACACTCTAAAACTCCTAACAAGTGCTTGTAGAGGTTGAATAAGGTATTTGGGATGTTTTTCAAGATCAACCAACTAGTTTTGAGTGAGGGTTTCATTCTTTTCCTCATTGCTCCTTCCTTTTCCTATTTTCTAGGCCTAGTAGCCCTAGAGCCCCAATTAGCCCTACCTAACTGGTTTTTTGTGGATTTTCTTCCAATTTCTCCAAAGACCCACACAAACTCTTTACTGATCAGGATACCCTTTTGGATGTACCTTCCAACTGAATTTAGGAATCTCAGTCTGACTGTATAGGTACAAAACCCGATAAATGCTTGTTTTAGGTGGTTTTGGGCTTGTTTTGGTCTTTTTCCAAGGGTTAGGTGTCTTCCTTGATCTTCCACACCTCAAAATTCACACATATGTTCTACCACACATCATTTGTTCATCCCAAACACTTTGTAACTCCAACCCTTCTCATTCCTGCAAACACTTGCATAATCTCATTCATTTCCTAACCGGGCTATGACTAAGCTTGCCTAGGAAATGATGCTCATTGGCCTTTCAATGACCTCCAAAATAAAATAAAATCTATTTACACTGTAAAAAGGTTCCTTGGCTTGATTACCAAGTTTTATTGAGGATAACTCAAAGGAATTCAAGCTGGAACCATGTCTGGGCCTCTCAAACCCTTACTCAGGCCGAGAGCTTAGAAAATTAGTAACTCAATTCAAACCTGAAAACAAACTAATAAAATTACTTCCTAAGCACTAAAAGAACATGTAAAAATAAACAAACAAAGTATAGTAATTCAATCAATCCATCTAGTGTGGATTTCTGCTCTGATTCTTGAAAAGTTGCAATATAAAACTTCAAAAATGGTCACAAAATGTATTCCAACCAACTCCAAGTGTTCAAAAACCTTTTGAAATCTATTCTTATGGATTTTATATGCCATTTGTGTCCTAAATAACTCTCCATAGGTTCCCTAACCAACCTTTTTCTCAAAAATACAAAAAGTTGCTCAACGTTGCAAAAAATTGTCAAGCAACTTTGACAACTTTTGCCAAAAAGTGCATTTTTGCCTTACATGCTTAATTCTCTCCTCCAAACCATATAAGATGACTCAAAACCATTACATTGACATTTCCCAATGCCAAACAAGGATATTCAAGGCATTTTTCATCAAAATGCAAGATTTTGCCATTTTAGGCTTACAAGGGCTTATAAGCCAAAATTGAGCAAATGCACTGTGCTAAGGACTTTCAACCTACTAAAGCATTAAAAAAACATATTAATAGCTAAGAGAAGACTATTATTAACCACTCCAAGACAACCTATGAAAAACACACCAAAATGAAGAATCTGGACTCAAAACTAAGTGCTCTTGCACAACAAACCTTATAGGCCTCCTTGAAATCTTCATCCTCTTGATACATATCTTTCAAGGCAGTGATTCCCATGATTTCCAATTGAATCTCCTAGATTGTTAAGTTCCTCCTACTAAGTGCATCAGATGCTTTATTAGCCACACCTTTCTTATGTAGGATAGTGAAAGTGTAAGCTTGAAGATATTCCATCCACTTCATATGCCTGTGATTTAGTTTCTCCTACCTATTCAAAAAACTTAGTGCATGGTTATCAGTATACATAATAAACTCCTTAGATAAGAGATAATATCTCCACTTCCTAAGAGATTTCACCATAGCATACATCTCTAAGTCATATGTAGAATATTTTTTCTTTGCCTCATTTAGTTTCTCACTGAAAAATGCCACAGGTCTACCCTCCTAACTCAAGACTCCTCCCATGGACTTCTGTGATGCATCACACTCAATAGTAAAAACCTTGTGAAAGTGAAGGATTACTAGAAAAGGTTGCTCTACAATCTTAGTTTTTTATAACTCAAAAGACCTATCAGCCTCCTTAGTCCAGACAAATTTACATTTCCTTCCACCTTTTATTGTTTCTATCATTGGTGCACTAACCCCACTAAAATTCTTAATAAACTTTCTATAGAAACTTGCTAACCCATGGAAACCTTTTACCTCACTTGCTGACTAAGGGGTTGGCCAATGTATAATTGCCTCCACCTTAGATGGATCCATTTTTAGATTGCCTTGAGAGATCACAAACCCAAGGAACACTAGCTCTTCCATCCACTCAAATAGGCCTTCATTGGTCTTAAAATTTGTCTTCCATTGGTCTCCATCTCTGATCCTGATTTGATGGTACCCACTTTTCAAATTCATTTTGGAATAGTACTTGGGCCCTCCTAGACAGTCCATCAAGTCTTCCACTCTTGGCTTTGGGAGTCTATATCTTATTGTTATCATATTGATGGCCCTATAGTCAGTACACAACCTCCATATCCCTTCTTTCTTGGGAGCTATTACTATTGGGATTGCACAGGGACTTATGCTCTTCCTAATGAACCCTTTCTCTAGAAATTCTTGGATCTGTCTTGCAACTTCTATATTCTAGTTAGGGGTAAGCTTGTATGTTTCCTTATTGGGAAGTGTAGTGTCTGGAATGAGGTCAATACAATGAATAATTTCCCTTTGAGGGGGGAGGGAGTCTGTGGTACTGTCTACAACTATTCCTTTATACTTCCCTAGCAGATCTTGAACCTCTTTAGGATGTACTTTCTTTTCTATCTCCAGGCCCTTAGGGTACTTCTTAGGTTCATTCTTAGGCTTGACAACTATTACAAAGCAAGGGGAATCTTTATCCTTCAAAAATTTCATAAACTCCTTCTCATCTACTAGCATAACACTGGTCACAATGTTCTTATCCTTACTGTCATCTAGAAGAGGAGTCATAGTGAAGTTCACCCCATCTTTGGTGATGGTGTAAACATGCTTCCTTCCTTCATGCCTAGCATCTACATCATATTTCTAGGACCTACCTAGTAGTAGGTGCCAAGCATCCATTTCTACCACATCACACAACACCCTATCCTTATATTCACCTATTGAAAACTCTATCCAAACTTTCTCACTAATCAAGGCTTGTTGACCTTTATTCAACCAAGACACCTTATAGGGATGGGGATGAGGTAATCTTTGCAAGTTAAGTTTAGTAACCATTTCAATAGAAGCTATGTTATCTATAGACCCTGAATCCACAATGACTTTACATACCTTGCCTTGTACCTTGCAGGAGGTTCTGAAAATAGATTTCCTCCGAGGAGGTTCTTTGATGGTTGGTAGCTTCAAGAGGGTCTTGTTAATCATCAAGAGTTCTCCTTGCTCTGGATCTGCCGACTTTGAAGTTGATGTGTGGTAGGAGGTCATACTTTGACTACCTTCTTCTTGTATTAGATGTTCTCTTCTATCACCTCCTTGGCTACTATTGTTTAGCTTCTTTGGACACCTAAATGATTGATGCCCAACTTGGTTGCATGAAAAGAACCTATCGGTGAAGACACTAGGTCATCTTCCACCAAACCTTCCTCAACCATTTCCCCTTCTTCCTCTAAAACCACCTCTTCTCCTTGATTCTCCTTCATGTTCCTAATGATTGGACTCTCCTTGGGGTTTAGGAGATGATCCTCTACCATTGAATCTTCCCTTGGCCTTGAAACTTGTACCTTTTTCTCTACTATTGTGTTTTCCTTTCCTTTTTTGCCTCTCCTCAATCCTAATTGCCATCTGAAAACACTTTTGCACTAATTCAGGATTGAACAAACTCATTTCATCTTGAATACTGAACTTAAGACCATTGATGTACCTTGCCAACTTTTGTGTCTCACTTTTTGCCATCTTTACCTTGAGTGACATTTGGTGAAACTCCTTAGTGTAGGTACTGACATCCAAATCCCTTTGCCTTAGTTTTTGTAATCTCTTGTGTAAGATGATCTCATAGTCCTCAGGCACAAACTGCCTTTTGATATCTACCACCATCTTCTTCCATGAAGTTATAGGCTTCTTTCCTTCTTCATCTCTTTCATTTTGTAGGAAGTTCCACCAACTAAGAGTTGGACCCTTCATTTTAGATCTAGCCACCTTCACCCTTTGGTTATCAAGTACCTCTTCACATTCAAAATAATTCACCATTTCTTCTATCCAATCCATACATTCTTCTGGATTCATTTTCTTAGAGAATGCAGGTAGTTTTGCTCTATTGTCTCTTCTTCCCGCCCTATTAAGGGCTTCAACAAATTGTCTTTCATCTATTAGCATCTCATGTATCTCTTCTTCCTCTTCTCCTTCTCCATCAGAGGCCAATGCAACTTCTTTTCCTATTTGTTCTTTCTTCAACTTCTCTATCTCTTCCTCCATCTTTTTGTTCTTGGCCGCCTGCTCCCTTACAATCTTGGACAACTCCATGTTTTTCATAGGTCTAGTGGGAATCTCATCACTATTCTCTATCATGTCTTCCATTTCTTTTTCTTTCCCACTTCATGTAGAGGTTAGCAGCAATAGGGTGAAAAACCCACACATTCTCACTCTTAGGTCCTACAATGCCTATGCTTCCTCTCAAGGTCTGAATCAACGCCAACATGAAATATGGTTCTTAACCTCATCTAGGGATGGTATAACACTCCCTTTCCCTCCTTAGACTCACTAAGACCTTCCAAAAACATGTTTTGGAATACAAGTTTGGGTATTGGTCCTAGGGGCTTGAATAGGTCTACCAACTAGTAGCCCAATTTTACTGATTTTTTGGCCTTTTCTCCAAATTGTGCCAAACAACCTACCATGTAAATTTGGGTTTCAGATACCCTTTTGGAACTACTATCAAACTCCAAAATCTTAGGTTTCCAACTTATTCCTACACTCTCCAACACCTACTAGGTTCACAGGCCTAATTGATCAAGTTAGGTCTCTTTTACAAAAAGAAGTATGTGAGAATGGGGTCACATGAGGATTCTAACTCTTCAGGAGGCTTCTTCTATATCCAATTTTCCCAATCCATAAATTAACTTATCAGTGGTCACATTGTACCTCATGAATGTGATAATGATAAGGATGTGCCACAATGGTTGAATTTCACCTTTGAGAAAAAGAAAAGGAAAGTAATGCTACCAAAAGGTACACTACAGTAGGCAATCACTGAAGAATGAAGGAAAAAAAAAAGGCCAAGACCATACATCATTTATCAAGAATAGGTTCTGGTGAGGTGATTGCAGATGTAGAAGTTCCTATGCAAGTAGAAGGTTAGAGCTCTCCAAAGTACCAAGTATCACAGGTGAAACAGAGTAAGCAAGCTAAGTGGGGACAATTAGATACATTGGAATTAGCTACTAGCATCATCAAGGGGCGAATTGAAAAAGAACATACCTCCCATTCAAAGGTCAAAGCATAGTTGGAACAATATAAGCAGTTGTTAGTAGAGATGGGAAAACCTTTGGATACTTTTGTAAATGATAATTTAGTTGTTTCTATGCTTGAATGTCATAAATGTATTAAGCTAATTTGAAAATAAGAACGAATCACCAATTCTCAACTAATTAACAAAAATCAAAAATAATAAATGAAAATCAATACAAGAAATGAGAAATGCATTCAAATAGAAACTCCCTCATTCTACATCTTTGCTTCCATTGTTCTTCTCCAATTTGCGTGGTTGGTGGCTCTCAGGTATTGCACCAATTTCCTACATACAAATACTTTGAAGACTCTGATTTTGTGAATCTAGAAAAGCTATGATTCTAAAATGCTAGATTGAATTGATGAAAAGAGGTTGAATTAATAGATTTTCAACACAAAGAAGGTGAGGAATTGAACTCAAGTGTTTGATTGACAGATGTAAAGCAAAAAATCGAACCCTAGGTGTTCCCCCACTCCAAGGAGAGAAAAAGGAGGTCACTAGGATTGACGGTTTTCACTTAGGAGAGACTTTACATTCTTTACAAAAGAGGGTAAAATGTAAAGCGGAAAATTGAACCCTAGGTGTTCCCCCACTCCAAAGAGAGAGAAAGGAGGTCACTAGGATTGATGGTTTTCACTTAGGAGAGACTTTACATTCAAAAGAGGGGTTGAAACTCACAAGATCCAATCCCACACAATGCAAGATTGAATTCTAAATGAGTTTCAAGGGTTGAGACAGCAAGGATACCCTCTTTTGTAAAGAATGTAGATAGAAGGATTGAACTAGGAGTATATGTAAAAGTAGGAAAGATTTGCTTGTAGACGGAGATAGAGACACGAGATGAAGCTAAGGACCTGAAATTAGCAATAAAATGTCGAGATGATGCTCTCCTGCAAGTTTGAGTGAAAGTTGACGAGACGATGGCACCCGGAGTCCACATGGTCCTCCGAAAAATCGACGAAACGAAGGGGGATCTGTTTGTCTCTGCACAAGGATTCTAGATCTTCAATTACAACCGCGTACCTACAACCTACACACAGAAAAGAGAGGATGATTGGGGGGTTAGGGATTAGGGGTTTGCCTTCAGGTCAAACCCCAGTTTTGGAATTAACCAAGAAATGAGAATGCTGTAAATGTAAATGTTTGTAATGTAATCAAGTACTGATACCTTGTTGTAAGAATGTTTGTATTCTTACATGCGAAGGTGTAATGATGTTGTATGTTGTATGTTGTGTGCTGTAGGTGATCTCCTCTTCAATGGTTGAATCCTTGTCTTGAATGCAACACCTAGCCTTGAATGGAGACCTAGAATTCTCAATTGCTTGAAGGAATGCTTGAACGTTTGAATGCTTGAATGTTTTAATGTTTGCCTATCACTTCCACCTCTTGCGCACATATGTTTTTTCTCCTCTTTTTTTGGGAGGGGAAATGTAGTTTATATACTTGTCGATTAGGGTTAGGAGACTGATTTTTTTGACCTTAGGCCGACCTAGGAGCATTATTTTCCAAATTGCAAACTTGAAGACCCGATGCCCAACAAGAGATCGGGCCCAAAATAGGGCCAGGGACCAGGGCACTGGGTGCCATGGTCCCACCTCCTGGGACAACAAGGTGCAAGGAGGATCAGGCCAAGGTGCAAAAAGATGCAGTTTTTGATGTTGTAAACAGGTTTCGGGGTCTCCATTCAGGTTCAACGTTGTGCCGCCATCGTGAAGACCCAAATGCAGTCAAAATTGCAAGTGTTGCAATTTTATGATGCTAAATTTAACGCCCACTTTAGCAGGAGTATAAGCATACGCCCATACTTCCGGTAAAGTATAAGGAAACAACATTGAAAGACTTTCACCATGTCAAGGAGGAAAGATACACCAAGCCCCCAGTGGACTAAGGATCTTACGACTTCGATTGACAAAGTAAAAGGGAAGATCATGAGGGAGAACCATGACTGACAGTAGTAAGGTTCCCTCACTGTGAGTCATGCAAGAAAAATACCAAAAATTTTCAAGGCAAAGCTAAGTTCGCCAAGAAATTTTTAAGAATCTTGAAGAGATATGGATAGAGTGTATACCCCCTACGTTAAAGCGATCACACATGCCTCATCGGGGGTGACTGCTTTAAGGTAGTGATACACATAAGAAATGAGAAGGGAAAGGAGCATGTTATCACAAAGATTTAGCCCCCAAGTATGAGATAAACCCAAGGATAATAGACACAAAACACAAATCACGAGGTGACTTTGCTTTCCTTGGGGTCAATATGTTGTATGATAATTCATTTATATCATATGTATGTATGCATAATTGTTCTTCATTCCCCAATCAAGGAAGGTCACCTAGAAGAAGGGAACACATGTGTCTTTTGAGTCAACATGAAAGAGACCAAAAGAGATCTCAATGCTTTGCATCATCCTCAAGTAGACAACACTAAGGACAACAAATAGAAGAATGAGAATAACACATAGAAGAAGTAACAAAAGATATCAAGAGAGGAGGAGAGAGTCTGCTATGCTAATGAACTAGTCTAGCACATCATCCACCCCCCGATCATGCTGATCAATATGTCGGGAAGGCAGGAAACATGCTAGAGGAGGAACATCCAACACAGTAGATGGAGCTATCACAAGATCCAAACAAGGGCTATGTTCATGTTCCAAGCCACGTTGTTCTTGTCTAGGAGCTAGGATAAGTGCTTTAGAAAATTCGTTAGATAAATGGTTATCAATATCAACATATTCATATTCACTATCAGAAGAAAGAGGAGTAACATTTTCATCATGAATAACATTTTCATCTATATCATCATCAAGATTTATAAAAATAGGATCTTTAACTCGCACAGGATCAAAACCATCATGCATCTTATGCTTAGGAGATTTTGGCTCAATTTTCGGCTGAGGAGAAAATGGAATAATACTAGCTGAAGGTGTTTTTGGGGATTGCAAAGTTTGAGAAGTAGCTGCACGAGCTCTAAGATGACTCTTTCATCGGCGCTCACGTGCAAAACGATTTCGTCTAGTCTTAGTAGGAAGTTGAGAAGATTGAGGAGGAGGAATGTTCTCATCCTTATCACTTGGGTGTTTAGGTTGTGGTCTCTTAGGTTGGATAATAGGAGAAGAGGAAGGTCTCTTCTCTTTATAAGAGGAAGGAGGAGGAACTACTCCATAGAAAGGAGGAATGTTTGGTTTAGGAAGGATACCAAGTCCATCATGATGAGGAGGTATAGGTCTACTTTTAGAAAGTTTATTAGAAATAGACATAGTCACATCCATAGGAATGGGTTGGGAATCTTCTTGAGGAAAGACATTAGTTTAACTTTCAAAGGAAGAACTTCCTTTTCAAGAACGATAGGAATATCTAGTTTGGGTGTTCGAGGTTCACTTAGAGATAGGATCATATCTTTTTTCCACTTTTGATAAGATTTGAAAAGATGATCACTTCGTGGTGGAAGAGATTGGAATTGTTTAGGCCAAAAATAATCAATAGGAATGCTAGAAGTTCTTTCAGCTAGTTTAAAGAGACTATGATTGACAGTAACAACTTCACCATTATGGGGAAATTTCAAACACTTGTGAATAGGAGAAGCAATAGCTTTCATGGAAGATAGCCAAGGATAGCCTAGCTTCACATGAAATTATTTGGATGATGGAATAATAGCAAAGCTCACATCAAGGGATTTGTTATTGTAGCGTCCTAAAATTGTGACACTTGCAATTTTGACTGCATTTCGGTCTTCACGATGGCGACGCAACACGGAACCTGAATGGAGACCCCGAAACTTGTCCACGACACCAAAAACTGCATTTTCTTGCACCCTGGCCTGATCCTCCTTTGCACCCTACTGTCCCGGGAGGTGGGACTAGAGCATCCAGTGCCTTGGTCCCCTAGGACCATGGCACCCAGCGCCCTGGTCCCTGGCCCTATTTTTGGGTCCGGTCTCCTATGGGGCTTCGGGTCTTTTTGTTTGCAATTTGGAAAATAACATTTCCTGGTCGACCTAAGGTCGGGAAAATTAGTCTATCAGCCCTAATTGACAAGTATATAAACTACATTTTCCTCTCCCATTTGAGGAGGAAGGAGATATGTGTACAAGCATGGAAACGATACTCAAGCATTCAAGCATTCAAGCATTCAAACATTCCTTCAAGCAATTGATCATTCCAAGTCTCCATTCAAGGCTAAGTGTTGCATTCAAGACAAGGATTCAACCATTGAAGAGGAGATCACTTACTACATACAACATACAACATACAACAACATCTATACCTTCACACATAAGGATACAAACATCCTTACAACAAGGTATTAGTACTTGTTTTACATTACAATCATTTACATTTACAGCAATTTCTCATTTCTTGGTTAATTCCAAAACCAGGGTTTGACCTAAGGGCAAACCCCTAATCCCTAACCCCCCAATCATCTTCGCTTTTTTGTGTGTAGGTTGCAGGTACGTGGCTGAAATTGAAGATTTGGAATCCTTGTGCAGAGACGAACAGATCCCCCTTCATTTTGCGGATTTTTCGGAGGACCGTGTGCACGCTGAGCACCATCGTCCTGTAAACTTTTGCTCAAATTTGCCGGACAGCACCGTATCGACATTAATCTGCTAATTCTAGGTCCGCAGCTTCATCCTATATCCCTATCTCAGTTTATAAGTGAATCTTTCTCACTTTCTATGCATTCCTAGCTTAATTCTTCTATCAACATTCTTTACAAAAGATGGTAGCCTTGCTGTCTTAACCCTTGAAACTCATTTAGAATCCAATCTTGCATTCTGTGGGATTGGATCTTGTGGATTTCAACCCCTCTTTTAAATGTAAAGTCTCCCCTAAGTGAAAACCATCAACCCTAGCAACCTCCCTTCTCTCTCCTTGGAGTTGGAAGAGGGGAGAGCAACTAGGGTTCGATCATTTTTCCGCTTTACATTTTGGTAAACCCGATGTGAACATCCTTTCTGATTATTCATGGTTAGATTTGAAAATTGGATTCCTTGATTACATTTCCATGTTTGATCTTTTGCAAAATTTTAGAGGTTAATTGCATAAAAACCCTAAATTTTCTTTTTGAAAATTGAACTTGTGAAATATTTAATTGTTGATGCTTGTTTCAGATCTACCCTTCTATTGCAAATTATCAATTCATATCTGTGCTTTAATTTTGAAAATTAAGTGGTTAAGTGTCAAAACCCTAATTTTTGAAACCCTCTTGATTCAACCTTTGTCCGACAATTTCACTGATCAAAACATCTCCAAATCAGCTGTAACTTTGGATTCCGCAATAAAATCACAATATCTTTCATCCTTGAAAATTTGGAAAAAAGTTGCGAGGACCGTGTGCACTTCGAGCGCCATCATCCCCGACATTTTTTCCGAAATTTCGGGAGCTAGATCTTACTGTATTTTTCTACTAAAATCCAGAATTTTGGCTGATTTTATCAATTCTAACACTTTCAAAATTATAGTCAAAGTTGGTCTTGTGATTGCTTGGTTTAGGGCTTCTAATAATTCAAAAATTGTTGAAATTGAAGTTTTGTGTCAAAATTGTGTTCCTACTGTCCTAAATCTGAAAAGTGTGTTTGCATTCATTCGAAATTTCAGTGCTTTATTCAAATTCTTGCAATTTGTGACTTTTGAAATTAAGTGCTTAATTACAACAACTTTGATTTCCGCTTTCAAAATTGAATTTTGCGTGAAATTGAGTCAATTTTTAAATTTCAAAACTTGCATTGCTTTTGACATTCCCTCTAAAATCATAAAATTCAAAATTTCAGTTTCCCTCTCTTTTTCAAAATTCAAATTTTGCATTTTTTGACAATCTTGGTAGGGTTCAATTTTGAGATTGCAACTTTAATTTGGCCTATCTACAGATCGTAAAATCACTCAATTTTTTTAGGTTAGCTTTAAAATCATCATAACTTTCATCCCTGCAAATTTCAAAAAAAGTTGCGAGGACCGTGTGCACTCCGAGCGCCACGGTCCCTGACATTTTTTCCGAAATTTCGGGAGATTGTCGTGATTGCATTTAACGGCCTAAATCTAGAAGATTGGCTGATTTTACTGAAATTTGCTACCTCTAAATTCAAAATATTCTCTCCCTCTCTAGTGCATGAGTTTTACAACAATAAGCCCTACTTACACTATTCTCGTTAGACGAAGCCGTAGAATTAAGTCTTTCCGAGGTTTAATTACCGAGGAGATGGAACCTAACTTGAATAGCCTTTTTAACGAGGACATGGGTAATTCCTCTAATCCTCCTAATGATGAAGAAGCTCTCCATGAGGTTTCTGTAGAACAACTTTCAAAATTGGATAATCAATTTGACGATTTTCGACAATGGATGTCTCAAGAATACCCCGATAGTCAAGCTTTTCCTTTAATTGAGGGTCTAAAACATATGCTTCAAAGTGATAAGAATGGAATTGATATTTTGCATGGTATTGCACACATTGTGGATTTGAATGTGATGCCTATGAAGAGTTGTGCTGAAACTTTAGGTTATACACAACCTCCCACTCAAGTCAATCATTCTGTTCCCTTGACAACTTCTATTGCTAGCATACCTACCTTTACATCAAACATAATGGCTACTTCTATACAAGACATTCTGCCTATGATCACTAGTCATGGGGGCAATCCCCCTTCTTCAATTAACCCTCTTCCTTCATTTAATCCAACTTCTTCATTCATTCCTTCAATGAGTGTCCCTATTATATCTCCACAAATGAACATGACGCAAGGGGGCAATTCATTCAACCATTCCATTCCTCCTTGTAGTATTCATCACGTCCAATCATCTCCTATGACCAACTATCATAGGGTCCCACCACCTTACTCTCTACCTTCTTTCAATAACATAACACCTCCATCTCAATCTAACACCTCTAATATGAATTCTTCGACTGAAACAACCATTAACAATCTTGCACAAATTGTCTCTTCTTTACAGCAACAAATTGCCTCTATGAATCAATCTAAGTTTAGTGTGCCCACATTTGATGTTGCGAGCCCACTTTCTCTTGACATTGTTCGAGCTATCCCTCCTAAACATGTTGAAATCCTGCATTTGGAGCTTTATAATGGTAAAGGAGATCCTCTAACACATGTTAAGACTTTTCAAACAATATGTACCGATTTTGCTTATGACCAAAGGTTGCTTGCAAAACTAGTTACTAGAACATTAAGAGACAAAGCCCTACAATGGTATTGCTCATTGCCTTCTTATTCTATTACTTCTTTTGAACAACTTGCAAATGCTTTCATTCAACAATTTCAAAACAATATAAGTCCTAAAGTTACTTTGATTGATTTAATGCATTGTAAACAAGGTGTTAAAGAAAAAGTGACTGATTTCATTGGTAGATATAAGCATTTGTATGCTCAAATTTCTTTTCCAGTGCCTGACAATGATATTCAAAGAATCTTTATTTCTAATTTACAAAAAGATATTCGAGACAAACTTCTATTTTCTGAGTTTACTTCTTTCCAACAGTTGTGTGCAACTCTTCACAATTATCAACTGACTGTGAGTCAAATGGAACAATCACATCCTATGGCTCCGAGTGATAAGGGTGATAGCAGTCAACAACCATTTGGAAAGTTTAAACCGAATAGAGAGTCCATCAAATTCAATGAAAACATCATCAGCAACAATGTGAATGCAGCATCAGGTGTGCCTCCTATTTCTAAATTTTTCAAGAAAGAAAGAAAGTATACTCCTTTGAATGAATCATTGCATAGTATTATGAACAAGTTATTGGAACAAAATGTGCTTACTCTTCCTCCTATAAGGCAAATAGATCCTGCAAAGATTACTTCACCTTATTTTGATAACAAATCTTTTTGTCAATTTCATCGTCAACCTGGGCATGATACTGAAAAATGTTTTGCTTTAAAGGGTAAAATTCAAGATTTGATTGATAATAATACTATCTCTATTTCTGGAGTGAATGATAAAGGCAACACATCTGTAGCTCCTCCTAACCAAAATCTTAAGATTTTTACTGATCCATTACCTTCTCATACTTCTCATACCTCTAATGCGATTGAGACTAATGATTCCTCTTTTTCATCTGATGGTCTTGTGTCTATGACTCCGAATGTGATTAACTTTGTAGAGCAGCAAGAAAACCCTAAAGAACCTTCCATCACATTTGATTCTAGTGAAACTATCAGGGCACCTGATGGTCCTTTATACATAGTTGCAAAAGTCAAGAACACACCTTGTCGGGGAGTGCTTATTGATCCTTCATGCATGGTTAATGTTATTACTGAGGAATTTCTTTTTACTTTGCAATTGAATCAAGTGATCTATGACAAAATAGATGTGATTGTGAAATTATTTGATGCATTTTCTTCTCCTACAATTGGTTCTATTACATTACCTATTGAAGTTCATAACAAATCCCTTGATGTGAACTTTTCTATTATTCCTTCATCCGAACAATTTCGTGTGAAGCTTGGCTATCCTTGGCTATCTTCCATGAAAGCTATTGCTTCTCCTATACATAAGTGTTTGAAATTTCCCCATAATGGTGAAGCTATTACTGTCAATCATAGTCTCTTTAAACTAGCTGAAAGAACTTCTAGCGTTCCTATTGATTATTTTTGGCCTAAACAATTCCAATCTCTTCCTCCGCAAAGTGATCATCTTTTCAAATCTTATCAAAAATGGAAAATAGATATGATCTTATCTCTAAGTGAACCTAGAACACCCAAACTTGATATTCCTATCATTCTTGAGAAGGAAGTTCTTCCTTTGAAAGATAAAACTAATGTCTTTCCTCAAGAAGATTCCCAACCCATTCCTATGGATGTGACTATGTCTATGTCTAATAAACCTTCTAAGAGTAGACCTATACCTCCTCGTCATGATGGACTTGGTCTCCTTCCTAAAGCAAAAATTCCTCCTTTATATGGAGCAGTTCCTCCTCCTTCTTTTTATAGAGAGAAGAGACCTTCTTCTTCTCCTATTATCCAGCCTAAGAGACCACAACCTAAACACCCAAGTGATAAGGATGAGAACATTCCTCCTCCTCAATCTTCTCCACTTCCTACTAAGACTAGACGAAATCATTCTGCGCGTGAACATCGATGAAAGCGTCGTCTTAGAGCTCAAGCAGCTGCTTCTCAAACTTTGCAATCCCCAAAAACACCTTCAACAAGCATTATTCCATTTTCTCCAAAATCTCCTAAACATAAGATGCATGATGGTCTTGATCCTGTGCGGGTTAAAGATCCTATTTTTATAAATCTTGATGATGATATAGATGAAAATGTTATTCATGATGAACATGTTACTCCTCTTGCTTCTGATAGTGAATATGAACTTGTTGATATTGATAACCATTTATCTAACAAATTTTCTAAAGCACTTATCCTAGCTCCTAGACAAGAACAACGTGGCTTGGAACATGAACATAGCCCTTGTTTGGATCTTGTGATAGCTCCATCTGTTGTGTTGGATGTTCCTCCTCTAGCGTGTTCCCTGCCTTCCCGAAACATTGATCAGCAAGATCGGGGGGTAGATGACGTCCTAGACTAGTTTCATTAGCATAGCAGATTCTCTCCTCCTCTCTTTTGTTACTTCTTCTATGTGTTATTCTCATTCTTCTATTTGTTGTCCTTAGTGTGGTCTACTTGAGGACGATGCAAAGCATTGAGATCTCTTTTGGTCTCTCTCATGTTGACTCAAAAGACACATGTGTTCCCTTCTTCTAGGTGACCTTCCTTGATTGGGGAATGAAGAACAATTATGCATACATACATATGATATATATACATGACTTATCATACAACATACTGACCCCGAGGAAAGCGAAGTCACCTTGTGCTTTGTGTTTTGTGTCTATTATCCTTGGGTTTATCTCACACTTGGGGGCTAAATCTTTGTGATAATGTGCCCCTTTCCCTTCTCATTTCTTATGTGTATCACTACGTTAAAAAAATCACTCCCATTGAGGTGTGTGCGATCGCTTTAACGTAGGGGGGCATACACCTCGTCTATCCCTTCAGGATACTTGAAAATTTCTTGGCGAACTTAGCTTTGTCTTGAAAATTTTTGGTATTTTTCTTGCATGACTCATAGTGAGGGAACCTTACTACTGACAGTCATGGTTCTCCCTTTTGATCTTCCCTTTTACTTTGTCAATTGAAGTCGTAAGATCCTTAGTCCACTAGGGGCTTGGTGTGTCTTGCCTCCTTGACGTGGTGAAAGCCTTTCAATGTTGTTTCCTTGTACTTTACCGAAAGTATGAGCGTACGCCTATACTCCCGCTAAAGTGGGGGCTAAATGTAGCATCCTAAAATTGTGACACTTGCAATTTCGACTGCATTTCGGTCTTCACGATGGCGACGCAACACGGAACCTGAATGGAGACCCCGAAACTTGTCCACGACACCAAAAACTACATTTTCTTGCACCCTGCTGTCCCGGTAGGTGGGACCAGAGCGCCCAGCACCCTGGTCCTTCAGGACCAGGGCACCGAGCGCCCTGGTCCCCCAGGACCATGGTGCCTAGCGCCCTAGTCCCTAGCCCTATTTTTGGGTCCAGTCTCCTATGGGGCTTCGGGTCTTTTTGTTTGCAATTTGGAAAATAACATTTCCTGGTCGGCCTAAGGTCGGGAAAATCAGTCTATCAGCCCTAATTGACAAGTATATAAACTACATTTTCCTCTCCCATTTGAAGAGGAAGGAGATATGTGTACAAGCGTGGAAACGATACTCAAGCATTCAAGCATTCAAGCATTCAAACATTCCTTCAAGCAATTGATCATTCCAAGTCTCCATTCAAGGCTAAGTGTTGCATTCAAGACAAGGATTCAACCATTGAAGAGGAGATCACTTACTACATACAACATACAACATACAACAACATCTATACCTTCGCACATAAGGATACAAACATCCTAACAACAAGGTATTAGTACTTGTTTTACATTACAATCATTTACATTTACAACAATTTCTCATTTCTTGGTTAATTCCAAAACCGGGGTTTGACCTAAGGGCAAACCCCTAATCCCTAACCCCCCAATCGTCTTTGCTTTTCTATGTGTAGGTTGCAGGTACGTGGCTGAAATTGAAGATCTAGAATCCTTGTGCAGAGACGAACAGATCCCCCTTTGTTTCGCGGATTTTTCGGAGGACTGTGTGCACGCCGGGCGCCATCGTCCTGTCAACTTTTGCTCAAATTTGCAGGACAGCACCGTATCGACATTTTACTGCTAATTCCAGGTCCACAGCTTCATCCTATATCCCTATCTCAGTTTATAAGCGAATCTTTCTCACTTTCTATGCATTCCTAGCTTAATTCTTCTATCAACATTCTTTACAAAAGAGGGTAGCCTTGTTGTCTTAACTTTTGAAACTCATTTAGAATCCAATCTTGCATTTTGTGGGATTGGATCTTGTGGATTTCAACCCCTCTTTTGAATGTAAAGTCTCCCCTAAGTGAAAACCATCAACCCTAGCAACCTCCCTTCTCTCTCCTTGGAGTTAGAAGAGGGGAGAGCAACTAGGGTTCGATCATTTTTCCGCTTTACAGTTATGGACCTCAATAGGTAATGTAATAGAACCATTTGCAGGAGAAGAAAATGCATCAAATAATTTCACAACCACATTTGTTTTTTCATAGATCACTTGATTCAATTGCAAAGTAAAGAGAAATTCTTCAGTAATAACATTAACCATGCAAGAAGGATCAATAAGCACTCCACGGCAAGGTGTATTCTTGACTTTTGCAACTATATATAAAGGACCATCAGGTGCCCTGATAGTTTCACTAGAATCAAATGTGATGGAAGGTTCTTTAGGGATTTTCTACTTCTCTACAAAGTTAATCACTTTCAGAGTCATAGACACAAGACCATCAAGTGAGAAAGAGGAACCATTAGTCTCATTCACATTAGAGGTATGAGAAGGTAATGGATTAGTAAAAATCTTAAGATTTTGGTTAGGAAGAGCTACAGATGTGTTGCCTTTATCATTCACACCTGAAACCGAGATAGTATTATTATCAATCAAATCTTGAATTTTACCCTTTAAAGAAAAACATTTTTCAGTTTCATGCCCAGGTTGACGATGAAATTGACAAAAGGATTTGTTATCAAAATAGGGTGAATTAATCTTTGCAGGATCTATTTGCTTTATAGGAGGGAGAGTAAGCACATTTTGTTCCAATAACTTATTCATAATACTATGCAATGATTCATTCAAAGGAGTAAACTTTCTTTCTTTCTTGAAAAACTTAGAAATAGGAGGCACACCTGATGCTGCATTCACATTGTTGTTGATGATGTTTTCATTGAATTTAATGAACCCTCTATTCAGTTTAAACTTCCCAAATGGTTGTTGACTACTATCACCCTTATCACTCAGAGCCATAGGATTTGCTTGTTCCATTTGACTCATAGTCAGTTGATAATTGTGAAGAGTTGCACACAACTGTTGGAAAGAAGTAAACTCAGAAAACAGAAGTTTTTCTCTAATATCTTTTTGTAAATTAGAAATAAAGATTCTTTGAATATCATTATCAGGTACTGGAAAAGAAACTTGAGGACACAAATGCTTATATCTACCAATGAAATCAGTCACTTTTTCTTTAACACCTTGTTTACAATGCATTAAATCAATCAAAGTAACTTTAGGACTTATATTGTTTTGAAATTGTTGAATAAAAGCATTTGCAAGTTGTTGGAAAGAAGTAATAGAATAGGAAGGCAATGAGCAATACCATTGTAGAGCCTTATCTCTTAATGTTCTAGTAAACAGTTTTGCAAGCAACCTTTGGTCATGAGCAAAATCGGTACATATTGTTTGAAAGGTCTTAACATGTGTTAGAGGATCACCTTTACCATTATAAAGCTCCAACTATGGGATTTCAACATGCTTAGGGGGGATAGCTTGAACAATGTCAAGAGAAAGTGGGCTCGCAACATCAAATGTGGGCACACTAAACTTAGATTGATTCATAGAGGCAATTTGTTGCTGTAAAGAAGAGACAGTTTGTGCAAGATTGTTAATGGTCACTTCAGTCGAAGAGTTCATATTAGACATGTTAGATTGTGATGGAGGTATTATGTTATTGAAAGAAGGTATTGATTGAGAGTAAGGTGGTAGGACACTATGATAGTTAGTCATAGGAGATGATTGAAAAAAAGGAGCACTACAAGGAGGAATGGAATGGTTGAATGAATTGCCCCCTTGCGTCATGTTCATTTGTGGAGATGTAATAGGGACACTCATTGAAGGAATGAATGAAGAAGTCGGATTGAATGAAGGAAGAGGGTTGATTGAAGAAGAAGGATTGCCCCTATGACTGGTGATCATAGGTGGAATATTTTGTATTGAATTAGTTATTATGTTTGATGTAAAAGTAGGTATACTAGCAATAGAAGTTGTCAATGGGATAGAATGATTGACTTGAGTAGGAGGTTGTGTATAACGTAAAGTTTTGGCACAACTCTTCATAGGCATCACATTCGAATCCATGATGTGTGCAATACTACGCAAAATATCAATTCCATTCTTATCACTTTGAACCATATGTTTTAGACCCTCAATTAATGAAAGAGCTTGACTATCGGGGTATTCTTGAGACATCCATTGCTAAAAATCATCAAATTGGTTATCCAATTTTGAAAGTTGTTCTACAAAAACCTCATGGAGAGCTTCTTCATCATTAAGAGGATTAGAGGAATTACCCGTGTCCTCATTAAAAAGGCCATTCAAATTAGGTTCCATCTCCTCGGTAATTAAACCTTGGAAAGACTTAATTCTAAGGCTTCGTCTAATAGGAATAGTGTAAGTAGGGCTTATTGTTGTAAAACTCATGCACTAGAGAGAGAGAGAAGATTTTGAATTTTGAAAATAAAGTTGGCAAAATTGAACAATGAGATAATGATTATCCAATTTGAACTTTGTGAAAGAAGAGGGAAACACAACTTCCAAGAAAGGTAGGCACAATTGAAAAATTAGGGCCAAAGGGGGTAGCACTTAATTTTAATTGTTATCTTGAAAATTGAAATCTTGAATTTTGAATTTATTTTCGAATTTAGAGGTAGAAAATTTCAATAAAATCAGCCAATCTCTTAGATTTAAGCTGTTAAATGCAATCATGACAATCTCCTGAAATTTCAGAAAAAATGTCAGGGACCGTGGCGAACGGAGTGCACACGGTACTTGCAACTTTTTTCAAAATTTTTCAGGGATGAAAGTTATGATGATTTTAAAGCTAATCTGAAAAAATTGAGTGATTTTACGATCTGTAGATAGGCCAAATTAAAGTTACAATCTCAAAATTGAACCCTACCAAGATTGTTGAAAAATGCAAAATTTGAATTTTGAAAAAGAGTGGGAAACTGAAATTTTGAATTTTATGATTTTAGAGGGAATACTAAAAGCAATGCAAGATTTGAAATTTAAAAGTTGACTCAATTTCATGCAAAATTCAATTTTGAAAGCGGAAATCAAAGTTGTTGCAATTAAACACTTAATTTCAAAAGTCACAAATTGCAAAAATTTGAATAAAGCACTAAAACTTTGAATGAATGCCAACACACTTTTCAGATTTAGGACAGTAAGAAACACAATTTTAACACAAAATTTCAATTTCAACAATTTTTGAATGATTAGAAGCCTTAATCCAAGCAATCACTAGACCAACTTTGACTTTAATTTTGAAAGTGTTAGAATTGATGAAATCAGCCAAGATCCTGGATTCTAGCAGAAAAATACAGTAACATCTAGCTCCCGAAATTTCGGAAAAAATGGTGCTCGGGGTGCACACGGTCCTCGCAACTATTTTCAAAATTTTCAGGGATGAAAGATATTATGATTTTGTTGCGGAATCCAAAGTTACAGCCGATTTGGAGCTGTTCTAATCAATGAAATCATCGGTCAAAGGTTGAATCAAGAGGGTTAAAAATTAGGGTTTTGACACTTAACCACTTAATTTTCAGAATTAAAGCACAAATATGAATTGATAATTTGCAATAGAAGGGTAGATCTGAAACACGCATTAACAATTAAACATTTCACAAGCTCAATTACTAAAAAGAAAATTTAGGGTTTTTATGCAATTAACCTCTAAAATTTGCAAAAGATCAAACATGGAAATGTAATTAAGGAAGCAAATTTTTTTTTTTTTCAGATCTAATCATGAATAATCATAATTAGGATGTTCACGTCGGGTTCACCAAAATGTAAAGCGGAAAATCCAACCCTAGGTGTTCCCCCACTCCAAAGAGAGAAAGGAGGTCACTAGGATTGACGGTTTTCACTTAGGAGAGACTTTACATTCAAAAGAGGGGTTGAAACTCACAAGATCCAATCCCACACAATGCAAGATTGAATTCTAAATGAGTTTCAAGGGTTGAGATAGCAAGGATACCCTCTTTTGTAAAGAATGTAGATAGAAGGATTGAACTAGGAGTGTATGTAAAAGTAGGAAAGATTTGCTTGTAGATGGAGATAGAGACATGGGATGAAGCTACGGACTTGAAATTAGCAGTAAAATGTTGAGACAATGCTGTCCTACAAATTTGAGTGAAAGTTGATGGGATGATGGCACCCAGAGTGCACACGGTCCTCCAAAAAATCAGCGAAACGAAGGGGGATCTATTTGTCTCTGCACAAGGATTCTAGATCTTCAATTACAGTCACGTACCTGCAACCTACACACAGAAAAGAGAGGATGATTGGGGGGTTAGGGATTAGGGGTTTGCCTTTAGGTCAAACCCTAGTTTTGGAATTAACCAAGAAATGAGAATTCTGTAAATGTAAATGTTTGTAATGTAATCAAGTACTGATACCTTTTGTAAGAATGTTTGTATTCTTACATGCGAAGGTGTAATGATGTTGTATGTTGTATGTTGTAGATGATCTCCTCTTCAATGGTTGAATCCTTGTCTTGAATGCAAGACCTAGCCTTGAATGGAGACCTAGAATGCTCAATTGCTTGAAGGAATGCTTGAACATTTGAATGATTGAATGTTTTAATGTTTGCCTATCGCTTCCGCCTCTTGCGCACATATGTTTTTTCTCCTCTTTTTTTGGGAGGGGAAATGTAGTTTATATACTTGTCGATTAGGGTTAGGAGACTAATTTTTCTGACCTTAGGCCGACCTAGGAGCATTATTTTCCAAATTGCAAACTTGAAGACCCGATGCCCAACAAGAGACCGGGCCCAAAATAGGGCCAGGGACCAGGGCACTGGGCACCATGGTCCTAAGGGACCAGGGGGCTAGGCACCATGGTCCTGAAGGACCAGGGCACTGGGTGCCATGGTCCCACCTCCCGGGACAGCAGGGTGCAAGGAGGATCAGGCCAAGGTGTAGAAAGATGCAGTTTTTGATGTCGTAAATAGGTTTCGAGGTCTCCATTCAGGTTCAACATTGTGCCACCATCGTGAAGACCCAAATGTAGTCAAAATTGCAAGTGTCACAATTTTACGACGCTACAACAGATAACTGATTTAGATTGATCAGTTAACTCATTAGATTGATCTGTTAACTGAATTGATTGGAGAGTGAACTCAATTGATTGACGAGTAGACTGAATAGACTAGCTAGTTGACTAGATTGATTGATTAAAAGAGTGAATTGATTGGAGAGATAAGTGGATTGATTGATCAGTAGACTGAATAGATGGAGAGATAAGTGGATTGATTTTAAGTTTAAAAGGATGATTGATGAGTTATCCGAGTTAACTGATTAGACAACTAATTTGATCAATCAGTTCTAATTTAGCATGTGTTGTAGAATTTGAAATTGAATTTGATTTTCATTTTCAATTTGGATTTGAATTTGGTCATTCAAATGCTGAAATGCACATGAAATTAATTGAAATTCAAATTTGAGGAAATGTGAGTTTGATGATTTGAATAGATGAAATGATATGAAATTCAAATTTCAGGAAATATGAAATGAAATTAGATGGAATTAATTGGAATTATAATTTGGGGAATTGGAGGAATAAGTTAATTAATTTAAATAATTTAAATGAAATTATTTAAACTTAGGAAATAGAATTAATTAAATAATAAAGATGATTTAACTAAGGAAAATGTTGCAATTAATTAAATAATTGGTATTTAATTAATAATTGAGATAGGGCTAACTGATTAAAATGATTTGTGAATAGAAATAGAATAATTAGAAGTGTTGAAGGGCGATGATTAGAAGGAATAGTTAGTTTAATCAAATAATTAAAGAATTACTTAATTAAATAGATGAATAATTAGTGTAGAATTAATGAGACATTTTTAGGTGTCTACATTTGTCCCTCTTTGAGACAATATCAAAATGACATTGTTTCAAAGAAAATGAAAAATTTATGCCCCAGTATGCCCCGGTGACGCTTAGGATATAATGCACCCTTAAGAGATTGTTTGTGCATTGAAGACATGAATGATCTCTCGAAAGAAGAAGAATGTTAGATGAATGATTAATTTATGACGTGAATGAATTTTATTATAGAAAATAAATGGTTAAAATGATTTATAGATAAGATTGATAGGATTGATCTGATAAAGATAAAGTCTAGTTTCAGGAAGGACACATCCTGTATAAGACAAAAAATATCAAAATGTCTGGTTTTAGGAAGGATACATCTTGTATAAGACTGATATGTATGGTTTCGGGAAGGATACATCCTATATAAGACAAAGATAGATGATCATGTCTAGTTTCAGGAAGGATACATCCTGTATAAGACAAATGATAGGTCAAAAACATCTGGTTTCAAGAAGGATACATCCTATATAAGATGAAGATAGATAAAAATTGGATGAATAATAAAATATGATAAAGGTTAAGAATAATTGATTAATAGATAGGATAGTTGAAATGAGAAAATGATAGAATAATAGATGAAAATATTGAAGCTAAGTGATGAGAGAGATCATGTTGATGAAATAATGATTGGAAAGAATGATCAAGTAGAAAAATGCTTGATGAGAGAATGATATGAAGAGACAATCAACATGATGAGATTAAAAAATGAAATGATATGATTGATGATGAATAGTATTCTTGTCTTTATTAATAGTGCAATACATTTCATCATTGAGCCTTATTATGTAACAATGAAGCTTTATACACCAAGGTATGAGTAACCAAGATGCATAGATATCTCATTGCAAAGAAACAAACACATAGCAGACAATGAATGAACCCTCCATTATGGGAATTATGCTAGGGGTCAAGGTATGTGTGGCATTCATGGGTTGAATGCTCCTATCATAGACACCCACTAAAGCAATTGCCCCAAAACTTCATTGGTTAAAACCACAAACAACAAACAAAGAAAATGATCATGCCCATCATGACTCCTCTAGTCACTTTTTGGACATCCTTGAGTAGCTAGAAACATGATCTTTGCCAATTTGATAAAAAAATAAAACCAACTAGAACAAAATTGGACTAGATTTTGATATCAATTGCACCGGATTTTAACATCAATTCCAGTGTAATATTAGCAATTGCATAGGATTTTGACAGCAATTGCAGTGTAATATTTTCTAGGCTTGATTTTTTTATGTTTTTTCTATTTGTGGTGTTTTTTGATGTTATTTTGATTTTTCAACCTTATATGTTTTTGGTATTTTGCTTTTTTGATGTTTTTGTTTGATTTTTTCACGACTTTTTCTTAATATTTTTGGTATTTTTATGGTTTTCAAATGTTTTTGTTATTGATGAAACATGACTTGCCATTGATTGATAAAGATAAGACTAACTTGGAAAAAATCTAGCAATCATACTGATCTATGTCATTGTTTTGATTTGTGTGATCATTGATAGGAATGTCTAGTTTCAAAGAGTGAGTACCCTGTATAAGACCAATCTATCTGGTTTCAAGTGTACCCTTCCTTGTATAAGACACGTTGATGTTTGATAGAGTTTGATTGATTAACAAGACATGTGATCAATTTGATTGTATACTTTGAGAGTTTTCTTGATGTTGATTTGATTTAATAGATGGCCCATGCTTTCTTGCTTTGATTTATTTATTTATTTATTTTTTTCATGACATTATCCAAATTCTTTTATTGATTTTTTCATGACATTTTTTGAATGTTTAGGATTTTTTTAGGACATTTTGATGATTTTTAGGATTGATTTTTTTAGGAATTTTATCTGAATGTTTTTGATTGATTTTTTCAGGACTTTATGATTTTTAGAATTTTTTTAGTTATTCCCCTAAGTATACAGACCTGTGATGATAACATGATGATGCATAATGTAGTGGAGACAATGAATTTTTTATCTAAGTTATGCTAATGCAAGATGCATGACAAAAAGGTAGTTCCTATTTGAACAAGGATGAGTGTGTGTGTGTCTTTTATTTTGAAATGCACTAATTGGATTAAAGGTGTGGAACGTTTCAGAGATAGGAGTTCAACTCATTCTCAAAAGACTTATACCATCCAACCTAACACACTATGTAACCAATACTTATGAATGGAGGCACAAAAAACTTCTCCATCAATTCTTGAAACTTTGATCTTCTTTTTCCCATGTCTGTGCGTTTGAGTTCATTTTGACTCTTATAACCATCAAAGACCCCTGGAATCCTATGTGGATAGCTACATGAGTTATTCTGACTTCAAAAGCATCCTGGATAGAGCCTTACAGCCAACAAGATTTTAGGGCTTCAATGAGGTTATACACTATAATCTCTCAAACATTGATCCATTGCCAGTTTGCATCCATAGCCCTGATGGAGTTACTTGCATGTTCCAATAGTCAAGCTTTTTGTTGCACTTGTATGCATGATATTTCAGCTATATCTTTTTGCTCTTTTTTCTTTGAGATGGATATTGTCATAACACTTTTTCTTTTTATTTTCTTGCCTTGACTTGTAAGTAATGAAACCTACTCAGGTATGACAATTACAATGGCGCTAAAGCAAAATATTGGATTTTTCACTAGCTACACAACCAACTAGATATTTGTAATGACTTAGAGCCTTTGATTAATGTGTGAGATATAACAATTGATAGATTTTTTGGTAACAAGAATTGATAGTGAAACTTCTACCCAACCAAGGATAAAGCTTAATCATAATGTAGCGTTGAAGATGAATGACTAAAGGCCTCCTAAAGACTTCATGAACAAGTATCTAAGAAATGAGACAACCTTCGTTCCTTTCAATGCAAACAGGTGAATAACTTAGACAATCATCATGTTTTTATTGATGCAACTATATGATTAAGCAATAATGATATGCAGCTATATGTTGTACAATGGTGATATGAAAGCAACTATGATGCACTCTGAAATGGACATATGCAATGCAATAAAGAAATATGTAAATGTAGTACTAAAAATTGAAATGAACCCACCCTTAGATTTAATATCTTTTTAGGTACATGTTATTGAGTTGGTATGAACTTTGTGTAGACAAGTCATTGGTCTTTGTTTGAAGAGTTGGATGAACCTGTCTTTTTCAATAGGATATTTAGTAGGGAGTCTTTCATATATAGTTTTTCCTATAGCCTCCATATTTTCAAACCAATCTAGTTGTGGTAGAACTTCTTACCCCCAGTCTTTCAAGTGTGGGTGTATGAGGAAAATAGATTTTGGTTTTGAAGTTCTGATATGAGTGGGTGCTATGCCTATTTTTATTGATGCACTTGAAGAGTATGATTAAACAATTTGGGTGTTGATTTCATTAGCTGGTGTTATGCTTGTTTCTATCATGACATTGGCATTTGATGATGGTGCACATACCATTGTTGACAATTTATCTCGTGTAGTATGATCTGGATTGTTGATTTTATTCATAAGGGGTTCATGAACAACTTGTGTATTGGAATCATGAGAGAGACTAGGAGAAATGATAATGGGATCTTGTTTAGGAGGTGGATGTTGGATGGTACTTGAAAGAACATCTTGCTCTTGTGAAACAAGGGTGTTATTATGAGTGGAATAGAAAATAATGAGGGGATCATCATAAGACTCTTTGTTGATGGGATCTTGATCGAAAATTGGGCATGATGAAAAGGTTTGTTCTTGATCTTGATTTATTTCATGATTGATTTCTTCTGGTTTTGGATTGTCCTCATGATATGGGGAAGGAGTTGGATATTCATGGTAGATTCTTGGAAGGTTTCAACCTTTTGACTTGATGAGAAAGGATTTTCAATGAGATGCTCTGAATCATGACCTAGATTAGATTGGATTTTTGCTATGGATACCCCTTGGGAGATTGTGTTGTTGGGTAGAGATGACATGGATTGGTCTTGTGTGACTTCAGTGGATGATGAAATAGTGGATAGATATGGTTGATTTGGGTTGTGGTTAAAAGGGATTTGATTTTGGTTGCAAGGAGTACTATTTTAGTTGAAAGAGGTTTGATTGTTTGTTGAATGAGTTTTGACTTGGACTTTGTTTGAAAGGGATTTGATTTTGGTTGAAAGGAGCTTGAATGTTGGGCTGATATGATTGGTATGATAGTATTGTTGGGTTGAAAGAAGGTTGACATGACTCTAATGTTGGTTGAACTAAGGTAGGAATGATTTTGTTGAAGAATAAAGGTTGGCATGTTTGAATGATCTCACAAGAAGAAGAAGGTTGGCCTAATAATGATTCCCTCATGGTTATCACTTCTCTCATCATATTTTCTAACCAACCCCTATGGTTTCTAGGACTAGTCATGTCTCTCATTTGTTGTTGTAAATTATTGATTTGTTGAGCTAATGTTTCTATGAATGGTGATGGAATAGGAATGTGTTGGATCTCATTAATTTTGAGTCAATTTTTGAGGCCTATTTCAAAATTTTGCTATTTCATTTTCAGAAAGGCACCCAATCTCATTTAGGTGGCCTAGTTAGAGAGAGGGTAAAATGGAGCCAGTTGATTTTCAAGGGGTAATGCTTGGGAAATGTGTCCTACACCTTTCATTTAGCTAATGAAGTGTTGTACAACTTTCAGTTTTTAGTTTGGATCATTTTATCAGGTACCCATTTCAAGGGGTGAGCTGAAAGTGCATTTTAGGTGCAAATCCAGATTTAATTAAGTGGCCTACTTTGAGCACTTATATATTTTGCCCTATTGATCCTCATGTTGAAATTCAAAGTGGAATGAATTCTATGCATAAATGTGTGCCTCTGTGCAAAATTTCAAGTCTCTAGCAATTCATTTGCTCAGTTTAGCAAGCTCAATCCGTTTGCAGTTTGTGTTGCTTGACAAGTCCCTATTTCAGCAGCTAGTTGGAGCCCTATTTTGCATAAGTATAAAAGTTGCCTCAATGAGTGTCATGTCAAAATATTTGTTCTGGGCTATTTTTTTTATAAATGACAAGCTATGTTTCTAGTTTCAAGCTCCTACCAATCCGTTTGATCCATTTTCAAAAGGGTTTCTTGAGCCATCTTTTTCAGTATTTCGTACTTTCATTGCTACATCAGTTAAAGTTGCTATTTTCATGAGTGCACCATTTGCACCCAGTCATCCTTTTGGTCAAATTGAGAATTCTAAGATTTGATATGTACTTTAAGGTACCTATGCCTCAGATTTGAGAGTCTATGGAGATCATTTGATATTTTTAAGAAAGGCATCATGAGTTGCCTACGCATTGACTTCATCAACTCCGCAGTGCCAACAAAGCCAGTTGGTCATCTTTGACCATTAATATTTCTTCACTTGGGATTCATCTTGAAAAACTGATTGGTAGAGTTCATGTTTGTATATCAGGGTACATGCTTGTCAGTTGGCGAAGTCCAGAAAGGTGTTTTGACTAGTTTGAAAATTACGTCTTTGCGATTAAATGCGAAAATATGGCTCAGGTGCTTGAAAGTTGCAAAACTTAGTTTAATGATCCGAAAATGGCGTCGATCGATTCCAGAGGTATGTTTAAGGTTCATGAGGCATTTTAAAGGTCAGTTGCATGACAATGAAATTTGTTTTAGCCGGACCCACTTTGGGGCCCGACCTGGATAAATGCTTGTGCATTAATTTTATGGTGAAATGGTCTTAATTCATGGTGATGCTTATCAATACTAGCAAGTGTGTTTGGCAATTTGGTTTATTGAGAGTTTGATGGACTACAGTAGACTTGATTATTGATCCTTGAGATGGAATATGTAATGCAACTGGCTTGTGTAATGCATTTTTTTTACTTTGACAACAGGGAAGGGCATTAAAAGAAGCTTTCATGTAAGTGCCATTGGCAGGCATAGTGCCAAGTCCTCCATGTAGATAGAATGTGACTAAGGTATTTATAGTCTTCAAGAAAATGCATTGATCGACATCTATGCAAATTATGGAGCATTAACAAGGGACATGAAAAGTGAGAAGGCTTTAGTAACCTTCTGGCAAATGCAAATTAGCAGGTTGAAACTATTTTCCTCTCGTGGTGCATGGTATATGAAACAGTAAACTTTCAACATGTGCAATTGGCAAGTTTAATGTCAATACTCATGTATATTGTGGCATGGGAAGTAGTTAAAACCCCAGCAAATGCATAACCCCCCCCCCGCTATGCAGCGTTTGGAGAATAGGCAATATGAAATAGTTTTAGACAAATGCATTGGCAGTTGGTAAAGACTTGGAAAAGTTCCAAACAAATGAAAGTAGTAGCTGGAGCATGGAAAGACAGATGGGTAGCATTGAAAAAAATAGCAAATGCAATCTGTAGGTCAAAGTCCTCTACGTGGTGTTTGGGAGGAAATAGAAACCATTAAGAAAATGCAATCTCTATTAGGATTCCCACAGATATTGAGAGGGGGGGGGGGGTGAATCAGTATCTAACTGGTTAATAGATTTTCTTGACTTAAAACATGTAGAGCATATTAATACTATGTACCGATAAGCTAAAAGTAATGCAATAAATAGAGATAAAAACAACCACATGACAAACACACCATAACAAAAGGATTTAATGAGGAAACCCAGTGTGGGAAAAACCTCAGTGGGATTTGTGACCCACAATATTCACTTACTAGCCAATAAGAGAATATTACTGCTACAAGAGGGGCCTGCACATGCACGAAGGCCAACTGCTTAGAGCTCATTGCTCAAATACAAAATAGGAAGTCTCACTGACTTAAAAAAATGGATTATACAAATCTAGTGTTTTGTACTGCTTCAAAATAGTATCTATAATGCCAAATCCAGTACCGGTTTCTACTCTACTTCTTACATAAACCCCTAACCTATAATTCACATAATAGGTTTGCCTTATTTCACCTAAATATATTCCTCTATCTTACTTACAAATGTTCTATAATGATCTCTCTTATATAAGAGTCATTTTACAACTTGCCAAGTCAACTTACAATGATTTTACAAATAATAAACAAAATATATTACAACAAAAATCATGTCGGCCTTTGTGTCGATGTTGGTGATGTGAGTGTCGATGTAGAGTCTGGTCTTGCTGTGTCGGTGAACTATTTTGCCGATTTCATAGGATTGTAAGGTTGCCATCAATGACAAAACCTTCAATCACCTACAATGTCTTATTGGAGTGTGTATATGCCAACAATTTCCCCCTTTGGCATTGATGGCAACACATGAGAAAATCCAAAACTTGTAATCAAAAAATGTGTACCAAAAAATATTACCAAAAATATGTGAGCTCCCCTTGAGAAGATAAGTCTTTTGCTGATTATTTTCTCGTACTACTACTCCCCCTTTGGCATCAATGACAAAGGTTGTCAAGGTGTCAATAGAGTTGTAGTTTTCTGTCTCAACCTTGTAGCTGGGTGGTTACAATTTGAAAGAGATCCACCAAAACCAAATTTATGCTTTCCATAAACTTATTATTGTATTTTATTGTTACCTCTGTTCTTTGAACTGTACCGGTGTTTTCTGTCCTTGTACTAATGCCTCAGATATTTCCTTTCTCAAGGATGCTAGATAGTCTAGTCTTGGACTTAGTCTTAGTCTCAGATTCTTAGCCTTGTTTATTATTCTCTCCTTTTCTTTCTCTAGCTTCAGTGTCTCTTCTTCAAAACCTGTTATCTTTTTCTCAAAAACTGATAATGTATCAAGTGAATTAACAAAATTGTCTGCAAGTTTATTTATTTCTTCTTGTATCTTGTGTTGGCATTTTTTATGTTTATGTTGTGATTGTCATTGATGGACACACACTTGCATTGAGATCCTCTTTATATGTATAAGTTAGAGCACAACCAGTATGTTGAATTATAGTCTTTAGACTATTGATGTTTTGTAGAATGTGTTTCCTGGTCTGAAGCGGCATGTTGACCCCAAGCGGTTTGAGGGATTAAAGTGGCATAACACATTTTTACTAGTCTTCATTTTTGCCAAACAGGCAACCGGCATTTTGTGATGAGTTACCATCCACTGATTGTTTGACGGTGCCAACACATTAACGGTGCTTTTTGTGTCATGGTACCAAGTATGTCTAGGTTCATTGAACCTAGGAAATTGTAATGTAATCCTATTGGACTGACATGAAATCAGATTCCTTTATAAGGACATCATGTCTAGGGTTTTAGGTTGTTGATGTGGATATAGTGAAAGTTTATGTTGTTGCTAGGGTTCAAGGTGATTGAGGTGTTGGAGAGAATATGAATGTGTAGAAGACTGAAGTAATGTTGGAGTGCATTAGGAATGAGCTACCAAGGATCTAACCAAGCAGTCTGTGCAACTAGCTAGATCAAACACTTGTTGATTACTCACATCTTTGACAATTTTGTAGCCCTTAACTGGGTAGGCCTAAAAGCCTTTTGTAAATCCTCTAACAAGGTGGTTCACATCCATAGATCTAAAATCCTCTAGCAAGGTAGTCTTTAATCGGACTTATCTCCTAACAAAGATTGAGATTCCTAACAGAATCTATTCTGGTAAAGAACATTGTAAGACCTTAACCGGTCTGGTTCCTATTCTATAGATAGTTACTTGTGAGTTCCATCTCATTGTGGTTTTCCCATTTGGGTTTCCACATCAAAATCTCTTGTGTTATGGTGTTTGTGCTTTTGTGGGTGAATGCATTATTAGATATTTGGTTTGCATATTTGTTAACCAGTTTGTCTGCTAAATTGTTTTACCAGTTTACTGTCAGTCTTGCAAAGTGTTTAAGAGAAAAGATTTTTGGCATACTAATTCACCCCCCCCCCTCTTAGTATTAATCAATTGGTATCAGAACCAACCTTTCTATAAGTTTAACCACTTGGAAAGAGATATGGGGGAATACACTTTGAGGGAACTTATCCACCAGCTCACTCAGTCTGAGCAAGCCTATGATGATCTTATGGTCAAATACAAGGCATCTCAAACAAAAAGAAGAGAAAATGTAGAAAAGCTGATGGAGCTATCTGAAAATAGTTCTTCAGATGAAGTAGACATGGAAGCCCTAATTGCTGAAGTAAATAAGTTGAATGAATCAAACTCCAACCTGAAAAAGGAGTTGGAAGGATTGACTATCTGGATGTGTCAAGAGCTTGAGAACTGGAGGAAAGCTGAAGATCTAGTGAAAGAAAGAGATCATGAGATCTCCAAGCTAAAACAAGAGATGAGTGCCCTAAATGCTCAACTCCATGCAAGTAAAGTGTTAAAGGAAGACATGCAAGGAGAACTGAACACTGCCATCTCTGAGAATGAAAACCTGTTGGAAATAAATGCTACTATTTCCAAAGAACTCTCTAAGTCAAAGGAAATACTTGCTAAGTTCAACAAGAGTACTGTCAAGCTAGAGCAAAAGCTTGAATCTGCCAAACCAATCAAGAATACCAATGGACTTGGTTATTCCGGTCATGAGGAAGGTGAGACCTTTGGTACAAATGCTGGAACATCAAATAAATAACCGACATCAAAGGATAAAGGTAAGCAAAGGTTTAAACCTATTTGCTTTAACTATCTTAAAGAAGGACATACTACAAATGTGTGTAGGAGTAAGGCTTACAACAGTTTTCCTTATTTTCTAAATGATAAGCCTAGATCCTATAGATTTGATGGTAACTATTATGCATGCAACAAGTATGGGCATAGAGCATCTGAATGTAGGTTTGTTATGAATAACACTGGAAGATATCCTCAGAGGACCTAAGGAGTTGATCCTAAACCTTTTGTGAACAGGAATCACAACCGGTTTAATGCCTTCAATCATCAGCCAAGAAGTGGTGGTTATCAAGTGGCAACCGGATGGAGAGAAAATTGTATGATCTATCATGGTCATGGTCACACTGCTGCAACATGCAAAAGGAAGAATGGAAACATGAACAATGGACCTTGGAGAGCACCTAGATTGGTTTGCTATCACTGCAACAAACTGGGTCACATTGTTAGATTTTGTAGATCAAGAAAGAATAAATCTGATGATATACCAGTCACTCCGGAAGGAAACATTGATGTTGACACTATTCAAGTGGACATGAACAAAATCTGGAAGGAGAAACTAGCGGTGCTACAAGAGGAACCAGTTTCTGCACCTAGTGTGGAAATCATGGAACTGGCAAACTAAGCTTCAGAAAAGCTTAGGGGGAGAAAATGACAAAATGTTTCGAACCCCCAGTTTACACTAGTTAAAGACCTTAACCAGTATGTTATACCTGTCATTTGGTAGAAGACCAGAAATGGTAAAAAGGCAAATTAGGGTTTACACCCTAATGGAGGAGCATTAATGAAAGTAGGTGAGGAATATGTTTAAAAGCATTTTTCAAATCACTTCTCACTATCAGTTTTCGAGCGAAGAAAAGTTTTTCAAAGAGTAGAGCAATGAAAAGGTAATTTGAGCAGAGATTTTGAGAAATTGAGAAACCGCGAAGGACATTCAAATTCAAATTGGAAACGGTCAAGTGGAGAACACAAAGCGGTGATTTAGCAACCAACGAAGTGTGAAGTGAAGGAGAATCGGCAAGCCCTAATTTCATGTGTTTCAAAAGGTATTTCTCGAGTTCTTAAGATTTCTATCATGGCTTCCACCTCTCATACCAATTCTAGTGCATCTGTCGAGTCTACAAGTTTTATTCAATGGAAGTCCAAGTATAATGCCCTATCACAAGTTCCAGCTAGTGTGATAGTAGAAGAGGGAATTTCTGACTACATAGATTGCAAGATTGAAGACCTAGGGTCTCTAGCTATCCACACCTAGTTAGGTTTATTTTGTGGAAAAGATAAGAAGATCAAACCGAAGTTTAATATTTTGGAAAAGAAAAAGCTCCACAATGTTGTTTACTTCCTGGAGGATTTCACAGAGGATCATATAAGGATCATTCTAAGTAGAGTCCATGGTGATAAGATGTACCTAGAGAGAACACATGATATCACATCACAGGAAATTCATGTAGTCACTAGATTCTACAACACAAGGGAAGTGCCAGCCCTGAGGACAGTAAGAAAAACTAAAATTTCCAAGCTCACCATTTTAGTGCGTGACTCACGAGGCATGACAGTCAGTTCTATCAAGGATGATTTGGTGAAGTATGCATGCATGGTGATTGGATACTGGACATTCTCAGCCAATAGAATTAACTTTGTATCTACTGCAGTGGTAAATGCCACTTACTAGATGATAAAGGAGGATGCATCATTTGATCTGTACACTGGTATGTAGAGACAACTCCTGTTGAATCTAAAGTTGATCAAATAGGATAATGCACTTAGGTTCAAGTTTGTACAACTATTGGTTGGGTTGTTTTTCTATTTTCCAAGGCTACTTTCCAAGAGTAGGAGATGTCCAATGGTCTGGTGACCAAGCAAATCAAGGAAAGCATTGAAGCAATTGTAACTGGCTACCCTAATGTTCTGAACAAGTATTTTGATGAGTTCAGAAGGAAAATGAGCCAAAGAATGAGGATATCAGGTGACATCATTAAGAAATATGAAGACGATATCTGCTTCACCATCCAAGTAGATAAATGCATAATGGAGGTTGTTGAGCCTAGACAGGAAGAAGTAGAGCCAATGGGCTATGAGGTGATGTACAATATGCTAGAAGGGTATGCCTCTACCCTTATTTCCTCACTGCTTGATCCTAAGGCAAAGAGAACCGGCACCTACCTAGAGAGGATAGCACCGGTTGAGGAACTGCCAACATTGAAATAAAAAGAACTGACAGTAAAGAAGGCAAAGGCAGTGCCTGCAGCATCAGCACCAGTTACTACTGCAACTCCAAAAGTGACCAAGCGGTCACCAGCTAAGAAGAAACCAGAAGCTGCACTGGCTAAAGTGTTCCAGAGAAAGAGGAAGACAAGGAATACCTCTCCAGACTCAGAAGAAACTATGTCTGAGGAAAAGCCAAAGAAAACACGTCAAGCAAAGAGAAAGAAAAAGAATGAACCGGCATCATCTGCTCCAGTAAATATAGATATATCTTCCTATAAACCTTTGACACATTGTCAAAGAACAATAAAGAATGTTAGGAGAAAAGTGCTAAATGACTTAATTGAGTGTTTTGATGACTTTAATGATGATGAAAAGGAAGGGATTGAAAAGGAAATAATTCAGTATTATGTGTTAATGACCGGTCGCCCTCAGAGATTAAGTCTTAGACACCAGATTCTTTATTTATGTCATTAGACAATAGATGGCACATTGCCATAGAAAAGGAACAGGAAATTAGGGAGAAAGTTTTTGCATAGTACTTTTCGGACCTGTCAAATTCTGAATTGTTTGATGTTATGGACCAAAATAAAGGACTCTTCTTCACTAGAAGAAGAAGACTCTAGCTGTTAGAAGGTAGAGTTGATGATGTTGAAAAAGACACTTATCTTTATATGAGAACCATTGTCCAGACTCACAAAGCACATCTAGCCAATTGGCAAGCTAAAAAAAACTGGTTATATCCAAACCAGATGAAGTATTTGATGATGAAGGAAATCCGATTATTGAACCAATCGACACCATTGATGTCGATGCTCTGGATATTGAGGATGTTACTCAGGAAACACCATCTGAGGCAACAAGATAGAAGCAATAGGATGAATAGGTTGATAAGCCAGTTGAGGATAGACAGGAAGCGGCAAAGGGAGAGGCGGAGTAGAGGAAAAAGGATGAAGAAGAGAAGTAGAAAAGGGATGAAGAAGAGAAGAAGAAGAAAGATGAAGAAGAGAGAACGAAGAAGGATGAAGAAGAGAATAAGAAGAAAGATGAAGAAGAGAGAAAGAAGAAGGATGAAGAAGAGAAGAAGAAGAAAGATGAAGAGGAGAAGAAGAAGAAGGATCAAGAAGAGAAAAAGAAGCAAGAAGATGAAAAGAAAAAGAAGGAAGAAGAAGATAAGGAACAGGAGAAGAAGAAGGAAGCATAGAAGAAGAAGAAGGAAGAGGAAGAAAAAGAAGAGGAAAAGAGGAGAGAAGTAGAGAAAAGGAAGAAGGAAGAGAAGGATAAGGAAGTGGAGAAGAGGAGAGAAGAGGAGAAGAAGAAAGTGGAAGAGGACAAGGCAAGAGAAGCGGAGAAGAGCACCCAGATGGAGACTTTGAAGGCAACCAGGAGTCAAACCAAACCAGCTGATCTCTCTAGTCCTATCGATCTCTAGTCTACAAGTGAAATGGAGCTAATGCAGAGTATCAAGGTAGCTCAAGAGCACCTTGAAATCATTCGATGGAAGAAGGAGAAGGATGTAATTCAAGCAGCTGTTGATTTTGATACCCGGTACAAATCTTCCCAACACTGATTCATCACTAGCTAAACTCAAGCTCCTATGCATACTAGTGGATGATCAGGTGTAGAGCCTTGAAGAGGTACCATTGGCTAATGTTAGGAAGGAGCATCAAAAAGCTCTTAATATAGCTCTGGTGAAGAAGTTGAATGAGCTCCGAACTAAACTAAAGAAAGAACAAAAGGATATAAGGGACGCTTTAGATAAGGGGAATCCACTACTCGGTAAGATCTGCCAACCCCATCTATTCTATGATGATGTGCTAGCTCAAAAGAAAAAACTTGAAATAGACTTGCAGTCCTACTTGAGCACATTCAAGCCACCTTATGATTCCTTTACAACTTATGGGCAAATTGTTCACTGGTTTCACATCCAGTCAGCAAAAATGGAGCAAGAGATCAGCACTCGATCTAGAGATTTGCAGGAGCTACAACTGGTTCTACTCCCACGATTGCAAATTCTTCAAAAGTGCTATTTGAACTTGGATGCCTTAACAATTACACAGGAGATGAGCACAATTGATGCCATGGAAGAACAGGTCTCCCAGATGCGAACAGAGCAAGAAGTAGCCACCTCCCTACTTGAGTCTTGGTCTTTGTCGATGAAACAATTCTTGCAGGACTTTAAATCTATTTTTGACAAGTATCATTCCTTGTTGTCATAAACTTTTATTATTTTTAATATCAAATGAAAATAGGGTTGTTCAGCTGCACTTTGTTATTGTTGGCAAAGGGGGAGAAGAATTATATTTGGAGAAGTATCTGGTAATCAAAATTTTGATTATATGCTCTGAATATCTCAATGGTTATGCTCTATATGCAAAAGTGCTATACATTGTATTGTTAAAGGGATAGTGTATATGCTTAGGGGGAGCAATTTTGCTAATGGCGTGATTTTGTTGTAAAACACTTAGATGTCAAAATTTTATTTTCCTAAGTGTTGCCATCAATGCCAAAGGGGGAGATTGTTGGCATTTTTTATGTTTATGTTGTGATTGTCATTGATGGACACACACTTGCATTGAGATCCTCTTTAGATGTATAAGTTAGAGCACAATCGGTATTTGTTCCAACCGGTATGTTGAATTATAGTCTTTAGACTATTGATGTTTTGCAGAATGTGTTTCCCCGTTTGAAGTGGCATGTTGACCCCAAGCGGTTCATGGATCCCAAGCGGTTCGAGGGATTAAAGCAGCATAACACATTTTTACTAGTCTTCATTTTTGTCAAACCGACAACCGACATTTTGTATGAACCGGTAATACTTTGTGATGAGTTACCAACCGGCATTTTGTGATGAGTTACCATCCACCAATTGTTTGACAGTGCTGACACATTAATGGTGCTTTTTGTGTCATGGTACCAAGTATGTCCAAGTTCATTGAACCTAGGAAATTGTAATGTAATCCTATTGGATCGACATGAAATCAGATTCCTTTATAAGGACATCAGGTCTAGGGTTTTAGTTTGTTGATGTGGATATAGAGAAAGTTTATGTTGTTGCTAGGGTTCAAGGTGATTGAGGTATTGGAGAGAATATGAATGTGTAGAAGACTGAAGTAATGCTGGAGTGCATTAGGAACAAGATACCAAGGATCTAACCAAGCAGTTTGTGCAACTAGCTAGATCAAACACTTGTTGATTACTCACATCTTTGACAATTCTGTAGCCCTTAACCGGGTAGGCCCAAAAGCCTTTTGTAAATCCTCTAACAAGGTGGTTCACATCTATGGATCTAAAATCCTCTAGCAAGGTAGTCTTTAATCAAACTTATCTCCTAACAAAGATTGAGATTCCTAATAGAATCTGTTCTGGTAAAGAACATTGTAAGACCTTAACTGGTCTAACCTTAACTGGTTTGGTTCCTATTCTACAGATAGTTACTTGTGAGTTCCATCTCACCGTGGTTTTTCCCATTTGGGTTTCCACGTCAAAATCTCTTGTGTTATGGTGTTTGTGCTTCTATGGGTGAATTCATTATTAGCTATTTGGTTTGCATATTTGTTAACCGGTTTGTCTGCTAAATTGTTTTACCGGTTTACTGTCAGTCTTGCAAAGTGTTTAAGTGCAAAGATTTTTGGCATACTAATTCACCCCCCCTCTTAGTATTCATCATCTTGCTCATTTTCTTATCTATGTCCACTGTCAAAAAGTTTGTCTTGGAAGTATCTTTGTACAGAGTTTTAAATTCCTTTAATATGTTACATAGTTCTTGTAGAAGTGTGTCAAACTCCCTAGTACACTTCTTTATTTGATCTTCAAAGAATTTTTGTTTTTCAATTAACAACCTATCTTTGAATGCCTGTTCCTTTATTTGTTTAACTATCACTATGTTGTCAGTAATGTACTTTGACAAAGTGTCAAGTTGACTCAAAGAATCCTTATTATCTATGTTGCATTTTGGAGCTATCATCCTCAAAATTGGGTTTGTGTCATCTATAGCTTTATAAGCTTGTGAACTGCAATCAGTTATTTTCTTCAAAGAATCTAAAAGAACTTCAGTTACATTGGTTGATTTGTAACCTGTTGAGGAGGAACCAACATTTTGAATTCCATCGGTGGAGGAAGTAACCATGCTTGTAGTGACCTCTGGTAGGTCAGTTTGTGTTTCTATTTCCTTAAGTAAGGGTTTTTGCTTTTCTCCTGTTGTCAGTGGCACTGTTTCCACATGAGTCTATTGTTGTTCTAGAGCCTGTTGCTCTGCTTGTTTCTCTATCTGTCTCTGTCTTTCCATCTGCTGGTTTACCTTTAGTGTTATCAGTGTTGTCAGCTACCGATGGCTCGCTAGTCATTTCAGTTTTACCAGTTGTATCCTTGTCTATCAGAATGTTGACCTTTTGAGTATCAACATCCACTGTGTATAGTACTTTAGGATTAGTATTAGTATCCTCTTGTGATACATCCATACTTTCATCTGTCGGTTGGTCTTCTGTTGTTGTTATTGGTGGAGTAATCAGAGGTAGTGGGGATAAGTTATCTTTTATTTTGATACTAGGAGGTCCACCAACCTTTCCTTTACCCTTATCTTTGTCCTTCTGATAGAATTTGATAGGCTTGAGGTTCCTGTAATGTTCCTTCTTTTCCATCTCCACAAGGAATATATCCCATTCATTTTATGTTTCTTCTATTACCTCTTTTACTCTTCCTGCCATTAGTGCAATATGCCAGTGTGCAGTAGAGAATACTGACTGGTTAGACTTTGTAATCAGATCATCTATTTCTTTTGGAGAGTTGACTGGGTAGACAGCAAGTAATTTTTCAATTTTGATCTTCTTGTCAATTTTTACAACATATTGTCTTCTTGCTTCTAGTCTTTTGAATAATTCATCTTATAGTTCATCTACAACTTCCATCAAAAACTTCTTATAGATATCCAAGTGTAAAATAACATTGTTTTGAACTTGCTCTTTGTCATCTGCTGATAGTGTATCATACAATTTTTCTATGTTCTTGAGTTTTCCTTCTTCGGTGATTTCATCCAACAGTCTGTCAATCAGAGCAATGTTTTGTTTAGTCCTTTTCTTCTTTGGTGTTAGCTTTTTCTTTGGGGTTGTCTTCTTTACCAGAGACCTCACTGCCTATTGTTTTTGTCTAGTGGGTGTGGATACTGGTGAAGGTTGTATTTTCCTTAAAACTCTTTTAAATTCAACTGGCTTGTCAATCTCTGAAGAAGTTGCTACCAGTGACAAGTGAGTTTCTAGTTGTTGTGCCTATAACTCATCTTCAGTGATATCGGTTTGTTTCAGTACATCTTCTTTTATAGCCTTAGCCTGTCTTGAACCTCTTCTCATAGTTGCTTCCACTTTCTTTATTCTCTTCTTAGATTGAATTTGGCTTTCAATGGTCTCAGCACTACCAAATACTTCTTCCTTAGGTTCATTTGGTGCTTCCAGAAGTGCTTTAGCATATGTTTCAATGATGTGGTCATTAGTCTCATAGCCCATCTCAGTAACCCAAATTGTTCTTGGGATAACTGCTTCCATCTAGATCTCATCCTTTTTAATTACAAAACATATATCATCCTTGTATTTGTTAACAATTTCATGTGATAGTCTGATTCTTTTGTTCATTTTGGCCTTTAGTGGTTTAAAATACTCATTGATATTATTTTCCTTGTTTTCACCCATGTTGTTGAATAAGTCTGATAATTGTTTTCCTACCGGTATGTCAAATCCAAGGTTCTTGTTACCTATACTAGGCACTTGTTTGCTTATATGTAGCATTAAGCATACAAGTAAATTACCAGATCTGAATGTTCATTTCTTATCCTTCTTGATCTTCCCTAAATTGTCAATCAATTCATCCTTTAGCCATTCACATACATCAATGTTCACATTTTCTTTTACCATATCATGTGCACTTTTTATGCATAAACTGGAGACTGAGTTAAGTCTATTTGCATGTGTTGCTTTGTATCCTAAGATCATGCTAACAAATCTAACATTTATATCGGTCACATCATTAACTCTTAGACACCTTCTATCAGATGTTGCACCAGTTAAGTTCATTACTAGGTCATTTGAGACCTTCTTTATTTTATTTGGTCTACTACCGGTGGAGGGTAACCCTGTTATAGCTTTCATAGCTTCCTTGGTAATTTTATGGATTGAATCTAACCAAAAGAATGCACCATGTACTATGCTCAATACTATCCTAATAACTTCCTTGGGGAAATTCGGAATGCTGAAGATTTCTGTGAATCCTAGGGTTTCAATAATTTGGTGTTCAGGTTTTACTTTACTGGAATCATCACAGATAACAGATTTGTACATGTCCTTGATTTCTTCATCTCCCAATTCTTCTATATGGCAATGGATATAGATTCTAGGGTTTTCTGCATAAACAACTCCTTTGGGAATTTGGGAAAAAGCACCTACATTGTCATCCCTTTTAGCTATCTCAAGAACTAGCTGAAACACGGACCTAGGGCATTTGATTACCTCGACTACAGTAGGGTTTTCTATGAATTCAGGTGCAGAGGAGGATGCCATGATTATAAATACCTTTTTCTGCCTTAGGAAGGATTGATTGCTGAAGTGCTTCACCTCTTTACTCGAAATGCCTTAGCTCTAGAGATTTCACGCTCTTCAAATGTTTGAATGCTTGGTGAAGTGAAATGGAGCCAAAAACATTAATTTATAATGTCAATTTTTCCAACTACCACATTTAATGCTTGCCGGTTAAGTAGCCACTTAACATATCTGCTGGTATAGAAGTAAATTCAACTTCTTACCATCAACCGAGGGAATAATAGCATATGTCTCATTGATTGCCAAACCCTGAAGGAAATTTCTTCAATTTGATGAAGAGACTCCTGCCGGTGGAGTGCTATTTTGTTTTGCTGGTGGAATGTTGTTTGGTTATACCGGTGGAGTAGTATTCCTATCCACATTTAGTTCTGATTTCCTGATCCATTGTTTTGAAAATTCTTGCTTAACCTCTTCAACTTTTTCTTTACCTTTCAAACTAGGACCTTTGTTGTCTTCCAGTGAGGACTTGCTTCTACAAAATTTAGCAATATGCCCAATTTTGTTACATGCATAACAAGTCACATTATTCTTCTGAATAGCTTTCCCATAACCTATGCCAGTTTGTGTTCTTCATTGATTAGATAGGTGTCCAAATCTTCCACAAACATAACATCTCACATTCATTCTGCAATTCTTAGAGTTATGACCAATTTTGTTGCATTTTGAACATTGACAAGTGGGGGTGTTGATATTCTGATAATTTCTAGATCTACATTGATTTTCTCTATGACCATACTTGTTATAGTTAAAGCATTTTCCATTAAATTTATAAGCAGTAGGTTGTCTTACCGGTTTGCTATGATCCTGTGTTTGTAGTACTGGAGCTTTCACCAACTTCAAAGCCAATTCCAAAAGTGTCACCTTTAGGTTTTTGATTCTTCAGCAAGTTACCAAGTTCCTCTGAGCTTTTCTTGAATTTCTCTTTATGTTGATTTGCAGTATCTAGTTCTCTTTCTAAGACTTCTTTCTACCTCATCAGTTCATTGGAGTCATTCTAAGTGTGCATCAGGTCTATCTTCAATAAATCATTTTCCTAACTGAGTCTTGTGTTTTCATTTGTAGCATCAGTTAGTCTTCTAGTCAAATCTTCTTCATTTTTCTTTCTATCTTCAATTTCTTTACAAAATCGCATAGTCATATCCTGCATCTCATTCTTTATTGCCATGTTCTCTTATTTTAGCTTGTTTATCATATCATTAAGAGTTTCTTTTTCATCATTCTCAATTTGCATCTTTTCACAAAGTTCTCTTCTCTTGTTTCTTGAAATAGTAAGATTTTCTTGAAGTGCTTGAATAATATCTTGAGAAACCTTTAGATCATCTTCAAGTTTGATATTTTTTAGTTTTTCTGCATCATAGTCTGAGAGAGCTCCTTCAAGTTGCTTCATCAAATTTTTCATCTCTATCGATGTCAAGATCTTCCTCAAGCTGTTAGGCTTCTGTAAATAGAGGACCAAGCTCTGATACCAATTGCTAGGATTCCCACATATACTAAGAGGGGGGGGGGGTGAATCAGTATCTAACCAGTTAATAGATTTTCTTGACTTAAAACATGTAGAGCATATTAATATAGTGTACTGGTAAGCAGAAAGTAATGCAATAAACAAAGATAAAAACAACCACATGAAAAACACACCATAACACAAGGATTTAATGAGGAAACCCGATGTGGGAAAAACCTCGGTGGGATTTGTGACCCACAATATTCACTTACTGGCCAATAAGAGAATATTATTGCTACAAGAGGGGCCTGCACATGCAGGAAGGCCAACTGCCTAGAGCTCACTGCTCAAATACAAAATAGGAAGTCTCACTGACTTACAAAAATGGATTATACAAATCCAGTGACTTTTACTACTTCAAAATAGCATCTATAGTGCCAAATCCAATACCGGTTTTCACTCTGCTTCTTACATAAACCCTTAACCTATAATTCGCATAATAGGTCTACCTTATTTCACCTAAATATATTCCTCTATCTTACTTACAAATGTTCTATAATGGTCTCTCTTATATAAGAGTCATTTTACAACTTGCCAAGTTGGCTTACAATGATTTTACAAATAATAAACAAAATATATTACAACAAAAATCTTGTCGACCTTTGTGCCAGTATGATTCCTTTCACTGCCGGTGCCGATGATGTGAGTGTCAATGTAGAGTCTGATCTTGCTAGTGCTGGTCAACTATCTTGCCGGTGTCATAGGATTGTAAGGTTGCCATCAATGACAAAACCTTCAATCACCTACAATGTCTCATTGGAGTGTGCATATGCTAACAATCTCCTCCTTGCTTGTGCCTGAATGTGGTGTGAGCCAGTTCAATGCATCAAACCTTGCCCAAAGCATCCTCCTTGCATGGTAAATTTGTTGGAGTGGTAGCACAAATCATGGAGGAGAAGCATTTTTTAGTATTCAACCAAATGCATTGGCATATTTAAAGCTAATTTCCCTTGCATGGAGTGGAGTTTGGGCGGCAATAAAATTTGAAACAAATGCATTTGGCAGGTGTAAAGCCATTTTTTCTTGGAGTGTGGTGTGGGAAAGGCATTTGAAGCCTTCAAGTAAATGTAAAGGGCAAGGTTAAAACATCAAAATTTTAGGCAAACTCAAAGAAAGCTTTTAGAATGCACAGTCCCAGGCTAAATGCCACTATTGCACATTCGTTAGGCAAAGGGATATTTTAGTATTTAAAAGAAACACTCCACACAAGTATAATGTTGAAGCTTAAAGGCTTTTGATAGATGGTGTTGGCTAGGCGACCAGTGGACCCCACACACGCGGGCATGTTTCCCAAGGCAACCAAGGAGGCCGAGTGGAGACCAGGTGGACCCCAAGGTAGGCGAGTTTTGCAGAGAAAGAATGGATTAACTAGTGAGCAAGTTCGTCAAAGATCTATGGTGGGCATTGATTCACGAAGGGAAGATGATCGAAACTTACCCTTCACGAAATGGTGAAAAGCATGTGCGAAAAAGCAAAGGTTAGGTGAAGGTTAAAGATCATGCAGGTTTGCAACAGATCAACAACTAGCGTGGTTTCGTGAGACAAAGATGCATACCCATTACCCTTCATAAAATGTTGAAAGGTGACGTGGTAGGTCTAGGTGGAGGTCCAGCTCACGAGTCCCACTGACGTGGTGATGACATGGCGGATAGGTGGCAACAAGAAAGCAGTCCAATGGTGGTGACAAGGCGGACAAGTGGTGAAAGATGATGTGTCATCCCAGGTGGTGCCCAGTGGACCCCATCAGCAAATCTTAAGCCGCCACATGGCAGGGCATCAGGAGTTTAAAAGGTGAAAAATCAAAATTAAATACATAGTTGAAACTATGTAGAAAATCCAAAAATTTAAATGACAGAGGCACATGAATGATTAATTCGCTCAGAGGCTAATTTTTGCCCGAAATATCAAGTATTTTATATCACCAGAAAGCTCTTGGAATGAGGAGTGCAGTTATGAAGTTTGTTTCAAAAAATGTAAGATATTTTGAGAGAAGTTTCCATAGGAAAGAGAAAGGAAATAAAATTCAGTTGGAAAAGGGACACTTGGCATGTTCTGATGGATTATGATCTTTTCCCCTCTCCTTCTTATTTTCAATTCTTCTCAGTTTTAAGGGTTCTAGTTTTTGAGAGATTTTCTCCAAGGGAGAAATTTGAAATTGCAGGTTCCAATGATGGTATCTTTTTAGTTTTGCAAATGATAGTGTGTTCTTCAAGGTTTTTAGTGTTGTCTTTGTTGTAGGTTTTGTTTCAATTTGTAGGTTTACACATACGCAAGGCATGTGTGATTTTCCATGAAATTGTCTTTGAAAATGTATTTAGATTCATTCAATTTCATAATGTCAAGGATAATTTGGAATTGTCTCTTTTAGCCTTCTCTAAGAGTTTAATGTTTGCCTTTTGGGTATTCTTCAAGGAAAAATTTAAATCCTGAAACCCAGCATTAATGATTTTGAATGTATATTGGATATATAAATATGATTTTGTGATAGAGCAGAAAACTATATTAATGTAAGGCATTGATACATGAAAATTTAATGTTGAAAGGATTCATATCCTTGTTAAGTTGGTCCAGTTAGTCCTTTGAAATCATAGTTGAGGTTGGATACTGTAGACACCTAAAATTGTCATGTCTAATTAAATAAATATTTTATTTATTTAATTATCTAAGCCTAATTCTTCTATTAATTAAATAAATATTTTATTTATTTAATTAATTCATTTATCCTCTTCTAGCCTTATTTCTCATTTAAATAAATACATTTATTTATTTGAATTATCCCTTTCCTAAATTAAATAAATATTTTATTTATTTAATTGTCCTACTTCTTCTATTAATTAAATAAATCTTTATTTATTTAATTAATTCATTATCTTTTTCTACACATGACACATGTCATTCATCTCTTAATTCATACACTACCTACCTCTTTCATTATTTTGGTATTTCTTTTACCTACCCTCTAATCCTAGCTGACCTCTCTTTTTACACCTCTCAATCTTATCCCTCCATTTCATATTGTGTCTTCTATTTAAGGAGATGCCTTCTTCATTATCAAACCCTAATCATTCTATGCATTCTAATCAATCATCCTAATCACTCAGACTAATCAACAATTTTGGAGGACTTGGCTACACTACGATCCTACTTGCAACCACATTCCGTTCTTTGTTGAGCTCTTGTGCATACAAAAATCTAAGAGCAAGTATATCAAACAAGATCAATGGAGATAGGAAGAATGGAGATCAAAACCCTACTGGACATGTGATGGTATAATCTTTGTGATTTTGAGTTATTTTGCATTGTCTTAGGTAATCTTCATATGTTATGGTGGATCTTTGTTCATTGTTAGGCTAGGGTTTAATGGTTGGATTCATTTTAGCCTTTCAATATTGTTATTATTGTTATCCATTTTCACCATATACATCTTGTCACGCCCGGTTTGACTGTTAAATGATGCATTACCAAATCCGGATCTAGTCCAGGCATATCAGCGTATGACCATGCGAAGTTGATTTGTCGTCTATGAATTTTGCTCTCTCAGCCTATGTCAATGATTGAGCCAAAAATATGTTGTGTGGAACCTTTGTTGTACCAATGTTTGTCTTTATAGTCTTCTCTACCAACATAGATGATTTTTCCTCGTATGATGTTGGGAGAATGTCGAGCCTTCCATCTTCGGGTGCCTCAGAGAGGTTTTCACCCTCAGATACGTCCTTTCTTTTTACTTTTTTGGAGTCAGATAGCGCCACAGTGTGGTTTTCGCCATAAGACCCTTGTTTTGTTTTTATTTTCATATTTTTGCGACTAGAAGGCCCGACACCTTCACCAAAGTATGCTATGTTGTTGAGCTCTATGGCGTATCCTGCTTTGTGGTCTCCAGGGGGAAGATCATCTTGAATGCCAAGGTAGTCGATAATAGCTTCGTCATTTTGAAATGTATCAAATTGTGCTGGTCCTTCATGATTCCAGTCAATGAGTTGGGGATGAACAAGGGGAAGGTCATTAGTGTTTTCTGAATTTGCTGGACAAAGAGTGAAGATGTGGTTATACTCGGGTATGTCAAGGTAATCGTCGAGGTCATCGATGGCACTCTCCTCATCAGTTTCGATCGTGAGCGAATCCAAATTGTCATCACTAGTAGAGCCTTCTAGGACAGGTGTCCTCATCCTATGTGATTTTGACCTAGGACCTTGAAACGAAGCTTGTGCGGGATCCTTATGGGTTGGTTCTTGACCAACTCTGAACTTTTTGTAAAATTCCTCCTCCTTTGTGGGTTCATCTGGCTCTCTGAATGTTTCAGTGAGCTCATAGTCATTGGAGGATTTGTCTGAACCCCATTCCCACTCATTGGAGTCTGTGGAATAGTCTCTTGTTGAACTTCAGCAGCTTTAATTCGCCATACCTCTTTTGTTCTTTTATTATGTAGTCTAGGATTCAGAAAACCAAGCCCCTTGGAGCGTTCCCTTCTTGTAGTTAGCTTAGGTTGTAAGGGCTCCATGACACCTTCTTTGCGTAGTCCGAGAGGGCCTTTGCCATCATACCCGAATCTTTGCAAAATTTTGAAGCCTTTGCCATAGTTCTCACAGGGTATAATAATCTGATCATGTGTGTCCTCTTCAACGTCCTTATAGAGCATTTTATATAAATTTTCTTCTTCTAGTTCACCCCATTTTTGAAAGATGGTAGGATCCCATTTGAGCATCATGATGGAGATTTGCTTGTTAGGATGTGGCCTCCCATATTCCTTGGGAGAGCTCATGACTTGTCGTAAAAACATTGTCTGATTCAGAGTGTATTCTCCCATGCCTTTTTCTTGAAACTTGGCTCTAAGTTCACCTTGTTTGGATGTCGAGGGCTTTAATGACTCAGGATCAATATATGCTGATGAAGGAGTAGCCTCACGATTGCTGGGAATGATAGTCTCAGTATGTGATCTCAAGTTATTACAATATATGAATGGATTTGGATCACCATTGACCGTTACCTCGACTCCATTGTGAGGGAACTTTATGCATTGATGGTATGTTGATGGGACTGCCCTCATTTCATGAATCCACGGACGTCCTAGCAATATGTTGTATGTGAGATCAAGATCCAGGACTTGACAAACCACATCCTTTGTGACTGGCCCTATTCTTAGCGGTAAGGTGACTGTGCCCTTGGACGAGCGCTCTTCATCATCATAAGCCTTGATGGTGATTTGGTTTGTAGCATTCACAGCCTTGTTAGAATATCCTAATTGTCTTATGGTACTCAAGGTACAAATATTTAGACCTGCTCCTCCATCTATCAGGACTCGCTGTATTCGGTGTTTATGTATGAAGGCTTCAACATGTAGAGGTGCATTATGTGGCTGACTTATGGAGGCGTCATCGGCTTCTGTGAATGTGAGTGAGTGTGGAACGGATAGGTAGCCCACCATGGCTTGAAACTGGTCCACGTTCAGATCAGTAGGGACGGCAGTATCTCTCAAGATTTTATCAAGGATAGCTTTATGTGCAGGAGATATACGTAATAGTTCAAGGATTGAAATGAGCATGGGTGTCTTCCCTAACTGTTCTACAAGGTCGTACTCAGGCTTAATTGATAAAGGATTGGTATTCTTAGTGGAGGTACCTGGCAATGTAATCTTACCTCGACGGGTTGTAACATGACATTCAGAGGTAGATTCGGACGAAGATCCCACACCTTTTAGGACAATTTTGGGTCTTTGAGAAGGATTCTCAGGATTTTTGTTTTTGATAGTAATGGTAGAGATATGATTGTCCATTGAGATGTCATTGATAGTAGAATCATAATTGTAAGGTGCTCTAGTGTAATTGGCTTGATCATCTGTGACTTTGCCTTTTCCTTTGTCATGTTTTGGGAATGGTTCCTTAAACATCTCATGCTCTTGATTAGATGAATGTCCCTCAATCTCAATGTCGCCTCTATCAATGAGATCTTGCACAATGTTTTTCAATCGATGGCAATTACTTGTCTTATGACCCTTGCTCTTATGAAACTCACAAAATTCATCATCATTCCACCAATTTGGTTTGACCTTTGGTTCATTTGGAGGAAAATCTGGAACTGTGATCACTTTGTTTGCCACAAGATTTTTGAATACTGATTCAAGTGGTTCCCCCAATGGAGTGTACTTCCTTCAAGGTTTTGAAGTTGTTTGAGTGTTCACCTGATTGCTGGTAGAACTTGATCCAGAAAAGACGAACTTGGGTCTCACTGTGTTGGCATCAACAACACCCTCATTAACTGTGTTCTTGTTCTTGTTCCAAAATTTTGGTTTTTCCTTTCCTTTAAAGTCCTCTTTGTTTTCTTTGAATAGTTTGATAACTCCTTGTTCAATTAAGACCTTTTCTGTTGCTAAGCCTTTTTCAATAACATCTTTGAATGTAGACAAACAAGATTTTCTGAGATCATAGCCAATAGCCTTATTAACATTTTGTGTGAACATTTCTACCATTTGTTTTTGCGGGATTTCACAAGACCATCTGCTAGCTAAGTTTCTCCATCTTTGTAAAAATGTTGCGAAAGATTCTCCTTCCTTTTGTTTAGTATTGCACAAGGTAGTAACTGAGACATCTATTTCAATGTTGTAAGAGAAATGCTAAATGAATGCCTCTGCTAAGTTGCCCCATGACTTAATACCAGGAGGTAATTGAGAAAACCATTCCATAGCTTGATCTCCTAAGCTCTGTGGGAACAACCTCATTAAGTATGTTTCTTCTGCCGCTACCTCAATGCAAGCTGTGAAGAATTGTCTTATATGTGCCTTGGGGTCTCCTCTCCCTCTATATTTGTCAAATTTTGGTGTCACAAAGTGTGGAGGAAATGGAGGCATTGGAATGCTCTTATCGAAGGGATAAGGGCATATATCTCTCATAGTGTATGTAGGTTTTGATGTACTCATGTCCTCCACTTTCTTTTGTAAATCTCTTATTTGTTGCTCCAAATTATTTTTGGGAGGAGATTGATTTCTTGTAGCATACCCCATGTTTGAAACGCCCATTTGAGGAGGAGCTTGTTGCATATATGGATGATACTGATCGTAGACATGTCCATATGGAGGTCTATATTGTTGCGACATGTATGGAGCACTTGGCATAACTTCTTGTTGAGGAACCCCATATCTGTTTTGTGTGTATAAACCATATTCAATAGGCCTTTCATTTTCCATTGTGTTGCCCCCAATTTTGACATGAGGTCTCGTTGTGTCAAAATTTTGAGGATGTCCTTGAGTATCCACTTGTTTTGGTTGATCCATACCTTGAGCGTGTGTTTGAGCATAAGGCCTCCATGATGGTCTTTGAGTGTAAGTATCATATGTTTGAGCTTGTGTATGTGGGATTGCTGGTTTTTGAAGCAAAGCTGATGGTGACTCCGGCATCATATTATTCGGTCCTCTATTTCCTCCACTATTTGGTCTCCTTTGATCCATGTTGGGTTGAGTTTGTTGTGAGGGTCGACTTTCCATAAGTTGAGATAAGTCAAAATCATGTGGTATTTTAGCTCCACTATGTGCCATCATGTTTAGAAAGTATTGTCGATCTCTCCTCATTATCTCTTCAACCAATCTATTGAATTGAGGATTCATTATGGACTCTTCTATGTCTGCTGATAGTATTGAAGAGTTGTCCACTGTGTCATTGTGTGTAGCATTGTTGTTTATAGTATTTGCGCTTTCCACATTTGGATTGTGTCTATAAACATTCATGTCTGGTAATGTAGTGTGCTCAGGATTGTAGAATAGATCATTGTCATACTCATAAGAACTCATGTTTACGGATTCTTGAGCTTCTTTAGCTATTCTCCTAGATTTTTGAAGGCGGGTTTCAACCATGAACTAGGTGTTTGACCAAGATGTGAGAAACTAGATGAAGAATGAAAAAGTATGGAAGACCAAGAGTTGTATGGAGTGTAAATAAATCTTGAGGTGTACTTGCAATGTCCAAAGTGTAAGACCAAGTATGTATGTAGTAGAGTAGGTGTGACTTCCAAAGAGAGGATAGTTTCTCTTGATGAGGTAAGCTGACCTTGACCCTAAGTAAGACCAAATGAGACCCAAAGGTAAGAAACCTTGATGAGGGACCACTTAGCAAAGTGCAGTAGTATGTAGTGTGTTGACAAAGTATGATGAGGACAAGCAAGTGACCTTTTTGACTCAAGTTTAGACAAGTATGAATGTAAAATGAGATGTGAAGCAATGATGGACTGTGTGAAACCTTAGAACAGGTTGAATGCTAGATGAAACCTGAAGAGACAACCTAAGAAGCTCAAGTATGCCGAAACTGATTTTCTTTGTTTGCTTGACTGTTAAAGTTTTCAAATCCTGACACAGATGCCTCTGTATACTTCACAGACGTGATTCCAAGACACAGACGCCTCTCTGTTTGACACAGATGCTGATAAAAACACAGATGCTATTCTGTACTTCACAGACGTGCTTATCTGACGCAGACGCTGTTTGAACAGACACAGATGCGTTTCTATAACCTTAGTGCAATTTTTCCTATCTGTGAAGTTGTTTTGTTGTGACCAAATCTGATTTTTCGACTGTTTTTCATGACAAGAGGACACAATGTTGATGACTCAATGTTTGCAAACTGTTTAGACTCCAAAAGTGTGTTGTTTGATGTAAAAAGTTTTGCATACACTTGAAGACACAAAAGACACAATGTTTTGTTGTTTTGTCTTGAATGTTTGAGTGTTTAGCATAAGACAAGCACAAATCTTAGGGCTGGCCAAGACAATAGTTGTTGATCCCACATAGGGTTTTACCCCCGAGGCTACGCTATTTCAGAGCAGATACTTAGATGCTTGACCTCACTGGCTCCACCCTCGGCACTCACTTCTCGGGTCAGCCAAGCATCAGTCCCCATGAAAACTCCCCATGGCGAACTTTGTATCTCTACTAAGAACCGTATGTGTGTGGGTCGCTACCAGAGGTCCGACCTCCTGCCTCAACAACTAGAAGGATTTGGGCATCTAAAACAAAGAGGTGCTAGTAAGGGCATAAGCTCGTGTGGCCATACATGCGGCACTTTCAGCTCTGTAAATACAGAAGGCTCCCAGCCGGTAGGGGTTACGCCCTACAAATGATCAAATAAATTTGATCAAACGGGTTTATGGGGAGACATAGTGTCGGTATGAACTAATCAGCACACGTTATTCATAATTTTCACCATGAATACATTTGATTATAGTGGTTTGGATGAGGTGGGTTTTTCTCGCTACCACTTGGGTCGTTCTCTTCTCACTAGTAGTCCTAATGACCACACGGGAAGATAGGCCCTCTAAAGATTAAACAAAAAGAGCCTATTGCTCAAGACACAAAAGACAATGATTCAATTTTACTGCACCAATTGAAGTGTTTTCTAAGCTATGAAAAACAAGGCACACAACAAAAATTCAAAAACCCTTGCCAAGGCCCTACAACAAAATTTGTCAGTAGTTTGGGTTGTTTCAAATGATAACCCCTTCCTGCAAGCACACAAGTTAGGTAAATTTTAGAAAACCCAAAAAGACTTTGTGAAAAGGGGCCTTCAACAAAAATGTTTTTGCCTCCAAAGCAAGCTGCACAAACCAGGTTAGCTAGATCTGCAAGGGTTAGCCGAAAATAAACCAAATCTGAAACCCTGAGTACAAAATCCGAAAACCCGAATCTCAGAAAAATTGAAATTGCAAAACAGAAAGCACAGACGCCTCTATACCAAACACAGACGCGTCTGTATGACACAGACGCGGTTCTGTTATGCACAGACGCGCTCAGAGATCATAGATGCTATTAAATGATGCAGACACGGTCTGATGCAGTGCAAACACGGTTAGGAATCACAGACGCACCTTTCGGAAACCTGCAACATAAAAACTGGCAGAAACACAGACGTGATTCCCGATATCGCAGACGCTTCTGAAACACAAAAACGCGATCCGAACACTTGCAGACGCGAAAAAACCTAAATGTCATCGAAAAATTGTCCGATCTGCAACTTCAAAAATGCAAAATCTGCAACAAAAATGTTAAATGCAAAGGGACAAGAGTCCCACCGGGCGTGCCAAGACATATATGGTGAAAATGGATAACAATAATAACAATATTGAAAGGCTAAAATGAATCCAACCACTAAACCCTAGCCTAACAATGAACAAAGATCCACCATAACATATGAAGATTGCCTAAGACAATGCAAAATAACTCAAAATCACAAAGATTATACCATCACATGTCCAGTAGGGTTTTGATCTCCATTCTTCCTATCTCCATTGATCTTGTTTGATATACTTGCTCTCAGATTTTTGTATGCACAAGAGCTCAACAAAGAACGAAATGTGGTTGCAAGTAGGATCGTAGTGTAGCCAAGTCCTCCAAAATTGTTGATTAGTCTGAGTGATTAGGATGATTGATTAGAATGCATAGAATGATTAGGGTTTGATAATGAAGAAGGCATCTCCTTAAATAGAAGACACAATATGAAATGGAGGGATAAGATTGAGAGGTGTAAAAAGAGAGGTCGGCTAGGATTAGATGGTAGGTAAAAGAAATACCAAAATAATGAAAGAGGTAGATAGTGTATGAATTAAGAGATGAATGACATGTGTCATGTGTAGAAAAAGATAATGAATTAATTAAATAAATAAAGATTTATTTAATTAATAGAAGAAGTAGGACAATTAAATAAATAAAATATTTATTTAATTTAGGAAAGGGATAATTTAAATAAATAAATGTATTTATTTAAATGAGAAATAAGGCTAGAAGAGGATAAATGAATTAATTAAATAAATAAAATATTTATTTAATTAATAGAAGAATTAGGCTTAGATAATTAAATAAATAAAATATTTATTTAAGTATCCCCATGTAGCCCTGTCTGGACACAAGAAACCACTGATGGCTCCTCCAATAACAGCCGGCAACGCTAGCCCTGTCGCGGTCATGGTATCCCATGCCACATGACCTGCTCTCATCTCCAACCCGAGATCCTGAAATACCCGTCTCAGTGCCTCTCTGTCTCCGTCTCGATCGTATGGAATCAGCTCTCCATCAATCGAAATATGCAAAATCCTATAGACATCCTCCAGCGTCACTGTCATCTCCCCCATAGGCAAATGGAACGTGCAAGTCTCGGAGTGCCATCTCTCCGCCAGTGCAGTCAGCAAACCCATGTTTGCCCGAAACTCAGGCACATATAGCACATGTGTGAGACCCATCTCCTCAATAGAAATCATGTCCTGAATCGACAACTCTGGTCGCAACCTCTGAGTCGATGGGAATCTCTCCTGTGACTCCAGCATAGGCAAATACTCCTACAGTCAAGCAAATCAATCATGCCACTTATCGTGGCATTCACTGTTTATCACAAAATGCTACTCGCTATCTAAATGCATATGGCTATCTATCCTAGTGACACTCACTGTTCATCACAAAGTGTTGCTATCTATCCTAGTGGTACTCCCTGTTCATCACAAAGTACTACGTGTGTGACATTCCCTGTTCATCACAAAGTGTTACTCACATTCGCACTCCCTGTTCATCACAAAGTGCTGCCTATCTTGGTGCTCCCTGTTCATCACAAAGTGCCTTGATCTATCCTAGTCTTCCTAGAGGACCTGCTTGAGTGTATCCTCTCAGCAGCTTATCCAATTGACAGTGTATGTTCATCACAGAACTGCCGATTTAACCTAAACGACCAAACTATGCATTTTGCAACACAAACACGCTTTAAACTCACAAACGCACTTATAGACTGCACAAATGCGCTTCTGCAACACATACGCATTTTCCGAACACATACGTGCCTATACCATTCACAAACACGGCCAGGGAACACAGACGTCCCTACATGACATAAACGCCCCTACAATTCTCAAATGCGTCCGCATTCATCACAAACGCGGTCCCAGGCATAGATGCGCCTGGACCCGACACAGACGCGCCTGTTGGACACAGACGCGCCTGGCACTGACATAGACGCGGTTGCGCATTTTTGCACTTTTTAACTACCCTATTCCTAGCGCATTTATTGCTACTTAACATGCATTAATGACAAAACTTGAAATGCGTGAAAGTACGAGGAGGTTTTCTGGTACTTACCGGCTCTCCTGCATCTGCTGGTCGCTGAAATCAACGAACGCGGTCAAATCTGTGAATGAAGGCCATCGCTGCTGACTGCTGCTTCTCTTTTCTCGCTCTGCACTGTGATCTCGTAAGGGTGTGGATGACAATGAGGATGTCTTTTGCCTGTGGTCTCTCTTATAGCCTACCCTAGCCCTCGCCTTCATTTCCCGAGTCAGTCTTCCTTATCCCGTGACTTTGTCACTTTATTCGGTCAACCCATTCTAGCCTTTCTTTCTTATCGAGAGATTGTCTACAATCTTTTCAGACATTTTCATCCAATCTCTCGAGGGGGCATATCATTCCCATCTTGGGGCAACTTTGTATCAGTTCATCTTATCTTCTTTGAAACAACGCGACAAGCCGCATTGTCTCAAAGAGGGGCAAAATGTAGACACCTAAAATTGTCATGTCTAATTAAATAAATATTTTATTTATTTAATTATCTAAGCCTAATTCTTCTATTAATTAAATAAATATTTTATTTATTTAATTAATTCATTTATCCTCTTCTAGCCTTATTTCTCATTTAAATAAATACATTTATTTATTTAAATTATCCCTTTCCTAAATTAAATAAATATTTTATTTATTTAATTGTCCTACTTCTTCTATTAATTAAATAAATCTTTATTTATTTAATTAATTCATTATCTTTTTCTACACATGACACATGTCATTCATCTCTTAATTCATACACTACCTACCTCTTTCATTATTTTGGTATTTCTTTTACCTACCCTCTAATCCTAGCCGACCTCTCTTTTTACACCTCTCAATCTTATCCCTCCATTTCATATTGTGTCTTCTATTTAAGGAGATGCCTTCTTCATTATCAAACCCTAATCATTCTATGCATTCTAATCAATCATCCTAATCACTCAGACTAATCAACAATTTTGGAGGACTTGGCTACACTACGATCCTACTTGCAACCACATTCCGTTCTTTGTTGAGCTCTTGTGCATACAAAAATCTAAGAGCAAGTATATCAAACAAGATCAATGGAGATAGGAAGAATGGAGATCAAAACCCTACTGGACATGTGATGGTATAATCTTTGTGATTTTGAGTTATTTTGCATTGTCTTAGGTAATCTTCATATGTTATGGTGGATCTTTGTTCATTGTTAGGGTAGGGTTTAGTGGTTGGATTCATTTTAGCCTTTCAATATTGTTATTATTGTTATCCATTTTCACCATATACAGATACCTTTCAAAATTTGGTTGTAGATTATACTGGTTGTTGATTTTGTTGTTCAACATAAAAAGGAGCCAAAAAAATGGCGACTCTATTAGGGAAAGAGATGTAAGAATTTTGTCAAGTCAAATCCATGAGTCTGGCCATATCCATTTGAGGAAAGAGTCATAAAAGTGTTGTAAATATGAAAGTATTTTCAGATCTGTTTTTATATGCCTGGTAGTGTTGTATGAAGTTAGGAATGTCTTCTTTGTGTCATGAGAGTCAATTCCTATCCAAGTGTTGAAAGTTTGTTATCTTTTTATCTTTGTGTAAGTCCAGATTTGTTCATGTTCTATAATGATTTTATAAATTCTCATAGTGAGTGGCGACTCTGAAAGATCTCTGCACCAGTGTGCATTATTGTAAAAAATTTAAAGGATTTGGTGAACTTACAACAAAGAGGTAACAGAGGCTTGGAGTTCTGAGATTGAAGGTCCCAGCCAAGGAGAAATAAGAAGAGAATAGCATTAGCAGTTATTTTACCAGGTATTCCTCAAAGTTTTTATGAAATTATATGTTCCTTAAAAGGTGAAAAAGTCACCATTGAAAGGAAAAGAAATCCACACTTTACATACTTCATGTTGTGAAAAAGTTTCAGTCAGAAGTGATGTGAGAAGTGTGTATGATTCTGAAAATTAGAGACTGCATGTGTTTTGAAAAGATGTTTATAAAATAGTAAAGACATATCAGCATAGTAATGTTTGAGTAAATGTTGTAAAATTGATGGATTTAGATGTGATTCCTAGATCTCCAAATCCTTTGTCAAGTTTGAAAGAAATTGATAGAGAAATTAAAGTATGTCTTCAAGAGATCCAAGATAAATTTGTCTAGTTTTTAAGAAGGAAAGTAGGGAAAAGAAAAGAAAAGTCATCATATATTTTCTATAAAAAATTTATAGCTGCATTAAATGAGCTTTCAGTTGATGCTCGACCCCATGAGTCTATTTGGATCGAGTTATTTTTAGAGCTTGATGAGCCTAACTCAGTTACTTGGTCTATAACCTTGAGAGAAGAAAGTGTCGCATGTATCAAAGAATTGATAGATGAGATTGAGCTAAATAAATATGAAAATGAACATAATGTTGAGTATATTGATGCTGACAGTGAAATTGGTGAATACCAAAGTAATGGAGATGAATCTATGAGTAGGGATATCTCCTGTGGTTTTAAAAATTATTCTTATGATCAGCGTGACAGTACAGAATTTTGTTCTTAGTATGAGGAGGATGAAAATATAAAGTGTTGTTCTAGTGTGTATGATTGTAACTCTTTATAGTTTTCAGATTTGAATAATATGAATGACAGTATTGTTAAGTTCAATCCACAAAGTGTTTGCAATCAAAGTTATGAAACTATGTTGCAACATATAGCAGCACTTTATGAGCAGCATGATAAAGGTTATGATGCTGATGCGAGTTGTTGTAATGATGAAATAAATGTGCATAAAGACAATCACTGCTGATCTAATACCTTTAACAGATTGGGACAATGTTTACAACATAGAGGATGAAGCCAAGGAAAATGAAAATGAAGAAGAAGGTTCACTAAGTAGTGAACAAATCTCAAAACTCTTAGTTGCTGATCTTTAGAGGTATGCATCAAAAAAATGTGCCCAATCTCTCACACCCAACCAGTACATGTTTTGATAATGATGATGTTTTAGAGGGTGTGAAGTATGATACATATGTTGTTGATTCTTTCCCTATTTTTGATTTGTGTGATGGACAAGATGAAAATGCATATACGGTTGATAGGTGTGAAGATGTAGATTCATATATTGATATGAACTCAAAATTTAATATGCATTGTGTGGATCTTGCTTTTAAAAGGCATGACAAATCTGAAATAATTTTCCCTAATTTGCAAGTGGGAAGTGAACCATTGACAAGTGATGATCATGTGTTTTTACTTTTGCAAGAGGCTGATAGAAATTGTGATCAACATGAAGATGAGGTGTAGTCAGTTTATGAGGAAGTTTTCCTCTCTAGTTTGCAAGCCATCATTGTGGAAGAGTGTTTATCATTTGAGAAAACTAGCAATTTAGATATGCCTAATGCTCCCAATGTTCAGAATAAGTTGGGTTACTTCTCTTTTCAGCTGGGAAGTAATGGTGAAGAGTATGGCACTCTTATGTCACCGAGTGACCAGCTCTTTCAACATTTGTTTGGTTTTCAAAGATTCTATGATTATGAACATGCTGATGATTATGTTTTATGTGATCAATTGATTAGAAATGGAAGTGTGATTGATCAGGCAGATAATAATGAAACTTCCAGTTTACCTCCAATTTGTGGAAATGAAAGTCATGTGTTTGACAGAGGTAAGAATTGATTCCAGTTTTGATGGCCAGAGGCCATTTATAAGTTGTATATTTTGTATAGTTGCTTTACTTCAGTTGTGTGGTTTTCAATAAAGTGCCCTGTTGTTTGGGTAGAATTAGGAGCCCTTTGTTTTTGAGAAGAGAAGAGAATGATCCATTTTTGGGTGGTCTGCTTAACCATAGATTCTGAATTCTTGTGTTGATCTTGCAATCAACCATCCCCTGTCAGAGCCACTGTTGGAACTCATTAATTTTGAGTCAAGTTTTGAGGGCCATTTCAAAATTTTGCTATTTCATTTTCAGAAAGGTACCTAATCTCATTAAGGTGGCCTAGTTAGAGAGAGGGTAAAATGGAGCCAATTGATTTTCAAGGGGTAAGGCTTGGGAAATGTGTCCTACACCTTTCATTTAGCTAATGAAGTGTTGTGAAACTTTCAGTTTTCAGTTTGGATCATTTTATCAGGTACCCATTTCAAGGGGTGAGCTGAAAGTGCATTTTAGGTGCAAATGCACATTTAATTAAGTGGCCTACTTTGAGCGCTTATATATTTTGCCTTGTTGATTGTCATGTTGAAATTAAAAGTGGAATGAATTCTATGCATAAATGTTTTCCTCTGTGCAAAATTTCAAGTCTCTAGCAATTTATTTGCTCAGTTTAGCAAGCTCAATCCGTTTGCAGTTTGTGTTGTTTGACAAGTCCCTGTTTCAACAGCTAGTCAGAGCCTTGTTTTGCACAAGTGTAAAAGTTGCCTCAGTGAGTGTCATGTCATAATGTTTGTTCTGAGATATTGTTGGTATAAATGAAAAGCTTTGTTTCCAGATTCAAGCTCCTGCCAATCCATTTGATTGATTTTCAAAAGGGTTTCTTGAGCCATCTTTTTCAGTGTTTCGTACTTTCATTGCTACATCAGTTAAAGTTGCTATTTTCATGAGCACACCATTTGCACCCAATTAGCCTTTTGGTCAAACTGAGAATTGTAAGATTTGATATGTACTTCAAGGTTCCTATGCCTCAGATCTAAGGGTCTACGGAGATCATTTGAAATTTTTAAGAAAGGCATCATGAGTTGCCTGCGCATTGACTTAATTAGCTCCGCAGTGCCGACAAAGCTAGTTGGTCATTTTTAACCATTAATATTTTTTCACTCGGGATTCATCTTGAAAAACCGCTTGGTAGAGTTCATGTTTGTATATCAGGGTACATGCCTGTCAGTTGGCGAAGTCCAGAAAGGTGTTTTGACCAGTTTGAAAATTACGTCTTTGCGATTAAATGCGAAAATGTGGTGAAAGTTGCAAAACTTAGTTTCATGATCTGAAAATGGTGTCGATCGATTCCAGAGGTATGTTTAAGGTTCGTGAGGCATTTTAAAGGTCAGTTGCATGAAAAAGAATTTTTTTTTAGCCGGACCCGCTTTGGGGCCCAACCTGGATAAATGCCTATGCATTAATTTTATGGCGAAATGGTCTTAATTCATGGTGATGCTTATCAATACCAGCAAGTATATTTGGCAATTTGGTTTATTGAGAGTTTGATGGACTGCAATAGACTTGATCATTGATCCTTGAGATGGAATATGTAATGCAACTAGCTTATGTAATCCATTTTTTTTACTTTGGCAATAGGGAAGGGCATTAAAAGAAGCTTTCATGTAAGTGCCATTGGCGGGCATAGTGCCAAGTCCTCCATGCGGATGGCATGTGACTAAGGCATTTATAATCTTCAAGCAAATGCATTGATCAACATCTATGCAAATTATGGAGCATTAACAAGGGACATGAAAAGTGAGAAGGCTTTAGTAACCTTCTGGCAAATGCAAATTAGCATGTTGAAACTGTTTTCCTCCCTTGGTGCGTGGTATATCAAACAACAAACTTTCAGTATGTGCAATTGGAAAGTTTAATGTCCATACTCTTGTATAGTGTGGTGTGGGAAGTAGTTAAAACCCCAGCAAATGCATAACCACCCCCCCCATGCAACGTTTGGAGAAGAGGCAATATGAAATAGTTTTAGACAAATGCATTGGCAGCTGGTAAAGACTTGGAAAAGTTCCAAATAAATGAAAGTAGCTGTTGTAGCATGAAAATGGAGAGGGGCAGCGTTGAAAACAATAGCAAATGCAATCTATAGGTCAAAGTCCTCTACATGGTGTTTGGGAGGCCATAGAAACCATTAAGAAAATGCAATCTCCTCCTTGCCTGTGGTTGAATGTCATGTGAGGGTTCAAAGAAGTAATGAAGATAACAACAATATGCAATGGCATGGTGAGTAGACCATGTTAAGCCTTCAGCAAAAAAGTAAATGGCTCAAATCTTCAGGCAAAATGTTGTTGGCAGGCATAAAGCTAGTTCAATGCATCAAACCTTGCCCAAAGCATCCTCCCTGCGTGGTAAATCTGCCGGAGTGGTAGCACAAGTCATGGAGGAGAAATATTTTTTAGTATTCAACCAAATGCATTGGCATATTTAAAGCAAATTTCCCCTGCGTGGAGTGGAGTTTGGGTAGCAATAAAATTTGAAACAAATGCATTTGGCAGGTGTAAAGTCGTGTTTTCCTGGAGTGTAGCATGGGAAAGGCGTTTGAAGCCTTCAAGTAAATGTAAAGGGGCAAGGTTAAAACATGAAACTTTCAAGCAAACTCAAAGAAAGCTTTCAAAATGCACAATCCCAGGTTAGATGCCATTATCCCACATTCACTGGGCGAAGGGATATTTTAGTATTTAAAAGCAACACTCTACACAAGTATAATGTTGAAGCTTAAAGGATTTTGACGGATGGTGTTGGTTGGGCAACCAGTGGACCCCACGCATGTGGGTGCATTTCTCAAGATGACCAAGGAGGCTGAGTGGTGATTAGGTGGACCCCACGCATGCACGAATCTCAAGGTAGGTGAGTTTTGCAGAGAAAGAATTGATTAACTAGTGAGCAAGTTCATCGAAGATCTATGGTGCACATTGATTCACGAAGTGAAGATGATCAAAACTTACCCTTCGAAATGGTTAGGTTAGGTGAAGGTTAAAGATCGCATAGGTTCGTAGCAGATCGACGGTCGACATGGTTTCATGAGCCAAAGATGCACACTCGTTACCCTTCATGAAATGGCAAAAGGTGACATGGCAGGCCTAGGTGGAGGTCCAGCTCATGGGTCTCGCTGATGTGGCGATGGCATGGTGTACAGGTGGCGACAAGCAAGCAGTCCAGTGATAGTCCAATGGTGGTGATGAGGCGAACAAGTGGCAAAAGATGATGTGTCATCCTAGGTGGCACCCAATGGACCCCATTAATGAATCATAAGCCACCACATGGCAGGGCATCAAGAGTTTAAAAGGTGAAAAATCAAAATTAAATGCATAGTTGAAACTATGTAGAAAATCCAAAAATTTAAATGACAGAGGCACATGAATGATTAATTCGCTCAGAGGCTAATTTTTGCCCAAAATATCAAGTATTATATATCACTGGAAAGCTCTTGGAATGAGGAATGCATTTATGAAGTTTGTTTCAATAATTGTGAGATATTTAGAGAGAAGTTTCCATGGGAAAGAGAAAGGAAATGAAATTTAGTTGGAAAAAGGGACACTTGGCACATTCTGATGGATTCTGATCCTTTTCCCTCTCCTTCTTATTCTCAATTCTTCTCAATTGTAAGGGTTCCAGTTTTTTAGAGAAAGAATGGATTAACTGGTGAGCAAGTTTGTCGAAGATCTACGGTGTGCGTTGATTCACGAAGGGAAGATGATCAAAACTTACCCTTCATGAAATGGTGAAAAGCATGTGCATAAAAGCGAAGGTTAAAGATTGTGTAGGTTTGCAGTAGATCGATGGCCGATGTGGTTTCGTGAGCCAAAGATGCATGCCCGTTACCCTTCATGAAATGGCAAAAGGTGACGTGGCAGGTCTAGGTGGAGGTCCCATTGACATGGCAATGACATGGCAGACAGGTGGTGACAAGCGAGCAGTCCAGTGGCAGTCTAGTGGTGGTGATGAGGGAGACAAGTGGCAAAAGATGATGTGTCATCCTAGGTGGCACCCAGTGGACCCCATCAGCTAATCATAAGTTACCATGTGGCAGGGCATCAAGAGTTTAAAAGGTGAAAAATCAAAATTAAATGCATACTTGAAACTATGTAGAAAATCCAAAAATTTAAATGATAGAGGCACATGAATGATTAATTCGCTCAGAGGATAATTTTTGCCCGAAATATCAAGTATTATATATCACCAGAAAGCTCTCAAAATGAGGAATGCAGTTATGTTGTTTGTTTCAACAAATGTGAGATATTTCAAGAGCAATTTACATGAGAAAGAGAAAGGAAATGAAATTCAATTGGAAAAAGGCACACTTGGCATGTTCTGATGGATTCTAATATTTTTCCCTCTCCTTCTTATTCTCAATTCTTCTCAATTATAAGGGTTCCAATTTTTGAGAGATTTTCTCCAAGGGAGAAATCCGAAATTGCAGGTTCCAATGATGGCATCTTTTTTATTTTTGCAAATGACAGTGTGTTCTTCGAGGTTTTCAGTGTTGTTTTTGTTGTAGGTCTTGTTTCAGTTTGCAAGTTCACACATATTCAAGGCATGTGTGATTTTCCATGAAATTATCTCCAAAATGGATTCAGATTCATACAATTTCATATTGTCAAGGATAATTTGGATTTGTCTCTTTTAGCCTTCTCTAAGAGTGTAATGTTTGTCTTTTGGGTATTCTTCAAGGAAGAATTTAAATCCTGAAACCCAACATTAATGATGTTGTATATTGGATGTGTAAGCATGATTTTGTGACAGAGCAGAAAATTGTATTAATGTAAGGCATTGATACATGAAAATTTAATGTTGAAAGGAACTTGCATCTGAGATTTCTCTTCCAGTTTTATGCATGACTCTATGGCCTGGATAAGGCACTGGTCTTTTGTAACTTTGAAGGGTTGTCATACATCATTTAAAAATCCAAAATCAAAATATCTTTTGTTTATGTTTTGTGGGAATGTTTCATCCATCTCATGCTTCAACTTAGTTGAGATATCAATGTGGATATAGCCCATCTACAGTATCCTCCTAATTGTTAAGCCTTGTGAGATCTATATGTTTTTGTTGATGTTGTCATAGGTGTGTAATAGGTTTAATTTTAAGCATCAAAGGTATACCCACCTAGGTTTTGCAAAGCCTGAAGAGTAGAAGGATTCATATCCTTGCCATGTTGTCCAAGCCCTAAGGTTCTTCATAGATTGAATTGGCTACTTCATAGATCAATTGTAGGTATACTTGGGTTAATCAGTTTTGATGAACAACAGAATGGAAGAGATGAATTAGTCACCTTCCCTATGAAATGCATAATGCCAATCCATGATGTTTTCTTGATTGATTTGAACCTAAGATCACAACATGTAAGATGTTTTCTTCATTTCTAGAATGTTGCAAAAGTTTAATTTGATGTTGATGTTGACAAGCTTGTTTGCTGTAGGGTTTTGATCTTGTTGATATTGAAACTTGATTTTGTTGAGGGATTTGATCTTGTTGATGTTTTTGACAAAACTTTGGTTGAGATTCCACTTTGTTTCTTAGTATTTTCTAAAATGTTTGAGCTTGGTAAAATGTAGTAAAGGACACAACAGACACATAAAAAAGAATAAAACCATGAATATAGCAATTGTTTAGGAATTTTTTTCAGATTTCCATGAATGTTGGAATCTTTTTCAAGACCCCGTTTTGTTTTCATTGTATTTGGGCAATTCAATATTAGATAGACTCTCCTAATGTCAAAAGGTCACAAGTATTATCACAGCCTACATCTTGATACTCCATCAGCTCAAACAACCATGTCACACCCTAGGGTGCACTCATTGTTTTGCCTTTTTTTGGAAATTAGATCAAAGAAGATTGTGCCTCAATTGGTCCATTATCCTGGGAGATTTATGGTGAGTTTATTGGGGACGGATTCTTACCCACCCTTGAAATGTGATAAAACAAGTGTCTAGTTACTGACTTGACTAGACTTCTAATTTCTATGGTGTTTAGACAGGGTTCCATTCAAGTGGTCATAATTAGCAAAGTTTTACACTCCGTTGAGGGAGGTCTCCCAGTTTGTAGAGGTTACGCTCTACAGATTTTAACGTACCATATAGGCACTGAGGGAGGCATAACGCTATTGTGATAGCATGTAACACTCATCGCACATGATTTTCATCACATACACATTTGATTATATTGGCTTGGCTTACTTGGCTTTAGCCATTGGTCACTTAGGTCATTCTCCTCTCACCGACCTTAATGGCGCCCTAAGGGCAACTCAGGAGGGCAGACCTTCTAAAGGATTTAATTGCAAAAAATAAAGGAAAGCATGAAAGAAGAGAGTTTAGTTTTCTGATCACCCATTGAAGGGGAGAGTGTCATTACCTATCTCCTCGAAGACACAAAAATAAAGTTCTTTTCATCCCTTCATTGTAATTATTTTCTATTCTAAGTGGAGAAGTTGCTCCATATAGACATGGTGTTCATTTTAACCAGCATAGCAATGATGAAATTTGTTTTGTTCTTTTTATTAAAGCACCAATAAGAAGTGTTTCTAAGCTACCCCTACAGAAAAATAATAATGTTAGTCAACACATGGTGGGCTATCCAACCTAATTTTCAAATTACAGAGTTTTTTCTTTTCATAGATAGAATGGTATTTTGGTAAAAACCAGAACTGTAATAAAACAGAAAAATGAAAAACTAAATCTATCAAATGCAACTAAACTACTAATCAAATGTGAATTGATATCATATCAAATGCGACATGATAAACCATCAATTATGAATTATTGTGTAAGTAATTGTGACATGATGACTGATTAATTACGATATGATGTGATAGCAATTGCAACTTTTTTGAATTTTTTTTGAATTTTTTTTTTTTGAAATTTTTCGAACTTTCAACAAAAAATAGAAAAAAAGACAGAAGATAGAAGAGTTATTCTGCAATGATATTGTTCCACACTACATGATCCAACATATCAATTTTTTCAAAGAATTTGTATTTGGTTAAAAAGAGTTGGATGGTTTTGTGATACTGAGTGATCTAGTCTTTTTCTTCAATCTCATGGAGCTCTCTTTCAGCCTTTAGAAGTCTTTGATAAGCCTTTTGTTGTCTCCTATTCTTCTTTGCCTTTCTTGCACCTAAAATTCAGAATGTCACCTTTCCTGCCATTGGATTAGATACATTTTATGTGTAGAAATCAACTTTTCCAAAATTTGACAAAATTTCAGGGTTAGATGTGCAAGATAAAATCATTCAAAAATGACACATTTTTTTGAATTCGCAATCCTTTAGAGAAATTGCTATCTATTTAAGAAATTGTGATATGATATCTAATCAATTGTTATATGATGTCATAGAAACTGTGATACATTATTGGCAATTGCGAATTTATGTGTATGCAATTGCAATATCCAATTTCCTGTGCACGTACGGATCTACAAGTTTTGTCAAAACAAAAAAATGAAGGTTAGAGTAATTTCACATCGGGTTCACTATTGTTTCTATGCCTGAATGTCATAAATGTATTAAGCTAATTAGCAAATAAGAACGAACACCAATTCTCAATTAATTAACAAACATCAAACATAATCAATGAAAATCAATACAAGAAATGAGAAATGCATTCAAATAGAAACTCCCTCATTCTGCATCTTTAGTTTAATTGTTCTTCTCCAATTTGCGTGGTTGGTGGCTCTCGGGTATTACACCAATTTCCTACATACAAATACTTTGAAGATTGATTTTCTCATTCTAGAAAAGCTATGATTCTAAAATGCTAGATTGAATTGATGAAAAGAGGTTGAATTAATAGATTTTCAACACAGAGAAGGTGAGGATTTGAACTCAAGTTTTTGATTGACATATAACTATTTTAGATTGATCAGTTAACTCATTAAATTGATCTGTTAACATAATTGATTGGAGAGTGAACTCAATTGATTGACCAATAGACTAAATAGACTAGCTAGTTGTTTGGATTGATTTATTAGAAGATTGAAATGATTGGAGAGATAAGTAGATTGATTGATCAGTAGACTAAATAGATGGAGAGATAAGTGGATTGATTTTTAGTTAAAAAGGATGATTGATGAGTTAATTGATAAACTGATTAGACAACTAATTTGGTCAATCAATTTTGATTTAGCATGTGTTGTAGGAATTTGAAATTGAATTTGATTTTCATTTTCAATTTGGATTTGAATTTGGTCATTCAAATGCTAAAATGCACATGAAATTAATTGAAATTCAAATTTGGGGAAATGTGAATTTGATGATTTTAAATTAGATGAAATGATATGAAATTCAAATTTGGGGAAATATGAAATGAAAGTAGATGGAATTAATTGGAATTATAATTTGGGGAATTGGAGGAATAAGTTAATGAATTTGAATAATTTAAATGAAATTATTTAAACTTAGAAAATAGAATTAATTAAATTATTGATATTTAATTAATAATTGAGATAGGGTTAACTATTAAAATGATTTGAAAATAGAAATAGAATAATTAGAAGTGTTGAAGGGAGACGATTAGAAGGAGTAGTTAGTTTAATCAAATAATTAAAGAATTACTTAATTAAATAGATGAATAATTAGTGTAGAATTAATGAGACATTTTTTGGTGTCTACATCTTCAACCTCGTCACTCCCAGAGGGAGATATAAAAGCTTTGGTTGAGTTAAGATAGGTGGCAACCACTACAAAGTCATGGGCACAAATAAATGCCTCTAAAATTAAACCATTTTTGTAAAACACCATGAAGGAATATAAGAAGGCTATGCAAGTTGGAGGAGTGTTAGCTTCTTGCTCTCCATAGTGGGAATGGAAGCTCAACACTTTTAGCAAGTAGTTTCGGGTATTGAATAAATTTTTGAGTCTTGGCGAAGAAGAGATAATAAAGGAGGACCTCTTAGGTGGAGACAACTATAAAAATTTACAATCTTACACATACATTTTGGAGTTGAAGATAGAAATGCTTCAACAGTATGTGAAGGATATAATAGATATTCGGTCTCCCCTCCTCAGGATAGTGGAAAAGTATGAGAATTTTGTAGGATAGTTATTAGAAGTGTTTGGGCTTGGAATAACCAATGCAGGAGCTATGGAGGAAGATCAAGTACTCCGCTAGTGGGATGCATATGAGGCACAACATTTTGTAGCTTCGGCTCAATTTAGTGTTGCTTTGATGGACAGATATACATATTTGATAACCGAGTGTCAACAAGCTACAGAGACAATAGAGGAGTTAGAAAGTGAAAGAAAGAATGAGGAGGAGATGTTGAAAAAGTACAAGTTCAAAATTAAACATGTTACTAATCCTTCTTCCAAGTTGATTGCATGCATCATCGGCAATTATAAAACCTATAAAAAGAAGTAAAAGATAAACATGTAGTTGCTAATGATAGCATGACCTTTAAAAGGATTTTTTGCATGACCACCCCATTGGGACTTCAACTGCGCTTCCAACTCACACTTCACTTTTGAGCAAAATTTTGCATGACTACGAAAGCCTAGCTCATGCAGCATGGTCTTTGTAGTGCTCACCCAGTTTCCGTTTCATAATAGTTAACTATAGTATAGAGGCAAAGACTCACAAGTCAATTGCGACTCCTAGCTTTTCAGTTCTTAATTTAGATTAGATTTATTTTCTAGAAAGTAGGGAAGAAAACTCTATAAATTCAGGAGTTTCATTCATTTGTAAGGGTCCACTTGATGATTTTAGGCCCACTTAGAGATTTTAGATTTTTTTTGTAGATTGTTATGAACTTGAGTTAGTTTTGTGATACATTCTTTGAAATTAATACAAGATGCACCTTATAGATTGTCTGACCTATGCATATGTTCTACGAGTTCATTCTTTGAAATTTGGTAATGTTTATTGTTTGAAATCAGCAACTTGTTCTAATCTTTTGTTTATTGATTTATGAATCGTACTATGCACGTAAGTGGTGTATGAAAATTAATGGAATAGATGATATTGTGGTGATATTCTTTCCATGAGTTTGTGAGGTTGCTGACTTTTCAAGTTTATTGGAGGTCCATTATTGAATGTTGATTTGGATAATATTTGATGATTTTTGGATTGCAAGGTACTAATTGAGTAGTTCATTAAGTTGTTATTGAATTGGTTTCATTATTATTTTATTGTTTCCCTAACTTTTGCAATTTATTTCTAGGAGAATCTTAAATCATAAAATACAAAAAAAGGGGGAAGTTAAGTTTTTAAAAATTATTGGGATTTAGTTTCAACGAGCAGGCCCCTTAATAGGTAAAACCACATCAACTATTGAGTTGCCCATCACCATCAAGACCCAACTATAGAGACCTTGGAGTGATTAGTTCCCCAAAACTTATTGCTTTTCAAGAGAGGTGGTGAGTGTTCACATTGACTACCTGACTATTGGCGAGTGTGTCAAAACAGTCGTCAACAAAAACTGGTATTAGGGCCACTAATCCCCTTAGTTTTTAATTGCACATGGTACTTCCAGGAGACAGACTTTTACCATTCTTGCAACCTAACCTCAACCACGAGCAAGACAATATTATTTCCCAACTATACAATCTTGCTTGGGATAGTAGAAGGAATCATAGTGATTGGTTATGAGTGCTAGAATTCCTTGACAATGAAAGGCAAAGAGGTATATAAGCAGAGGCACAAAGGCAACTTCTTGAACAAGGAAACCTAGAACCACCTCCACAACCAATAAATTAAGGTATTAAGTTGGATCGTATATCATCTTTTTCCCCAAAAAGGTTTTATAGAGCTCTTAGGAGTAATTCTTCTCCATAAAACTTAGTAGAGTTAGGACCTGCGACTAAGAAAAAGAGAAATAAAGCTAAGGGACAACCTTCAACATCCTCACCAACACAGTCATCCATACCCAATGTAGAAGATCAACTGATCCCTAGTCCTTAGTCCATTATCGCACCTTTTGTGACTCAACACCCACCATCACCACTTGCAATGCCCTACTTTAACCAAGACCACACACCATTAGGAACTATACCAGGGGGTATACATGACCTACCTAGAAACCCAGATAAATTTTGGAGTAAATTCTATTATTTGGGGGCTAGGACGGCTGATGAGCATATTGAAGCATTCAAATGTGCAGTCATTTGTACCAATATTAAACAACAAGATGTGGTATGTAGGCTCATCCCATATTGGGGAGAATGAATATAATTGGTATTTGACTCTACCAGCAAATTCCATCACTGACTAGGATGTTTTGGAGAAGGCTTTAATTGATCAATTCTGAGTGTATGTTGATCTCAGAACATTGTACCATCAATTTGCCTCTCTTAAGAAGTCACCAAAATGAACCTCTGATAACTTTTAATACCATCTTTCAAAGGGAATATAAGAGGTTGTAGGCTCCTTACCAGGTAGCAACCAATGTAGCAATTGACTCATATCTAAGAGCTATTGACCCATGGATTGTTACAAGCTAGGATTGTTGTTGCACCAAAAGATCGACATGTCAATGCTTGATACAACCACTAGACTTATAGAATCCACAGGAGGTTGCTAAACCGTGTTGTGAATCCTCACAAGGGACGCTAGCCCACTGCCAACAATCCCCCTCCTAGCATTACTCATCATGACCTACATGATCCGAACCTATGACCAAGCTCTGATACCACTTGTTACAAGCTAGGGTTGTCATTGCACCAAAAGATCAACCTTTCAATGTCTGATACAATCACTAGACTTATAGAATCCATGGGAGGCTGTTAAACCGTGTCATGAATCCCTGCGAGGGATGCTAGCCCACTGCCAACATGGAATGCTATGTTTATCAAAAAGAGTGTCCCCAAAGATCAAAGGAATACCCCAACGAAGGTCTATGCATTGGCAATCAGCATGAATCATGAGTTGAACCAAACACCAAGGAGAATTAGATACAATTTACCCATAGGAGTGAATCAAGGGAACAATAACCAACTCCTCAAGGTACCATCGCCTTTACCTAAAGGAGCCCCAATAATGAACTCAGTACCAATCTATACCTCTCAGCCTCAGGCTAATCAATAGTTTTCTCCTCAAGCTTTAACTTGGCAGAATAATACCAATGTCGCTCCTACTCAAACACAATATGTTGGTCAAGTACAAGGGGAAAATCAACAATTTGGTAATTCCCACACAACAAACAAACCCTGAACTATGATCCTTGATAGTCAGTGATCACACATATTTGCTAAAGTAGAAGCATTAAAGAAGATGATTTCACAAGTTACTTCACATTTGATTCAATTGAAGATGAATCCTCTCAGAGGGTACAACCAACCCCAATCATACAATAATCAACGAAATTATAACAATCAAAACCAAAACCAAAGGTATAAAAATAAGCCATTTAATAGGCAATGGAACACGGGTCTGAACAATGGTAGGGTGAACCATGATCATCCTAATGCAAGAGACAACCCAACTAATACACAAAGTGTTAACGTTGTTGATATGAATTTTCTAACTTATTAGTGTAGGTTGCATGATACAGCATCACATTCAGAGGTCAATTGTGCCCAGTTCAAAAAGATCATTAGGATTGGTCAAGCTGATTCTCAACCAAAGGATTTCTCTAATGAGGAACCTGAGAAAGTTAATACTGCAACGTTGGTTGATACCTTCCTATGCAAAGAGTTTCAAGCAGAAGTTGAAGGTGAACCATGTGTTTATGATTGCTAAGCCTTTCAGACCAGAAACAATTATAACCTACAAAGTCAAGGCAAGGCTCCATTGATGGAACCACCTCCCCTAAAGGGTGGATCTGTACCTCCTGATGCGAATGCAAGTAAAAAAACTCCTCCTCCTCAAGCTTTTCAAGGAACACGTCCTAGACAAAGTCAAGGGCAAGAATATGTTTTGAAAGGATCTTTTGATGTTACCAAGGAGATGGAGAGAATTGCCACCACTATGTCCCTAATGGAGGTTCTGAGATATTGCCCTAAACAAAAGAAGGCTCTCCTTAAGAAGTTGGAACTACTAGAGTCTCATAGTAACGAGGTTAAGATGGTTGACTTGAATGAAGTCAATGCTAATATCAGGAATGATGCCATTGAAAACCCACCATTAATACTTAGTCTGAAGATATGTGGAAAGAATCTGCATAACTGTTTAGTAGATTCAAGTGCTTCCAGAAATGTAATGCCTTATTCTATATGTCAAAAGCTTGGTCTTAACCCAATGCATGCAAATAGTAGGGTGGTACAATTGGACAAGACTGAGGTTAATGTAATTGGAGAATTAAAATATGTATATATCCAGTTGGGTGTTGATACTTGCATATCTCGTTACATCGACATTCAAGTGGTTGATATTCCAGAGGTATATGGGATGCTTCTCAGTAGAGATTGGTCAAAAACTTTGGGAGGCTACTTTTCAACCTATTTTACAAATTTGTGGCTTCCATGGAAAGGTGTGAGCAACCAAATCCGAAATGATAATGAACAAAAATTGAAAAAATTGGTTACAGACTATGGATCCCCCAATGAAGTGGCATATGTTGAGGTGAGTCCCAGAGTTTATAGGTTAAATGAAATTCTTAACCTAATTACGTTAAGAAGATATGACCAAACATAGAGGGTGAGTGAAGGACTTCATTACAATAGTAAAACAAGGGATGTGTTTGTTGGGTGATACCATGAAAGTACAAGATTTGCTGCTCCTAAAATGGTGCCAAATACATCATGCAGAGCACTCAAAGATGTCTTGTATCCCATGTCAAAATGAAGTTACAAAATTGATGAATCTGATCCCATGTGAAGATATTGATTGTGATATTATGGTCAAGGATATTCAGATGCCAAGCTGTGAGAAGATATTTCTTCAAAGGGAGAAAGTTGTAATAGAAACTTCCTAGCCAAAACAATGCAAAAAGGACATCTTCATGGTTGAGATTGGTAAACAAGAGAATGAGGATATTTCACCCAAGTAGGAGGATGAAGAAACTCAATCTCAAGTACAACTTCAAGTAGAGAAGCCCACTCCCAATACCCTTGAAGTACTCTTGGAACCTGTAATTGAAAAACCTCAGATGTTGCAATACCTTGAACTCAAGGGACAAGAACAACCTTCAGAAACTAATCTAATCACTAATCCTAAGGTGAAGAATGTAAAGAAATTGAAAGATGAAATATGGTTTTTAAAGTTTGATGGGTCTAGATCCAAGCAGGGCAGTGGAGCAGGGGTTAAGTTAACAAGTCCCAAAGGGAAAACCTTTCTAGCTTCCTATTGACTCCAATTCCCTTGTACTAATAATATGAATGAGCATGAGGCTCTAATTAGAGAACTACTCTTCACTCATAAGAAGGGAGCCAAATGCTTAAGAGTGCAAGTAAGAAGCCAATATGCATGTCACAACAAAAGGTTAGCAGCATATAAGAATAGAGTATGGGGGTTGGTTGAAGATTTTGATGCTTTCAATATCTAGTTGGTGCCTAGGAAAGTTAATGGAATATCAGATGCATTGGATGTAGAAGCAAGTACACTAGAACCAGGGAGTCAATCTCCTTTGAAGAGATTTTTCATAGAGTTGGTCTCCACAGCTGTTGTGCCCAATAACATCAAAAACTTTCAAGTCTTTGAGGATGATACACACATCCTATCTTTTCTTGCTAAATCAGGGGCTTTTGAAGAACAAATCATTGATGAGAAGGATAGATCAGATGATCTTGAAGAAGGGGGTGACAAAGAAATCATAAATTTGCCTACAAATGTTATTCCTAAAGGTATGGTCACTCTTGAATGACTCTTTGATTCAAATCCCAAGATAAAGGAAAGATTGACAACAGATTCAGATGCTGGGAAATATGAACCACATAATATTGGTCCAAAAGGTCAAGAGAAGATAGTGTATATTGGGAAGATTTGTACTCCCAATGAAAGAGAGAAAATTTTGCAAATCTTAAAAGAGTACATTGATGTTATAGCATGGAGATATGAAGATCTGAAAAATTTTGATACATAAATCACTACTCATGTTATACCTTTGAAACCTGATATAAAACCATTCAAACATAAGCAACAACCAGTTAATAATTGATAGAACCCTTGATTTTCAAGGAAGTTCAAAAGTTGCTCGCTGCTAGGATTATTTTCCTGGTACATCACTCCACTTGGGTTGCCAACTTGGTGCCAGTAAGGAAAAAGAATGGGGAAATCCAACTTTGTGTTGATTTTTCAACCTCAATAAGGCATCAGAAAAGGATAATGATCCGCTCCATTCCTTAGATGAGGTATTACTGTTAGGTCCCAGAGGCAACTAAGATGGGGGGTGAATCAGTTGTCCAATAAATTTTAAACCAAAACTAACTTAACCAACCTTAATGCTTAATATTGGTAAACCAAACTTTAATGTTGGTAGATAGTTTAATAGTTAATTGCAGTACTAGTAAAGTTTAATGCATGAAACAGAAAGACAAATAGCATACACAACACATAACATAGTTATTTGTACATGGAAACCCTATAAGGGAAAAAACCAGGATGGGAAACCTTACCCACAATCAAATAATACTACTGCAGATAGTATGTGTTTACAATATGGAGTTTGCACATGCAGAAAGACCAACTGCCTAGAGCTCACTGCTCAATCACAAAATGGGAGTCACACTGACTACAATTGGATGGTTAAATCCAATGATAATGTACTTCTCAAATCAACATCTTCATATGTTGGATTCAGTACCTGTTAAGCTCTGATTTTCCTTCTTCAAACCTTCCTTCAATCTTCAAATGATGTCTACATGTATAGCTCTGCTTATATTGGCATATACCTTATTACAATAATTTTTCACTCCTCACCCCAATCTAATAAATGAGATCTTACATATATACCAAAATCTAAGACCAAATGAGTATGTCGGCTCACTAAAAGATATTACAATAAAATCAATTACAAATGAATCAATATGTGATGCATGGTGTTGGCTCAATGCATTTACAATAATAACAAGTCATCTTCATGATGTGTCATGCTGATCTGCTTGCCGGTGCATATCCTAGACCCATTTGCTAGTAATGGCAAATATGCAAACTTGATTAGATCAATAATTAAATCACCAAAACCAAGTGTCCAAACAATGTCTTCGATATAACCAAGTGATCTCTAGATGATAACAGATCATCCTCAGTGTTGGTGAACAATATAACTTGTCGGTGAACCAAATACTAGTTACTATGCATAAGTCACTGATCATGCCGGTGAACATAAGTGTTTACAAGTGTTGACATCAATGACAAAAACATATCAACATATCCAAATTACCAACAATCTCCCCCTTTGGAATTGATGGCAACACAAGATGGAAAAGCCATCTAAGTGCCAAAGTAGAAATGCCAAAAGAGATCATCAAAATACAGATATAGAGAGTAACAATCTCTCCCCCAATGAATAATCTCTCCCCAAAAGACAATGTGTTTTTCCATAGATATCTCTCCCCCTTTGACATCAAATTCCAAAGCAATACAAAACCAAATACAATCAGTTCAAAGAAGTTATCATGAAATACTAACTTATCAATTTATCCAACTACTCCCCCTGAGAAGTAGCTCTCCTTCATCAAAGCCGGAAAAAGATTTCTTTGTTAATTTTGTCGATCTGATGCCATGCTCCAACTATATAAGTTTCTATCAGTGAGGGTACAACTCGAAACTTCTCCCTAAGATATTCAAAAGTTTCCTTAGGCAAAGGTTTAGTAAAGATATCTACAATCTGCTCTATAGTGTTTACATAAACCAATTTCACTTCTTTTGTTTCAACATTCTCTTTCAGAAAATTGAATTTGATAGAAACATGTTTAGTTTTTGAGTGAAATACTGGATTCTTTGATATATCAATTGCTGCCATATTATCATAGTAAATGATTATAGGTTCCTTGCATTTTACCTTTATGTCCTTCAACATTTGCTTAATTCATAATACCTGTGTACAATTAGTTGTTGTTGCAACATATTCTAATTTTGTTGTTGATAAAGATGTGCAACTTTGTTTCTTGCTCAACCAAGAGATTAATCTACTACCAAGAAAGAATTCTCCACCGGTGATTCTTTTTCTGTCATCTACATCTCCTGCCCAATTTGCATCGGAGTATGCACATAAATCAAAGTTTTCATCTTTAGGATACCATAAACCAAGATTTGTTGTGCCTTGTAGATACTGGAAAATCCTTTTTACTATTGATTCATGATTTTCCTTAGGATTACTCTAAAATCTTGAAACAATACATATTGCATCCATAATATCAAGTCTTGTTTGTGTCAAATACAGTAAACCTCCTATCATAGACTTATACCTAGTCAAATTATAGGTGTTGATTCATCCTTCAAAGATAGCTTATCAGTTGTAGTCATAGGTTTTCTTACCAATTTAGAGTTTTCTATGCCAAATTTCTTAAGTAATTCCTTCAAGTATTTTGATTGATTTATGAATATACCTTTATCAGTCTATGAGATCTGCAATCCTAAAAAATAATTGTATCTCCCCAATCATAGACATTTCAAATTCTTCCTACATCTTATTAGAAAATTCTTTACATAATCCATCTTCTCCTCCAAAGATTATATCATCAATAAAAACTTCTATAACCAAGATGTCATCATTAGTCACTTTGTAATATAGATTGTTGTGAGCATTACCTTTAGTGAAACCAATCTTCAAAAGATATTTGTCCAATCTAGCATACCAAGCTCTAGGAGCCTACTTCAATCCATATAAAGCTTTCCTTAACCTGCAAACCATATCTTTGTCATATGTCAAAGAAACTCCATCAGGTTGTTCAATGTAAACTTCCTCTTCTAGATCACCATTCATAAATGCACATTTAACATCCATTTGATATACTTTATAGTTCTTGTGTGCTACAAAAGCTAAGAATAATCTAACTGCCTCCATTCTAGCTACTGGTGCAAAGGTTTCATTATAATCAATTCCTTCTTTCTGTGAATATCCCTTACACACTAATCTTGCTTTGTTTTTTATTGCCTTACCATCTTCATTTAGTTTATTTCTAAATACCCATTTAGTTCCAATTACATTTTTGTCTTTAGGTCAAGGAATTAATGTCCATGTATTATTCTTTTCAATTTGTTCTAATTCATCTTCCATAGCTTTAATCCAGTGTTTATCTGGTTCAATTTGAGAAATAAGACATACCTCTTCATTTTCCAGTCTTCCTCTAGTCATAACTCCTTGATACTTGTTCCCAATTATCTAATTTTCAGAGTGATTCATTCTTACATACCGGGGTGTTTTTACTTGCTGCTATTCTTCAGTCACTCTGGAATTCTCAGATGATCTCGGTGTGACTGGATCAACATTCTGTACTAGTGTGCTCATAGTAGGTTCATTTGTGATTATCTCAACTATCGGTTCAGAGTCTATGTAGTACCTTGAATTATCTCTAAATTGTTCATCAATCTTCACATTTGCACTTTCAATGATTTTCTGCAATCTCTTATTAAAACATCTATATGCCTTGCTCTTAGATGAATAACCAAGAAATATTCCTTCATCACTTCTAGGATCGAATTTAACAATATACTCATCTCTTCTAATATAGCAATAACTTCCAAATATTTTGAAATATTTAAGATTGGGAATATTACCAAACCATAGTTCATGAGGGGTCTTACCGGTTTCACCTTTGATGTGAACTTTGTTGAATGTATAAATAGTTGTATTGACTACTTCTCTCCAATACATGTGAGGTAGATTTGCTTCTAATATCATGCTTCTAGCTGCATCCAAAATAGTTTTGTTCTTTCTTTCCACAACTCCATTTTGTTGGGGTGTCTGAGGTGCTGATAACTGTCTTTTAATTCCATTCACTTCACAGAATGTATTAAATTCCTGAGATGCGAATTCACCTCCTTGATCTGATCTCAAACATTGATTTTCTTACCAGTTTCATTCTCTACCATGACCTTGAATAGTTTGAACTTCCCAAAAGCTTCTGATTTCTTCCTAAGAAAAGTAACCCAACACATTCTAGAATAGTCATCAATGATTAGCATAAAATACCTATCTCCTTGTAAACTTCTAGTTCTTGTTGGACCACATAAATCAGTATGAATTAAGTCAAGAACATTATTGGATTTTCTGGTATACTCTTAAAACATGCTCTAACTTGTTTTCCAAATTGACATTCCTTACATACCAGATTGTGAGGCTTAACAATCTTAGGTAAATCTCTTACCGTCTTAGTTGTACTGATTTTCACAATGCAATCAAAATTTACATGACACGGTCTCTTATGCCATAACCAACTTTCATCAATATGTGCAATCAAGCATGTCTTCTCATTGTTATTCAAATGAAAGATATCACTTCTAGTCTGATTACCAGTTGCAATTTCTAAGCCAATTTTGTTCATGATTTTGCATTTACCATTCTTGAATTGTAACTGAAATCCTTTTTCAACTAATTGACCAACACTCAAAAGATTGTGCTTCAAACCTTCAACATAGTAAACATTATTAGTATTATGCTTACCATCAAAAGATATAGTGCCTTTTCCACTGATCAAACAAGCTTTGTCATCTCCAAATCTTACTAGACCTCCATTGTATTCTTGAAAGGTTAAGAATTTACTTGTATCACTAGTCATATGATGTGAACATCCGGAATCAATAATCCATTCATCTTTATCTTCAATTTTAGCTGCCAGGGCCTACTCTACCGATTGAATAGTAGGTGTTAGTTGATCTTCTATTATTACAACAAAATCCCATCCATTGTCTATCGGTTCCTTGTCAGAATCATCAGTAACTCCTTCATCAACATAGTAACATGATTTGTCTCTATTCTTCTTAAATCTGTACCTTTGATATTCAGGGTTAGGCTTGTATGTTCTTTTAGCTTCTTCTTTCAATCTTGCATGTCTATTAGGATACCTAGAAGCCATATGACCAATTATATTGTAGTTTAAACATTTAAATGGTGCTTTACCTTCATACTTACTTCCAACTGGACCTTTAGGCATTTTCCTTGCAAATAGTGCTTCAAGCTCTTCTAGTTCTTCATTCTCCTTTCTAATTTCTTCAAGTTCTCTTGCATAAAAGGATTTCCAATCAGATTTTTTAGATGATGATGATGATGATGCAAATGATGATGATGCTTTGAAAGCTAAAACTATCTTAATAGTAGCAACAAGACCAAATTCCTCAAGTTCAAAAGTTGAAAGTTTTCCAACCAAAGTGTCTCTAGATACTGATGTATTAGGTATTTTTCTCAATTCATTTATAGAAGTAAATTTCATTTTATATGCCAATGGAAAATATCTTAGAACTTTAGAAATAATTTCATCTTCACTTAAGGTTCCTCCACAACATTGTATACCCAAAACAATTTCATTAACTCTTTCCATAAAAGCAGAAATTATTTCATCTTCTTCCATTTTAAGATTTTCATACCTGACCCGGAAGCATTCCAATTTTGCAATTTTGAATATGGTATCACCTTCATTCAATGTCTCCAATTTATCCCAAATAGATTTAGCAGTAGATCTATCTGATAATCCCATGATTTGTTGATCAGACAATGCGCTCAAAAGTGTTTCTCTTGCTTTGCAATCATTTTCCTCATCTTTAGCCAAGGTTGGTGGAATAGGTTGACCTTGAGTAGGAACAGTATAGACATTCTTTGTAACATCCCATATATCCTTTCCAATGCAATTCAAATGTGTTTACATCCTAATCTTCCATATACCATAGTTAGTTCCATCAAGTTTTGGATTGTCCTTCCTAAAATAGTTAGTAGACATAGGATCTCCTCAATTTGTTAAACTTCCACAAAAAGAGGACTAAGCTCTAATACCAATTGTTAGGTCCCAGAGGAAACTGAGAGGGGTGGGGGGGGTGAATCAGTTGTCCAATAAATTTTAAACCAAAACTAACTTAACCAAACTTAATGCTTAATACCGGTAAACCAAACTTTAATGCCGGTAGACAATTTAATAGTTAATTGTAGTATGGGTAAAGTTTAATGCATGAAACAGAAAGACAAATAACATACACAACACATAACATAGTCATTTGTACGTGGAAACCCTGTAAGGGGAAAACCACGGTGGGAAACCTTACCCACAATCAGATGATACTACTTCAAATAGTATGTGTGTACAATCTGGAGTCTGCACATGCAAAAAGGCCAACTGCCTAGAGCTCACTACTCAATCACAAAATGGGAGTCACGTTGACTACAATTGGATGGTTAAATCCAATAATAATATATTGCTCAAAATAGTATCTTCATATGTTGGATTTAGTACTGGTTAAGCTCTAATTTTCCTTCTTCAAACCTTCCTTCAATATTGAAATGATGTCTGTGTATAGCTCTTCTTATATTTGCATATACCTTATTACAATCTTTTTTCACTCCTCACCATAATCTCATAAATGAGATCTTACATATATACCAAAACCTAAGACCAAATGAGTAGGTCGGCTCACTAAAAGATATTACAATAAAATCAATTACAAATGAATCAATATGCGATGCATGATGTTGGCTCAATGCATTTACAATAATAACAAGTCATCTTCATGATGTGTTGTGCTGATCTGCTTGTTAGTGCATATCCTGGACCTATTTGCCTGTAACAATAGATATGAAAACCCGATTAGATCAATAATAAAATCACCAAAACCAAGTGTCCAAACAATGTCTTTGACATAACCAAGTAATCTCCAGATGATAACAGATCATCCTCAGTGTCAATGAACAATATAACCTGCTAGTGAACCAAATACTGATTACTGTGCATAAGTCATTGATCATGCCAGTGAACATAACCAAAGATCTACAAGTGTTTCTCAAGTGTTGACAAGTGTTGACATCAATGACAAAACCATATCAACATGTCCAAAATACCAACAATTACAAATCGTTAATGGTTCCCAGATGATGTCATTCATAGATGGTTATTCTGGATATAACTAAGTTTTGGTGAACCATGAAGACCACATGAAAATAACGTTTACTACGAAGTGGGGAACTTATGCATACCAAAGGATGTCATTTGGGTTAATTATTTATGGAGAAACTTTCCAGAGAGCAATGGGCATATCTTTTAAAGACTTGATTAGAAAATGCATTATTATATATATGGATGACCTAACTATATTTTCTAAAGTCAAAGGAGATCACCCAGACCAACTCCATAAAGCCTTAGAAAGATGCTAAAGATATGGGATATCCCTTAATCCTAAGAATTATTTATGTGGGGTGGCTGAAGGGAAGCTCCTTGGTCATGTAATCTTTGAAAGAGGAATATCTATGGACCCGGATCAAGTAGATGCATTGTTAAAATTGTAGATACCTGGAAGTAAAAAGTAGATGAGATCTTTCTTTGGGAAGATCAATTTTGTCAGATTATTTATCATTGGGTTTGTAGAGATAGTCAAGCCACTAAATGAAATGATGAAGAAGAATGCTAAGATTAAATGGACAACTGAAGCAAAAGACACTTTTGTCCAGATTAAGAAGTCTGTCACTGAAGCTCTTGTATTAACTAGTCTCGACTATACTTTACCTTTTTATGTATATTATTTTTCTTCATTGCATTCAAGTGTGATTGTTCTGACATAGAGACAAGTAGGGGATGAGAAAACTATCGCATTCATGAGCCCCCCTTTCAAGAGTGTTGAAGTGATATATTCTTCTCTTGAGAAACAAGATTTTGCTTTAGTAAGAGCAATCAATAAATTTAGACATTATATCTTGAGGAGTAAAGTCTATGCAATTGTACCTGATCAAGTAGTTAAGTCACTACTTATGCAATCAGAGCTGGGAGAACGCTGAGGGAAATGGATGGCTATTTTACAAGAGTTTGATCTAAAGATGCATCCAATGAAGTTAGTTAGAGGCTAGGGTTTGTCTCAACCTATGGTCACTGATATCCCTCAAATCCAATGCCAGCTGTATACATTGCAGTCATTCACTTAGGACCCATGGTACACGGATTTGGTTTTTATCTTGCTGAATAATAAGTGTCCTGAGGGGTTGACAACCACACAAAGATGAACTTTAAGGCTCAAAAGTGCCAATTATATGATCAGGGATTTGACACTTTATAGGAAAAACTACGAAGGTATTTACCTTCAATTTCTTATGTAATGCCCCCCCAGGAACCCCAAAGGAAAACCCACAAACAAGGGGAAACAAATTTTTTTTTAAAGTATAAACATAATAAGTGCACTTACACAACATGCATAATAGCGCAAGCAAAAGACTTACACCAGAGTTCCTTAAGGGTTACCAACAAAGAATTAACTTCATAAGACAAATTCCACAATAACCATAAATCCAAAATATACATCATAACTCAATGATCACAAGAAGCCATAAGCAAATAAGGATACACCATTGAAAGACTGAAAGGATACATTATAATTCCACTTCAATAAGCATGTGCAAATATCATAAAGGAAACTGATAAAAATATTCCCACATAGGATTACATTGCTCTCCATTACATAGCTTGTCAATATACATATAAAGATACATATCAACCAAATACAAGGTTACATAAGATCAATATTACAATGACCACTTAGGTCTCCAACTAACAATAATCTCCAAACATGAGATGAATCATGAGCCATGAACCACAAGAACACCTATGAAGCCAATCCTCACATGAAGGTATGAATCCAAACATTTGATGGGAAGTGGCACTACCACCCGACCATGTAATTCCCAAAATGGAATCACCCCACCATGCTAGGTGATTAATGAGGACCCTCAAACAAGCATAAGCATGACATGGTTGACAAAATAATATGACTCCATGACAACACAATATGACTCCACAAAATCCAGGTGACTCAACATCACAAACACACAAGTGAACCAAATGAGAGAGTGTCATCACATAGCTTAAGATGGATATCATGGTACAGCCTCCATAGGTCTTGACTCACTATCCTGGTAACATCTCTCGAACCTTCGGTTCCAACTAAGTCTCATACAGACCCTACCAACCTTTTGTGAAGACAAGGTGGTCGGTTTGCCATTTCAAGCCTTCTCACAACATGATGAGTCTCAGTACAAGCACTCACTGAGGTGCGAGGTACAATTATCTTTATTAATGTTATGAAACTACCCACTTAATCAATTCATTAGATTACCAATTATTATCCAACTTTCATCGGGTCATAATGCCTACCACTTTGGCCGCAACCCCCAAGAGAAAGCCACTCTCTCAAAGGACACTAAACAAACAAGGTCACTCCTTAAGGACCCTATGGTGAAGTAGATAGCTATAACCACCACTATCAGAATCAAGTGGTCAACAAGGACATACTGACTCTTGGCTAACCATAAGGCAAAGGCACTACATGGTTATGACAATGAAGCCAACATATATCACTTGGTCAAAGGTACCAAATATGCCACCACAAGACGACTGAACCACATACTAGAAATAATGCATTATACACTTGCAAGGACAACTATTTTCACTAAGTCCACTCTCAGAAAATCTTTGAGAAAAATAGCATCATAAACTTGCCACATCACTGATTGAAAATTAAATAAAGAACTCTTTCTAGCAATCACATTATTCAAATTCCAAATCAATATTCCATCATAAATGAAATCCACATTAAACATTCAACCGAAAAAAACATGAATTCCAAACAGGCATTTTAATTCATTTCTAGAATATACCAAAATTAACCAATTTGAATTCTTAATTCATGCCTTGATTTCCATTGATAAATTTATTAACCACATAATAAAAATCACATGAAAAACACCTTTTATTTTTATTCAACACAAAATCCATTCTAAAATATATTTCATTTAACACCAAAAACCACTCTAAAATATATATAATTTATTAAAAATTAACTTCATTGCACTAACCGGTAAAGTACATGGTGACGTGGGGTGAAACCAACCTGTAGTAGTGCCATTGTTGGGAGCTGCATGCACTACCTGTCGATAGTACTGTTGTTGACTGGTAGCAGGCACTACTGAGCGGTAGCATTGCTACCGATCAGTAGTAGGCACTACCATCCGGTAGCACTACTACCAACTGGTAGCAGTGACTACAGACCGGTAGCGCTGCTACCATCGGTAGAAATAGCTACTAATCGGTATTACTGATACTGCATAGCAGTACTACTAACCGGTAGTACTACTACCTGTGGGCAATAGAGACTACCGACCCGCATGGTGGGACTAGCCTGCCATGGGGTGAGGTAAGGAAAGGATAACAAAACAAATAAAAAACATTCCTACCAAGGCATAAAAATCAAAACTCCACCCAATCGTTTAAACAAGAAAACAATTCATCTTCAGAACATTTCACGGGCACACAGATACACAGTGCCAAATCCATTTTTTTCAAATGGATATTTACCAAATAAGGAAAAAGATGAAATAATATCCCATGGAAACCCCAAATCTTGGACAACAAGTTACTAGAAAGCACACAGCAAGCTAAATCTAGTTCATTCTTTTCAAATAGAAGAGGTAAAATAAGATTGATTTTCAAGATCAAACACACAGCAGATAGAGAAATGAACCATTTCCTTCCTAAATGCAACCATATGCTATAGATTTCACAAAACCAATAGTAATAAACACTCTTTCTTCCATTCCAATCATTCCACAAGCATCTACAAGAAGATTGCATAAATTTTCACACAAAGGAAGCAAACTAAAAATTTCAAATAACAAATTCAAAACAAGAAGAGAACCTCCAACCTTGAAGCAACAACAAGCAAAGAGATGAAGAATTTCCAATCTTGCAAACCAAGTCGAATTTCCAGTTCCTCCAGGAAGTTTTCCAGAATTTCTCTCCAAAATTCCCCTCTTCCTTCTTCCTGTCAATCTTAGGAATAGCATGAAAATTATCTTTTAACCTAAACTTTCTAGGTTAAAAAGTTATTCCAACCAATCAAATTTAAATATTAAAAAAGTAAAAACAATCAAATTTACTCCTTTTTCAAAAATAATTCTTTTCCAACAATTAAAATGAAAAGGTCAAATGGAAAAGTAAAAAGGAAATCTTTTATTAATTTCTATTTCTAAAAATACTTTCTTTCAACATAATCATTTAACATTTAAATGGCTAGGCAATTATTTATTTCCTTCCAAAATATATCCATGCACCTTACAAAATAAATAAGCCCTTTAACCATTTAGTCAAGCAAATCATTAATTTATATAAATCAATAATCACAGAGCATAATAATCAACTAATTATGCCAACATAAGATAACATCATCCATTTAATTAAATAACCATTTAAATAAATAGAAACACGCAAAACCAAGAATGATCAAATGACGACTCACAAATGACCAAACCAAAGCACTATGACTTGCATACCAGCTAGACGGGACAAGAAAACCGACTGACAACACTCACATGAGTGTAATTGTGGGTCAAACTAGGGTACAACAACTATCTCCTCCACCCCCATCGAATATATAAGGCATGCTCAGACCTATGAAACCAGGTGGAGTCAATACCCCATAACTACCTGGTACTAGTACCTGCAATGTCCTGCACCACAAGAATCCATACGTACATATAGACCAATATATATATGCAAATATGACACGCACACCGATGAAGGAGAATCATGACTTTCCCTATCTCACCGGAATGAGTGAAGGAAAATCATCCCCTCGCATCCCAATACACTTGCAAACATGCAACATATAAATAACGCATCGCAATGTAATATAAAAGTGAGTCCATCATAATGATCCATACAATAACATAAATCAAAGCATTGAGATACTGCATAAAATCATACACCACAGATCTAGATAAATCATGAAATAACATCGCATAACATCTTAATCAATATACAATAATGTTCCACTGAACAGCCACAAAAGTATATCAAAATATACAAAAAGAGGTTGATCAAGGAGGGGTACTACATCTTGATCATTAGGAAGCCCATAAAATGATCGAGGAATTCCATGGGAAGTATGGTACAATTCATGGGTCAGTAGATGCCACTGTACATCAGATTATGAAGGTTGGATATTATTGGCCTAGTATTTTTAAAGATACTCATGAGCATGTTCGTCATTTTCATACATGCCAAACCGCAACTTCCAAAGAGAAGAATCTCGCCATGCCTCTCCAACTAGTGTTTGAGGTAAGACCATTTTCCTAATGAGCATTGGATTTTGTAGGTGTCATTAATCCTAATTCGTCTGTAGGGCATAAATTCATTCTCACTGCAACGGATTATTGCACCTGATGGACGGAGGCTATAGCATGTAGGAATGCTACTGTGGAGGTTGTTGTGAAATTCATTTAAGAATACATCGTCACCAGGTTAGGTATGCCATTCACTCTAGTATGTGACATTGGCCCTGCTTTTACTTCTGCACAATTAATGCAATGGTCATATGAGTATAAGGTGATATTTAAATTCTTTTCTAATTACTATCTGCAAGGTAATGGAGTAGCCAAATCCATGAATAAGAATATCTTAGATGTAATTAAAAATATTTTTAAGAAAAATCCCAGGGATTGGAACAATCAGTTGAGATACACCTTATGGGCTGATCGAACTAGAATTAAATTCGCCCTGGGAACTTCTCTATATTACCTTTTTTATGGCCAAACTCCTATTTTCTTGATCAATTTACAAATACTTGTCCTCCAACTAATGAAAGAACTTGAAATTGAGGACTAGGTATAATTCATCTCCTAAATCTATTAAAACTTGATGAGAAAAGGATTAATACCCTATAACACTTCGCTAAGCATCAAGCAGTTGTTAAGTGATGGTTTGACAAAAGAGATAAGGTGAAAGCCTTTTGGATCTCTAACCTAGTTCTGTTGTGGGATAAGGCCAAGGAGAAGAAGGGTGATCACCATAAGTTTGAAAGGTTGTGGTTAGGTCCTTACCAGATTGCCAAAATTTTAGGAGAGAACACTTTTAGGTTAAGCTTTTTGACTGGAGAACTTGTACCATTGCCCATCAATGATTAGTTCCTCAAGCACTATTTTGATTAATCCAAAGTGAAGCTTGAACTATTGTATTATATTATATTAGTTATTTTTTTGTTTATTTGAGTTTGCGTGTTGATTGTGTGTTTTTGCTTTTGCTGCATGCATGTTTCCCTTTTTGTTTTTGTTGGTTTGTTTTGTTTTGTTTGCTTCCATTTTTTGTGTCAGGATACATGTTTATTCTCAAGGATTCTAGACGGTAGGTGTTCTTTGCATGATAGATTGCCAATTTTTAAGAGACTTCGACTATTTTCTCTTTATAATTTCATTATTGTTTGGTTAATTTTGAAACCTTTATCTACACTCGCTCAAGGTGGTATATAATGGTTTAAATATGATTTGAGTTTTTGACTCTCAATTGGAAAAGGCTATCTTGATTACTCAGCACTACCATCACACTAAGATACATCACAAAATTTTGTAAGAAATCAGATCAACTTGCTTCCAAGTGAAAAATTAGAAGTCAGGATGTTTCATGTTCTCAACTGTGGATCCCAACCCAATAATCAGACTTCAATGTTTGAAATTTGCTTAAAGGTTATGAATGAGATAGTCCTTCTATATTCCATGATGTTTTAAAAAACAAGATAGAAATAAAAATAAACGATCCACTTAAAGAAACTAAACTCGGGTGTTTCAAGTAATCTCCACTGGGGCTATGGACGCTTGGCTAGCAGTGGAGCACTGCTTGACGAGAACCAGAGGTATCTCTATCGGGGCTATGGACACCCGACTGGCAGCAAAGCTATGCCCAGGATGGCCTTGCACGAAACACATTGGTTGATTTCACCTATGTATCTTAGGCTCAATTTCCTTTGTTTGTCTTCATTATTGAAAATGATGAAGTAATAAATCATGCGCACACACTCAAGAGTTAATCTTGTTTAGTTTTGGACTTGGTTGTTTGTTCATTGGTTTTCTCAACTTTTTTCTCTTATACATCCTTTTGAGTGATAGAAGCCTTAGGCGTCAGGTTACACCAGAGATTCTGAAGTTCTAAAATGCCTAGTCATTTTTCCCAGATATTCGCCATTTGTTATGCCTTGCATACCTCACCCCATTAGTTTCCTTATCTTGAAAATATGGGTCTCTTTTTCTTTTTGTAGCTTCATTTTTTTAGTTTTTGCTTGGACACCTCAGAACCCCAAAACCCCAGAGTCTTGAGGAATCCTTTCCAAAGTAAGCATTTGTCTTGGTCATGTTTTGACCCTGGAATCCTGGAGTTCTAAGGTAGGTTTTTGTTTGTTATGTTTGTCATGACCTTGAAACCCTGGATCCCTAGAGTCCCAAATTTGCGCCTTGTCTTTTTTGTGTCATTGAAGCCTCCGGACTTCCGCACCCCAAAATCCTGATTTCTTCATGTTTTGTTATTAGTCACTTCAGAACCCCAGAACCCCAAAGTCCTGAAGTTGTGTTGTCTTGGCAACCCCAGAACCCCAAAACTTTGGAGTCCCAAGGTTTTTTTTGTTAGGACTCCCATAGATACTGAGAGGGGGGGGTGAATTAGTATCTAATCAGTGAATTGAATTTCTTAACTTAAAACATGTAGAACATACTATAACAGTGTACCGATATGCAAGAAATAATGCAATAAACAGAATTAAAAGCAACCACATGAAAAACACACTATAACACAATGTTTTAATGAGGAAACCCGGTGTGGGAAAAACCTCGGTGGGATTTGTGACCCACAATATTCACTTACTAGCCAATAAGAGAATATTACTGCTACAAGAGGGGCTTGCACATGCAGGAAGGCCAACTGCCTAGAGCTCACTGCTCAATGGGAAGTCTCACTAACTTACAATGATAGATTATACAAATCTAGTATCTTGTACTACTTCAAAATAGCATCTATAATGCTAGATCCAGTACCGGTTTCTGCTCTTCTTCTTACATAAACCCTTAACCTATAATTTGCATAATAGTTCTACCTTATTTTGCCTAAATACAATCTTCTTCCTTACTTACAAATGTTCTATAATGATCTCTCTTATATAAGAGTCATTTTACAATGATGCCAAGTTGGCTTACAAAGATTTTATAATAAAAAAAATATATAATATAACAAAAATCATGTCGGGCTTTGTGCCGGTATGCTTCCTTTCTCTACTGGTATCGGTGGTCTGAGTGCTAGTGTAGAGTCTAATCTTGCTAGTGTCAGTGTAATGCCTTGTCGGTGCCATAGGATTGTAAGGTTGCCATCAATGACAAAACCTTCAATCACCTACAATGTCTCATTGGAGTGTGCATATGCCAACAATCTCCCCCTTTGGCATTGATGGCAACACTCATGAGAAAATTCAAAAGTGTATCCAAAACTTGTAATCCAAAAATATTTCCAAAAATATGTTACCAAAAATATAAGAGCTCCCCCTGAGCAGATAAGTCTTCTACTGGTTATTTTCTCATACTACTACTCCCCCTTTGGCATCAATGACAAAGGTTGTCAAGATGTCAGTAGAGTTGTAGTCTCAACCTTGTAACTGGGTGATTACAATTTGAAAAATATCTCCCAAAATCAAGTTTATACTTTCCATAAACTTCTTGCTATCCTTTATTGGTGTCTCTGTTCTTTGAACTATAACGGTGAGGTGCTGATATCCTTTGTCAGTGTTCTCTATCCCTATACTAGTGCCTCAGATATTTCCTTCTGTAATGATGCTAGATAGTCCAATCTTGGACTCAGTCTTAGTCTCGAATTCTTTTCCTTATTTACTATTCTCTCCTTTTCTCTATCTAACTTAAGTAACTCTTCCTCAAAACTTGTTATCCTTTGTTCAAAAATTGATAATGTATCAGGTGAGTTAACAAAATCATCAGCAAGTTTATTGATTTCATCCTATACCTTGCTCATTTTCTTATCTATGTCTACTGTCAAAAAGTTTATCTTGCAAGTATCTTTGTACAGAGTTTTAAATTCCTTCAATAAGTTACATAGTTCCGGTAGAAGTGTGTCAAATTTCCTAGTACACTTCTTTATCTGATCTTCAAAGAATTTTTGGTTTTCAATTTCTAACTTATCCTTCAATGCCTCTTCCTTTATTTTCTCAACAGTCATTGTGTTCTCAATGATGTATTTACACAAAGTGTCAAGTTGTCTTAAAGAATCCTTATTGTCTATGTTATAGTTAGGAGCTATCATCTTCAAAAGTGGAATTGTCTCATCTATAGCTTTATAAGCCTGTGAACTACAATTTGTTATCCTTTCGATGGAGTCCAAAAGTACTTCAGTTACATTTGTTGATTTGTAACCTATTGAGGAGGAACCAACATTTTGAATTCTACCAGTGGAGGAAGTAACCAAGCTTCCAGTGACCTCTGGTAGGTCAGTCTGTGTTTCCATTTCTTTAAGCAATGGTTTTTGATCTTCTCCTATTGCTGGTGGCACTGTTTCCATGTGAATTTGTTCCTGTTCCAGAGCCTATTGCTCTGCTTGTCTCTCTGTTTGTTGCTCTGTTTCAATCTCATTCTGAGTCTCTACCTATTGCTCTGTGTTATCAACTTCAACTTTTCTTTCAGTATTGTCAATGATGTCAATTGTCGATGGCTCACTAGCCATATCTGTCTTGTCGGTTGTATCTTTGTCTATCATAATGTTGACCTTTTGTGTATCAACATCAACTGTGTATAGTACCTCAGGATTAGGATTTGTATCCTCTATGTCCATACTCTCATCTATTGGTTGATCTTCAGTAGTTGCTACTGGTGATGTAATTGGAGGCGGTGGGTGTAAGTTGTCTTTTACTTTGATGCTCAGAGGTCCACCAACCTTTCCTTTTCCTTTGTCCCTTTCCTTCTGGTATACCTTTATTGGTTTGGGGTTCCTATACTCTTCTTGTTTTTCTTTCTCAACAAGGAATTATGTCCCATGCATTTTTTGTTTCCTTTGTTACTTCATTCACTCTTCCAACCATTAATGCAATATGCCGGTGTGCACTAGAGAATACTAACCAGTTGGCTTCTGCAATTAAGTCATCTATCTCCTTAGGTGAGTTTATTGGATAAACAACAAGTAAGTTTTCAATTTTGATTTTCTTATCAAGCTCTACAATAGCTTGTCTTCTTGCTTCCAGTGTTTTGAACAATTCATCTGGTAGTTCATCTATCACTTCCATCAAAAACTTCTTATAGATATCCAAGTGTAAAATAACATTGTTTTCAACTTGTTCTTTTTCATCTGCTCATAGTGTATCATAGACCTTTCCTATGTTCTTGATTTTCCCTTCCTCTGTGATTTCATTTAGAAACTTGTCAAGAGGGGCCATGTTTTGTTTAGTCTTCTTCTTCTTTGGTGTCAACTTTTTCTTTGGTGTTGTCTTTCTAACTAGAGACCTTACTACCTGTTGTTTTTGTCTAGTCCTTCTAGGCGAGGGTGTGGATGCTGGTGAAGGATCCCTTTTCCTTACAACTCTTTTGAAAGTTGCAGCCATGTCACTCTCTGAAGAAGTAGCTACTAGTGATAGGTGATTCTTAGGCTGTAGAGTTCCTAACTCATCCTCAGTGATACCGGTTTGTTTTAGTACATCTTCTTTAATAGCCTTAGCCTGTCTAGAACCTCTTGTCACAATTGCTTCAACCTTTTTCACTCTCTTCTTAGATTGAATTTGACTTTCTATGGTCTCAGCACTACTAAATACTTCTTCTTTGGTTCATTTGGTGCTTCTAGAAGTGCTTTAGCATAAGTCTCAATTATATGATCATCAGTCTCATAGCCCATCTTTCTTACCCAAATTGTTCTTGGGATGATTGCTTCCATCTAGATCCTATCCTTTTTTTATCACAAAACATATTTTATTCTTGTATTTGTTGACAATCTTGTGTGATAGTCTAATTCTTTTGTTCATCCTAACCTTTAGTGCTTGAAAATAGTCATGAATATTCTTTTCTTTGTTTTCACCCATGTTGTTGAATAGGTCTATTAAATGTTTTCCTACGAGTATATCAAATCCAAGGTTCTTATTGCCTATACCGGGAACCTCTTTGGTTATGTGTAGCATCAAGTATACAAGTAGATTACCAAATCTAAAAATTCCTTTCTTATCCTTCTTGATTTTGCCTAAGTTATCAATCAACTCATCTTTTAACCATTCACATACATCAATTTTTACATTGTCTTTAACCATGTCATAAGCACTCTTAATGCATAAACTAGAAATTGAGTTAAGTCTATTTGCATGAGTTGCTTTGTATCCTAAGATCATGCTAACAAATCTCACATTTATATCGGTCACACCATTAACCCTCAAAGACTTTCTGTCTGGTTTGTTACCAGTGGAAGGTAACCCTGTTACTGCTTTCATAGCTTCCTTTGTAATTTTCTGAACTGAATCAAGCCAAAAGAATGAACCATGTACCCTACTTAAAACTATCCTAATCACTTCCTTGGGAAATTCAGGAATGCAGAGGATTTTAGTTAATCCTAGGGTTTCAACAACTTTAAGTTCAAGCTTTACATTTCCAGAGTCATCACATATAACAGTCTTAAACATGTTTTTAATTTCTTCATCTCCTAATTCCTCTATGTTGCAATGAATATATATTCTGGGATCTTCTACAAAAACAACTCCTTTTGGAATTTGGGAAAAAGCACCTACATTGTCATCTTTCTTAGCTATCTCAGGAACTAGCTGAAATATGGGCCTAGGGCATTTTATAACCTCGACTACTGTAGGGTTTGCTATGAACTCAGGTGCAAAGGAGGATGCCATGATAAATATGTTGGCAATATTACATTATAAGGATATTGAGAAGGTTGTTGATGATTATGGACATAACTGATTAAAGATGTTTTACTATCTTGATATTATTATTTTGTCATTGATGTCAAGAAATTGATTTTCTAATTCAGTATGATGTTGCCATATCTTGAGAAATATGATATGAAGATTATAAAGTAGTCAGTAAAGACACAGGAAAGAATATGATCAGTAAGGGGATAAGATATTCAATGGGCAACTCTACCGAGTCAGACAATGATGAGATCTTGATGTTTTAGATTGTCTTAACATCATACATATGTTGTAAAATGTAAAGGTTAATACTATACTATGTTATCAAGCAAAGAACCTAGTTGGTAAACCCTAAGGAACTTAGTCGATAAACCCTAAGGTTATCACAGTCGGTTAATGAAGACAAAATGTCTACTGAGTGAAGTTTAGTATTCACCAAGTTGTAACCGAGCTATAACAGAATGCATTAAATGTTTGTATGTGATATTTAATGAATGATGCTAATGAGCTGGAGCAGATCAATGATTGGTAAGCCATGGAAGAAGTTTGTTAACGAATCTTAGGCAATGGAAAGTCGGCAAGAAGATCTATAGCTCAGATTGAACCACATTACCCTAACACAAGTTCCAAGGTGAATGTGCAAGTTCCAAGGCGGGGTAAAACATTTTCAGATCGAAAGATATAATGAACCTGGACAAGATTGAAGATCTGATGGCTATGATTGATCATGGGAAATGTGATCAAGGAGATTAAGCAGTTAGAAGATTGTTTATAAATAGGAAACTGTTGATAAACAATGTATGCGGGCAAGTGTATGCACAGGGATGCTGCATAGTGATAACCGAGCACAGAAGCTTGAAGACCTGTTAGAATAACAAATTATTGATGCCCAATAGATAGACAAGATTAGTTCTATGTCTAGATTGTATTGAACAAATAGGAATCTGCTTTAGCATTTTAGATGTGAAGTTGCAAATAGATTGTATTACTATTATTTTGTGAGAGTGACAGGAAATCTATTAACCGAGTGGACTTAACAGTCTTATATGTAAATCCTCTAACAAGGTGACATTCTAATTGAGTGTTTGAAATCCTTTGACAAGGTCACTTCTAACAAAATGAAGATCCTAATAGATCTGAGGGAAATCCCTTAACCAGGTCACATCTAGCAATGTGTTTGTAATCTTTAACAAGATTTGCTTTTAACCAAGCATACTCTAGAAGAGTATATTTCTTAGTGGGTCCGAAATCCCACAATGGTTTTTCCCTATTTGGGTTTCCACATTAAATCTGGTGTTATGAGGTTTATATTGTTCATATGCTTTTGAGTTTGCATGTTTGATAGTTTTGGTTATATGACTGATATATATGTTACCAAGGTTGAATCTGATGCTTTTATGGATGATTAAGTTTTTATGATTCACCCCACCCTCCCCCCTCTCATCTTCTTGGCTATTGGATCTGTACTTATATTAAGTATCAGAACTATCAATTGGTGTCAGAGCTTTGGACTCCGAAAGGAAAGTTTAAAGGCACTTGAGTTAAAGATCCAAAGATGTATAAGAGGGATGCACCTAAGCTGAATAAGTCAAGTTTCTCTACATGGCAGAAAAGGATGAAGCTACATCTATCAGGAGTTGGAGAATATTCTATATACTATATGGAGAATGATTTCGTTGCACCGAGCACCTATCCATTGACTATGGAAGAGATAAAGGTGAAGCAAGAACATATTCAAGCAATGATTGAAATAACATCTACATTGACTGATTCTGAGTTTAATGATCTAGAAGGCTACAATGATGCAAAGGCAATGTGGACTAAGCTCATATCTATATATGGAGGAGATGAACATTTTTAAAGAGAAAAAGTTGATAGTCTAAAAGGACAACTTGAATCTATGAGGATGAATGAAGGTGAGAACATAACCCAGTATAGTGCAAGACTAAAGGAGATTGTAAATCAAATCAAAGGAGCAGGAGGAACTATTGAAGAAAAGAATGTGACAAGTAAGTTGTTAAGAACCCTTTTACCTGCCTATGCAATCCGAGTCTCTGCAATCAATGAATTGAGGTCTGTACTTAATATGCCAGTTTCCTTGGATGCTACTATTGGTAAGCTACATGCATTTGAGTTAAGTAATTTTGATAACAGTGGGTCATTGGCAAATAAAGTTGAATCTGCATTTAGTTCTTTTCATCTGAATGAATCTAATGATTACAATGAAAGAAAGTATAAGTACTCTGAAGGAGATCACAGTGGAGCAAGTGAAATATTTCGGAAGAACATGGAGGAGGTACACAAACTGTATGAAGAAATCAAAAAGCAAGAAGAGTTTGAAGCACTATTGGCCAAAAGGTTACCAAGAGGCAAAGGTAAGTATAAAGGAAAACTACCTTTGAAATGTTTCAATTGTGATAAGATTGGACATATGGCTTCTAACTGTCCTGACAAAGATTTTACTGAAAAGAGAGATTATCGAGATGGCAGACAAAAAGATAATCATTACAGAGGACACTGAGACTTCAGAAGAAGAGATAGAGAGACATGCTTAATTGCTGATGAGGAATCTGACGATGATAAATCAGATGAGACTGGTATAGAGGAAGTTGTTTATGTGGCTATCAAGGATGGATTAGATGAAGAAAGGTATGAAGAAAAAGCCCTAATATCTCACATAAACACTAATGATTCTTGGATTATAGATAGTGGATGCTCACATCATATGACAGGAGATAAACACAAGTTTGTTATGTTAGAAGATTATGATGGAGGCTATGTTAGATTTGGTAATGATGCACCATGTCCGGTAAGAGGTAAAGGATCCATAACACTTCTTGATAAAGCAAGATGCAATGATGTTTATTAGGTTGAAGGTTTGAAATACAATTTGTTGAGTGTAGCACAACTAAACAACATTGGTTACCGAATAGAATTTCAGAAAGAAATTGTCAAAGTTCATGACAAGAATGGAAAGTTAGCTACTACCAGGACACAAACAAAAGGCAATACATTTCACTTGGACTTAGCTCACAATAAGTGTTTGCATGCAAAGATTGATAATATCGGGTTATGGCATAAAAGCTTTTGTCATGTTAATTTTGATAATCTGATCAAGATAAGAAAGAAGCACAGAGTAAGAGGTCTATCGAGTCTTGAAAAATTTGAGAATGCTATGTGCCGAGGATACCAAATGTGTAAGATGACAAGATCTATCTTTACAAGTAAGTCCTACACTTCTAAGGGAATTTTAGATCTTGTGCACACTGATCTTTGTAGTCCTATGAAAGTTAAAAGTTATTATGGTGATAAGTATTTCATACTATTTGTGGATGACTATTCAAGGATGATGTCAGTAATTTTTTTAAAAGAAAAATCAGAAGCTTTTCAAATGTTTAAGTGGTACAAGGCTAGAGTTGAATATGAAACAAGAAGACAACTAAAATGTCTTAGATCAGATAGAGGAGGAGAGTTCACATCTGATGAGTTCAACCTATTTTGTAATGATCATGGTATTAAAAGAAAAGTCTCTGCATTGAGAACTCCATAGCAGAATGGAATATCTGAAAGAAGAAATAGATCTATTGTGGATTATGCTATAACACTGATGATTGAGAAGAAGGTTCCACAAACATTTTAGAGAGAAGCAATAAGCACAACTGTTTTCACCTTGAACCGAGTTCAATTGAAGAAAGGTACTTTGAAGACATCTTATGAAATCTAGTATGGCAAGAAACCTAATGTAAGTTACTTTAAGATCTTTGGAAGTAAATGCTATGTTCATAAAGATGATAGAAATGGCATGTTTGATCAGAAAAGTGAAGAAGGAACATTTCTAGGATATTCTTCTAGAAGCAAAGCATTTAAATGTGTGATCAGATCATCTAACAAAATAGTAGAAAGTGCAAATGTAAAACTTGATGAATTTGCAAAAAGAACTGATGAAGGGAATTCTAAAGAACCAGAAGAAGATGATGAATTTTTCTATGTGCAACCAAGAGGTCCTACCGAGATGACGATTGAAGGAAATGAGGAAGATATCCAGTTACCGAGTGATGAAGAAGATCATACAGAGCCTACCAAACCTGTATTAGCCAAGTATGTCAGAAGACACCATGCACCAAGTCAGATTATAGGAAATAAGGATGATCCAGTGATGAAAAGGAACAAACTGAGACAAAACACATGTTTGATATCTAAATTTGAACCGAGAATAGTGAAAGAGGCATTTAATAGTGAAGATTGGATAAATGCTATGAAACAAGAGATTGATCAAATCAAGAAGAATGACACATGGATGTTGGTCCCAAGACCAAAGGACAAAAATGTAATCGGTACAAAGTGGATCTTCAAAAACAAGCTAAATGAGAAAGGTGAGGTCATTCAGAACAAAGCAAGATTAGTTTGCAAAGGTTATGCCCAAGAAGAAGGAATTGATTATGGTGAGACTTTTGCACCTGTTGCTAGACTTGAAGGAGTTAGAACATTGTTGGCATATGCTACTTTCAAAAACTTCAAGGTATATCAAATGGATGTCAAATCTATATTTCTAAATGGAATATTAGAAGAAGAAGTTTTCATTGAACAACCTGAAGGATTTGTTGAAGACAATAATAAAGATCAGGTATGTAAATTGAACAAAGCTTTATATGGTTTGAAACAAGCACCTAGAGCATGGTATGAAAGATTTCACTCTTATTTGATTAAGATTGGTTTTATAAGGACAAGTGAGAATAGAAATATATACATGAAGAATGATGAAAATGGAATACTAATCTCAGCCATATTTGTTGATGATATTATATTTTGTGGAAATGACTCTCTATGCAAGAACTTTGGAAATGAAATGAGCAAAGAATTTGAGATGTCATTAATCAGTGAGATAAAGTATTTTATAGGTTTACAAATATTGCAAATGAAAAATGAGATTTTCATTACTCAATCCAAGTACATAAAGGAAATCTTGAATAAATTTGGAATGGAGGATTCAAAGCTAGTAAATACTCCTATGACTACCAACTACAAACTATCAAAGAATGATGAATCTGCATCTATTGATGAGACACTCTACCGATCCGTGATTGGAAAACTACAATATGTTGTTCACAGCAGGCCAGATATAGCACATGCAGTAGGTATTGTTGCAAGATTCTATGCAGATCCTAAGGAAATACACATGACGTCAATCAAAAGAATTTTCAGATACTTGAAAGGCACTAAAGATTATGGCTTCGTATATCAGAAAGGAAATGATTTTGATCTAAAAGTTTATACTGATGTTGATTGGGCAGGAAACATTGATGACAGAAAAAGCACAAGTGATGGAGCTTTCTTCTTAGGAGAAAGACTAGTGAGTTGGCTTAGCAAGAAACAAGGATGTGTTTCTCAGTCAATAGCTGAAGCTGAATATGTTGCTGCAGTACTGAACTGTACCAACATTGCATGGATCAAACAACTATTGGAAGGTATAAATGAGAGAGTTACCAAGCCAGTAACTATATTCTGTGACAATACTAGTGCCATTAATATTTCAAAGAACCCTGTTATGCACTCTAAGACAAAGCACATATCTATCAAATATCATTATCTTAGAGAAGAAGCTCAAGAGAAGAAAGTGGTGTTGGAATATGTTAACACAAAGGAGTAGATAGCTAATATCTTCACCAAGCCACTACCGAAGGACACTTTTGAATATCTCAGAAGTAAGTTAGGGGTCCTACCCCTATCTTTTACTCACTGACCGAGTTCGGTGAAAGCATCACTTCGATGACTCTATTGAATATCTTTTGGAGAGTTGATGCTAGAGTGATACACTTTAGAATGTTTTTCTGAAAGTGTACTAAAATTAATACTGGGATAATACAGAGAATGATACAAGGAATAGGAATTGTAAACAAATGCTCTAACCAAGACTCAGTTGATATACAACAGTAGGAAATAACTTCTTATAGAAAGAAATTATGTTTTAGTTCTATTCTTTTTGGCACTGTTGTCAAAGGGAGAGAAGACCTACCCAAGGGGAGAAGACCTAAAGGGGAGAAGACCTGAGAAGATTGAGAGTAGTCTACAGATTGAAACAAAGAATGAAGAGAAGTCCAATGTATGGGGGAGAGCATTTCAACATTTCAAAATCACAACAATCTGAATCTTTTAAAGGTCAAATCAATTGGTTTTGCCATCAATGCCAAAGGGGGAGATTGTTGGCAATATTACATTATAAGGATATTGAGAAGGTTGTTGATGATTATGGACATAACTGATTAAAGATGTTTTACTATCTTGATATTATTATTTTGTCATTGATGTCAAGAAATTGATTTTCTAATTCAATATGATGTTGCCATATCTTGAGAAATATGATATGAAGATTATAAAGTAGTCGATAAAGACACAGGAAAGAATATGATGAATAAGGGGATAAGATATTCAATGGGCAACTCTACCGAGTCAGACAATGATGAGATCTTGATGTTTTAGATTGTCTTAACATCATACATATGTTGTAAAATGTAAAGGTTAATACTATACTATGTTATCAAGCAAAGAACCTAGTCAGTAAACCCTAAGGAACCTAGTTGGTAAACCCTAAGGTTATCACAGTCGGTTAATGAAGACAGAATGTCTACCGAGTGAAGTTTAGTATTCACCAAGTTGTAACCGAGCTATAACAGAATGCATTAAATGTTTACATGTGATATTTAATGAATGATGCTGATGAGCTGGAGCGGATCAATGATTGGTAAGACATGGAAGAAGTTTGTTAATGAATCTAAGGCAATGGAAAGTTGGCAAGAAGATCTATAGCTCAGATTGAACCACATTACCCTAACACAAGTTCCAAGGTGAATGTGCAAGTTCCAAGGTGGGGTAAAACATTTTCAGATCGAAAGATACAATGAACCTGGACAAGATTGAAGATCTGATGGCTATGATTGATCATGGGAAATGTGATCAAGGAGATTAAGTGGTTAGAAGATTGTTTATAAATAGAAAACTATTGATAAACAATGTATGCGGGCAAGTGTATGCACAGGGATGCTACATAGTGATAACGTAGCACAGAAGCTTGAAGACCTATTAGAATAATAAAGTATTGATGCCCAACAGATAGACAAGATTAGTTCTATGTCTAGATTGTATTGAAAAAATAGGAATCTGCTTTAGCATTTTAGATGTGAAGTTGCAGATAGATTGTATTACTGTTATTTTGTGAGAGTGATAGGAAATCTCTTAATTGAGTGGACTTAACAATCTTATATGTAAATCCTCTAACAAGGTGACATTCTGATTGAGTGTTTGAAATCCTTTGGCAAAGTCACTTCTAACAAAGTGAAGATCCTAACAGATTTGAGGGAAATCCCTTAACCGGGTCACATCTAGCAATGTGTTTGTAATCTTTAACAGGATTTTCTTTTAACCGAGTATACTCTAGAAGAGTATATTTCTTAGTGGGTCCGAAATCCCACAATGTTTTTTCTCTATTTGGGTTTCCACGTTAAATCTGGTGCTATGAGGTTTATATTGTTCATATGCTTTTGAGTTTGCATGTTTGATAGTTTTGGTTATGTGACTGATATATATGTTACCGAGGTTGAATCTGATGTTTTTATGGATGATTAAGTTTGTATGATTCACCCCCCCCCCCCAACCCTCATCTTGTTGGCTATTGGATTTGTACTTATATTAAGTATCAAAACTATCAAAATACCTTTTTCTGCCTCATCAGTTCATTTGAGTCATTCTGAGTGTGCATCAGATCTATCTTCAACAAATCATTTTCATAACTGAGTCTTGTGTTTTCATTTGCACCATCACTTAGTCTTCTGGTCAAATCTTCTTCATTCTTCTTTCTATCTTCAATTTCTTTACAAAATCTCATTGTCATATCCTGCATCTCATTCTTTGTTGTCATGTTCTCTTGTTTCAACTTGTTTATCATATCATTAAGAGTTTCTTTTTCATCATTCTCATTTTGCATCTTTTCACAAAGTTCTCTTCTCTTGTTTCTTGAAATAGTAAGATTTTCTTGAAGTGCCTGAATCATATCCTGAGCTGCCTTTAGATCATCTTCTAGTTTGATATTTTTTAGTTTTTCTGCATCATAGTCTGAAAGAGCTGCTTCTAGTTGCTTCATTAGATTTTCCATCTCTACTGGTGTCAAGATCTTCCCCAAGTTGTTAGGCTTCTAAAAATAGAGGACCAAGTTCTGATACCAATTGTTAGGATTCCCACAGATACTGAGAGGGGGGGGTGAATCAGTATCTAACCGGTGAATTGAATTTCTTAACTTAAAACATGTGGAACATATTATACCAATGTACTGGTATGCAAGAAATAATGCAATAAACAGAATTAAAAGAAACCAAATGAAAAACACACCATAACACAATGTTTTAATGAGGAAAGCTGGTGTGGGAAAAACCTCGGTGGGATTTGTAACCCATAATATTCACTTACTGGCCAATAAGAGAATATTACTGCTACAAGAGGGGCCTACACATGCAGGAAGGCCAACTGCCTAGAGCTCACTGCTCAATGGGAAGTCTCACTAACTTACAATGATGGATTATACAAATCCAATATCTTGTACTACTTCAAAATAGCATCTATATTGCCAGATCCAGTACCATTTTCTGCTCTACTTCTTACATAAACCCTTAACCTATAATTCGTATAATAGATCTGCCTTATTTTGCCTAAATACAATCTTCTTCCTTACTTACAAATGTTCTATAATGATCTCTCTTATATAAGAGTCATTTTACAATGATGTCAAGTCGGCTTACAAAGATTTTACAATAATAAACAAAATATAATATAAAAAAAATCATGTTGGCCTCTTTGCCGGTATGCTTCCTTTCTTTGTCGGTGCCAGTGGTCTGAGTGCCAGTGTAGAGTCTAATCTTGCTAGTGTCGGTGTAATGCCTTGCCGGTGCCATAGGATTGTAAGGTTGCCATCAATGACAAAACCTTCAATCACCTACAATGTCTCATTGGAGTGTGCATATGCCAACAGTTTTTCTTTCTTTCCTTCTTTTCACCTCAAAACCCTGGAGTCTCGAGGTCTGTTGGTGTTCTTTTTGGCTTTCATCCCAGAACCCCGAAGTCTCGAGGTAAGTTTTGGTTTCTTTTTGTCTTTTGACCTCGGAACCCTAGAACCCTGGAGTCTGGAGGTGTCTTGTCTTTTTTTGTTGTTTGTCACCTTGGAAGTCTAGAATCCCGGACTCCTGATGTCTTTTTTAAGGTGATCATACGGATGAAGTTTGAGGGGTATAAATAGGAGGAATGAACTTTTCCAAGTTCATTTGTGCAATCAATTTTTCCAAACCTTCCAGTTGTGACCTCTTGACTTCACGCCTCCGTGTTGCTGAGTTTTCACTTGTTTTCTCCCACCAGGTTGGTAGATTTTTCTCCTTCCCTATGTTTTTCATGTTTAGATCTTTTAGTTTTTTAACTTAGATTTTCCTTTTCACATTCCTCATTTTTTGTGTTTTGTTCTTTCCGCATGCCCTAGATTTTCCAAACCCCGAACCCCTGGAGTTCTGGACTTGGTAGTTCTCATAAACCTCAAAACCCCAGACTCCTAGAGTTCTAGGCAGGGTAGTTTACTTCACCTTAGAACCCTGGAACCCCAGAGTCTAGAAGTTCTTTTCTATTTGGCCATTGTTTTAACCTCAAAACCCCAAAGTCCAAAGTTCCAAAACGTCTTTTTGGCAATCAATTGAACTACCCCAGGACTCTGGAACCCCGAAGTCATCTTTTCTCATCCATCTCGGAACCCCAGAGTTTTGGACCTCATTTATTTTATTCACCCTGAAACCCCAGAGTCCTAGAGTTTCAAACTTAGTTTTTTGAGCCTATGTTAACCTCAAAACCCTGAAATCCCAAAGTTCTGAACTCGGTTATTTTAAAGGAAGTTATCCACCCTAGAAACCTGGAACCTCGAAGTCTCGAGGTGGATGATGTTATTGATTTTCTTAAGTATGCAATGGACTAATTTGTGATTCTTTCTTGCATATCAGAGCATTTAGATGGACCTAACCTCTAGCAAGAGAGGCAAGGAGTTAGAGAAGCTTCCTATAACCATGAAATATCAATATCAAGGGTAGGTCTATGTTTCGAAGTTGGATGACCAAATCAAATGGGTGATAGATACAGAGGTGGGTCATATCAAGATATAAGATATCAAAACACAATTGGATAGACCAAGGCCAGAGGCCCCACTGAGGAGAATTAAGAGATCAAATTTGGTGGAGGCAACCATTTTCCCATAATCGGTCCAAGCACATGAATTCATTATGAGCATTGTGCAATTCTAAAATGTGAATACCAGAAAGTGTACAAATGATCAAGGTAGAACCTTGATTGACTTATCAGTAGATATGCTAGGATTTTTGTTTGGCATCCCTACAAGGGATGAAGTACTCCTGACTATAGAGGAAGAAGTCGTCGAAGTATGGAATAACAATACTGCTTCAAACAAGAGGCATATGAATGAGAACTGGTTGGGAGAGCAAAGGAAGATAGGGCTAAAAGCCATAGACATTTCAAGTGAAGATTTCAAGGAGCCACAATGAGACTTAATCATCATGCTGAGAAAATCCTTCATCAAGCCAGATTGTTGGCACTTCCATCCTTGGATGTTCTATTTTATGACAACTATACTAATAGGGAAACAATACTTTGATTGGGCCTAAATTATTTCTAACAACATACATAAGCAAATGAAGGAGGTGCATCAAATGAAGAAATTCTTCTTTATCTCCTATATTATCTAGGTGGCTTCCCAAGCAAGAAAATTCCTAGGATTGCAAATAGAGGGCCAACTAGGCGATGAGGAAGAGCAAAAGAAGGTGTGGGAGTATTACTCACAACTCCCTCTAAACAACCCAAATGCACATTTTAAAATAATAAAAGATGCCTTCATTTTCCCTGTTATCATCAAACTCACAGAAGAGACAGGTTATAGGATAAGCCCAAAAACAATGGCAATTATCAGAGAATGGGTGTGTTGGTTCATTTAGAACCAATCCTCTACATATATGAGGGTTAGTGGATTCATAGGGAACCCTATGTTGTTGTCACAATACTACAATGATCACATTATATTGTTAGAATATGTTAGGCAGATGCTCGGCTTTCAATCCCTTTTGTCTTCAAAACATAAGACGCGTATAGATTTTTCATTTTCTATTGGTTATTTCTCTTGTTCAAAGTATCCCAACCTTTGGATACTTGAATAAATGGTAATTTACTTTCAACCTCGTGACTCCAAGAGGGAGATATAAAAGCTTTGGTTGAGGTAAGATAGGTGGCTGCCACTGCAAAGTCATGGGCATAGATAAATGCCTCTAAAATTTTCATTAAGTTTTTTATTGAATTGGTTTCATTATTATTTTCTTGTTTCCCTATCTTTTGCAATTTATTTCTAGGAGAATCTTAAATCATAAAATACAAAAAAAGGGGAAGTTAAGTTATTAAAAATTATTGGGATTTAGTTTCAACTAGCAGGCCCCTTAACAGGTACAACCGCATCAATTGAGTTGCCCATCACTATTGAGACCCGACTATAGAGACCTTGGAGTGATCAGTTCCCCAGAACTTATTTCTTTTTAGGAGAAGTGGTGAGTGTTCACATTGACTACCTGACTATTGGTGAGTGTGTTAAAACAGTCATCAATAGGATGTTTTTCACATCTAGTATTACCATCAATGCCAAAGGGGGAGATTGTTGGTAATTTGGAGTAATTGATTATGTGTTGCATTGATGTTTTTCATTGATGTCAACACTAGCTTGTTTGTTGTCTACCGAGTTCCGATAGAGTGGTTGGATTATGATGTTGATCTGGGGACCATCTCTATTATTCTTTGGTACGTTCAGTTTGGTGGAATTGGTTTGGTTTGTCCATTCATGTGGTTTAGATGTGTGTCACATTCAGTTGGTTCAAGATTCGATGATCTGGAAGCTATCATATGTTCTAGTAAGTCTTTTGGTTACTAGTAATGGTTTTACTGACATAGCTTTATTGAAGATATTTTGATGGATTAGATAAGTGTTGTTGGTGCAGCTTCTAGAAGGTTCTCATGATGTTCATGGTTATCATGTTCATGTTCTTATTGATCGGTGGTGTTGCATTTGGCTTATAGTAACCTATTTTAGTTCTGGTGCTATTCTGTTTTTTCTCCTAGGTTATGGACTGGTTTGTGTAATGTGTTGATGGATGCTCCTGATGAGTTACCAGTTGGATTTATTGATTCGATAATGTTGTTTTGATCTTAGGTTGACTTGGGTTATCATTGGTTTGTGGTTTTATGTAAAGGATTCATTGTATTATCTTTTATGTGATCGACCTAATTTTTTAGGTCCTAGGTTTGTATAAATATGATGTAAGATCTCTTTCTAGATCATGAGTAATGGGATTATCTGTGTGTGAATAAAGATGTAATCATATGCAAAGGTTTTGATCGATCATAGGTGATCGAATTGGGTTTGTGTAAGAGGTTTAAGACCTCCAGTATTGAGCTTAACTGGAATTGTACTTAGGCATAAGAGATGCTCTTCTTGTAGTTCAATCTTCTTTCTGGATTATAGTCTAAAGATTTCTTGTAGTCAGTGAGGCTCCTTTTGTGATGAGTAGTACGCTCTAGGTAGTGTACCTTCCTGCATGTGTAGGCCCCTTATATGTAATATTTATTCATCTGATCAATGGATAGATATTGTGGGTCACCAATCCTACCGTGGTTTTTCCTATTTGAGGTCTTCCATGTATAAATCTTTGTGTTATGGTGTTGATCTTTGTGGTTTCATTATTACTTGTTGTTATTTGCTTTTTGTTGGCAATTGACACTCATTTGATTCATATGTTGTCATTGATGGCAACATGGCTACTTGGCAACAAGGTGCATAAGGAAGCTTACATCAACATACACCGGCACTAGGAGACATTCACTGTCAGATACTGACATTGGAGAATCCAAGGTTACACCAGCACCGACACTGGCATCCAGCACTTCCATGAAGTTGACATCAAGCTTGGACCCGAAGCAAGTTTTATTTGTCAAAATCATTTTGTAACGATTGTATAAAGCTGACATTCTATATATTTTATAATACATTTTAAGCTGACACAAGGCTTATTGTTTGTAAGGGTAGATCACTCTACTAGGTCATTTTGAATATGGTGACACAGGAGAATATAACAAAACTTTATAATGTGAAGTATATGTATGTAGATCATTTGTATGTGAATGTTATATCATGCAATGATTTGTAGATAGTTTGGAAAGCATTCTTGGAGGTGAAATGCCGGTAGAAGTGTTCAGGGTTTATGAATCGATATAGAGTAGAACTATAGCTGGAACTCTTTTTGGCATAGCAGATGCATTTTGTGAGTTCACTATTACTATTTCATTTCAACAGAAGCTTGTAGTCAATGAGACTCTTTTTATGGTGAGCAGTGTGCTCTAGGCAGTGTGCCTTCCTACATGTGTAGGCCCCCATTTTATGTAATATCCTTTCATATGGCTAGTGAACTGATATTGTGGGTCACAAATCCCACCATGGTTTTTCCTCTTTGAGGTTTTCCACATATAAATTCTATGTGTTATGGTGTTCATTTATGTGGATGGTTTATTTGCTTCAAGTTATATGTTTCTTCATTTACCGGTTTATATGTGTATTTTATAAAAGGGTAAAATCATATCTTACCAAAAGAACACTGATTCATCCCCCCCTCTAAGTGTTCTTGGATCCCAACAATTGGTATCAGAGCCTAATTCCTCAGAAGAAGTTTAATAGCTTGAGGAAGATTCTAAAACTAGAATCATTGAACATGGCTATGGAGAAACAACTTGAGATGGTTCTTGAGGATTATGATGCTAAAAGGATGAAGAATTTAAAATTGTAAGATAAATTGAATTTTGCTAATAAATTCATCCTTGTCCTACAAGAAAGGTTATCATCAGCTCAAGCCAAGAGAAAGGAACTTTTGCAAAACCCGGATGATGAGGAGAAAAATCCACTTAAGGAACAATGTTAGAAACTAAGTCAAGCAAACATGCTCATGAAGAATGAAATGAAAGACCTAACTACGAGGTTATCAAAAGATATTGAGGAAAAAAAGAAGAAGGAAGATAATCTTGTTATATCTCTAAAAAAAAAAATTATGAATGTGGCAGATTGACTCATGAGAATAATCTATTGAGAACTAATTTCGCACACTCCTGGAATAATGAACAAGAACTTGAAAGACAAATAACTACTTTGAGATATGATCTAACTATTGCAAGTGAGTAAAGAAAAATTTAGGATTAGTGTTGCATAGTTGGATGACTTATTGAAAAGACAAAAGAAGAATGATGATTCTAGATGACCTGGATTTGTACAAGGTGAAAGCTCTGATACTGCAAATGAAGATCAGACAACTAATATGCAGAACTCATTAGACTAGAGGAAACTAGTAAGGCAATCTAATGCTTATAAATTCAATGGTAGATGCTTTTTTTATAACAAATTTGGGCATATGGCTAAACAATGTAGAAATAGAGCAAATCAAAACTACAATTCTGTTCCTAGTCAATGCACAAATTGCAAGAAATATGGTCATAGATCATAAGATTGTAGAATGAATGTCAAATGTCATGCATGTGGAAAGTTTGGTCATTTGGCTAATCAATGTAGGTCAAGGAATGACACTTGATATGTAAAAGGAATTCAAAAGAACAATGTTACATGTTATGCATGCAACAAAATAGGTCATATTGCTAAGTACTACAGAAGCAAGACTCGACCGATTAGCAAAGATAAAGCAAATGAGAAAGGAAAGTAGAAGGTAGATGAAATTCAACAAGATAAAAATAAGATATGGGTTAAAAAGTTTGAAGAACCAAGTGGAGATGGATCTACACCGGTAACTCCACTGGTAGAATGGAGCATTCCTGCACCAGTAGGAATTCCACCAGTAACTAAGGCATACGGCTTAGGGGTTGGCAAATCTATTGCAAATCTTGCATATTCCCCAGAGGAGATCTAAAAGAGATTTGGAAGAGATCTAGAGAGTTGTCTTAATCATTGATGAAGGTTTACCCATCATAAGACTGTGAAACCGACATGCGATAGGGTACATCGTGAAGCATTTATGACAATGAAGGATTAGGGTTTACTTGTTGATAAAGGGAGAAAGTGAATTCATTTACACTCACCCAGCATTCAAGAAATCCAGAGTGAAGCAAAGGTGAATTTCAAGCGATTAAAAATGAGTAATGGCATTCTGAAAGGATTTCTAGCAATCATTAAAGAAGCAATCAAATCTTCACACTGGCGATCATTTTTCAGGTATTTCTTCAAAATGGCATTTGGATCATCTGCTCCAACTTTCATTGCAAATCCCACCATTGTTGAAGTTAAGGATAGGATGAGACCCATTTTCAAGGAATTTCCCCAGATAGCTAAGAAAGAAGACTCTATGGGCCCATTCTCTAGGGTTCCTGATGACGTGATGTATGTTGAAGATGTAAGGACATATATTCACTACACCTTGGAGGATCTAGGTATAGAAGACTTTAAGGGCATGTATCAATCTATGATACTATGAGACTCTGGAACAATCAAACTAGAATATAAGACATCAAGGATCTAGGGTTAACCAGTATTCTGTACATACTAGAATTAAAAGATGAGGTGATCAGATATGTTTCGAGTAGGGTTCATAATGAGTTCATCTGGCTAGATAGGCCCCACATCATCACAAAGGAAGCAATTCAAGCTGTTACAAGCTTACCCAAAGTCGGACAAGAACTTGGAAAGAATATTTCCACCATTGCCATTGAAAAGCTCACCGGCTCAACCCATGATGGAAGATCTATGAGGGTCAGCACCATCAAGGACTTAGATGTGAAATTTGTCAGCATGATAATCAGTTATAAGGTAACTCAATCTAGTCGATTGAACTCTCTTGGTAGTTCCACCATCCGTGTTGCATATCAAATGTTAAAGAATAATGAGAAGCATGATTTATGTGAATGGCTGAGAAGTAGGTTAATGATAAATCTTGGAAAGATTAAGAGTGTTAAGAAAGGAACTTTTAGGTTCATAAATCTCATTGTTTGTTTAATGCTTTACTTCATGAATGAGCTACCTAGTCTAGGAAAGAAGCATTGGGCTCATGACATTCCAATAGTTATGCAAATCAAGGAAGCAATCACTGATCTTGGTACCAGTAGGGATGAAAAGCTTTGGGGCTATTTCAATACATTTTAGGAAAACATGAGATAGAGGGAAAGAATATCAAAGCACATTGTGGAGAAGTACTCCACCAATATCTGTTTTATGGTGAAAACTAATGAAACTCTTATGGAGGAAGTAAAACCTAGGATCATATGGATCACTAAGCTTGGATATGAAGTGGATGATAGCTATTTTGAACTCTATGCAAAAATGCTACTTGAAGCTCCATTAGATGATAAAACATTAAACTTTGGTACTACTGAAGAAAAGGCTCTTGAAGTCAAAATTGGCTTTGAAAAGAAAAGAAGAGAGAAGAAAATAGACAAGATGTTTGCATATATACAAGATGTAATTCATAAGATAGACACTCAAATGGGTTTTGGATCCAAACCAGCAAAGTAACCGGCAATGGTTAGTGCTCTTGAGGCAAAGAGGCCTAAAACTTTCCTTTCAACTATCACTTATGACTCTAATCTAGAGGAAAATGAACCTCTAGCATTCAAAAGGGTGCAAAGAAAGAAAGTTGACTAGCCTCTGGTAGAGGAGAAGAAGGTGGAGCCAAGGACGAAGCTTGTGAGAAAAGTAACAAAACCTACTGCACCCCCACCTCTAGAAAGGAAACCTATTCAGAAGAGGAAACTAGTCACATCCACTCCGATAAACCACAAGAAGAAGAAGAAGAATGATGATGATACTAAATCTAGTAAGGCTACAATGACCTGTGTTGAATTGATTGAAGAAATAATCAAGGATGGAATTTTGAAAAATGTATCCATTTATTATGAATATTTAGAGGATAATGAGTAGAATGAGATTGAAGAGGTAATTTTGTTACATATAGATATATATAAGAAATCCTTAGTAAAATTTTTGAAGGAAATTCCTTTATCATTGTACAATAAATGAGCTGCTAGAAGACTTGATGCAGTCAAGAGGGATAGAGAAATTAAGGAAGTAGAAATTTTGGGTATGTGTGGATCAATAAACAATGAGGAAATTAAAAGATGCATAAATGTTGCTAACATAACAGTTTTTAGTAGCGAACCCCAAAAAATAAGCCTAATGATGGGTAGGGTAAATGAGACCAAAGATGGTTGGACCAAATTCTTCCAAAAGAATCCTTATTTTCTCACCTCCCAAGAAGAATTTGTAAAAGAAATAACTTCCACCATCCCAGAGAGATCTAAAGGGAATGGTATTTGGATAGTTCAGCTCCAATTTAGAATAAACCGACAGTAACTATAAGTATACAGACACCATCACCAGTAAAGGAGAGTGTACAGTCAATACCGGCAGAAACAACTTTTGAACAAGGCAATGTACAGGGTACTGAGAATATTGTGGATAATACTCCACCAATAGTAATAGATATTGCACCAAGTCATGAAGCCATCAGTGCTAAGGAGGATAAGGCAAAGGGAACTGATACTATACCAGTAGTTAATATTGATTCCCTGGTAAGAGTTTTGGCAATTGACACTTCTTAAGTTGAGAAGAAATCAATCACTGAGATGAGTCCCACTGAGTTAATGATGATGGTTACTCAGAAACTAATAAAGGAGGGATCGGCAAATAAAGGATTAATAGGTCACTCAATCACATTTTTACACAAACTAATTCTTGATTGTAAGATTGAAAATGAAGCAAGCCCTTCCGACAAGCTTAAGGTATTAACTGAGCATATATCTAACAACTTTCAATCTTTGCAGCAAATTTCAGACTGGTAGGCACTTGAGAGATTTTTTGTGGCTAAGAGAGCCACTTTTGATCAAATTATTGAAACAATGAAGAAGAAAATTGAAGGAAAATTGATTCTTATTGAGAATTGTTTAAAAACATGTACAAATATCTGGAGCGTCTGTTGCAACATACAAACTATTACAGCAAATGTAGATAGCAGATTAAAGGAGTTACATGATAAGGTTGCCAATATTGCAAAATCTTTTGATGGATTAACCTCACTAACAACATCTGTTGATGGACAAATTTTGTCCTTAGAGAACCAAATTTTTGCTTTTGAAAAGGAAAGAGACAAGATCACTCAAAGAGAAAGAAGTCTTAGAGGATTGGCGAGTCTAAGATTGGATTCACTCGGTGTACATAAGAGAGAACATATGGATATGATTGCTAAGCCCACACCGATAGAAGTCAAGGAGAAGGAAACATTTGCACACTTACTGAGTGGACTTGTATCCATATTTGAAACCTTCAGAACCATCTGGGATACATATTTACAATTGCTAGACAAGTCTTACCTGGAAATTTTAAAATTGGTCAAGCTCTAGTAAAGTAATTTGTATTTATTAATTCTTTCAATTCTTTCACCAGTCTTTGGCATCATTGATGCCAAAGGGGGAGTGTATAAAATGTGACAAATATCAGACAAAAATATGTGAAGGATATCAGGAAGGAGTGTATTGCTCAGGGGGAGCATACTTCAGGTTGAACCGATAGGGAATCCATTTTTCACATGAGTGTTGCCATCAATGCCAAAGGCAGAGATTGTTGGAAATTGACACTCATTAAATTCATATGTTGTCATTGATGGAAACATGGAAACATGGCTACTTGGAAACAAGATTCATAAGGAAGCTTACACTGGCATACACCGACACTAGGAGGCATTCACCGGTAGATACCGGCATTGGAGAATCCAGGGTTACACCGGCACCGACGCCTACATCCAGCACTTCAGTGAAGTTGACATTAGGGTTGGACCCAAAGGAAGTTTTATTTATAAAAAATCATTTTGTAATCATTGTATAAAGTTGGCATTGTATATCTTTTATAATATATTGTAAGTCGACATAAGGCTTGTTGTTTGTAAGGGTATATTGGTCAGTTTGCTAGGTCATTTTGAATATGGTGACATAGGAGAATATAGCAGAACTGTATAATGTGAAGTATATGTATGTAGATCATGTGTATGTGAATGTTATATCATGCAATGATCTGTAGATAGTTTGGAAAGAATTCTTGGAGGAGAAATACCAATAGAAGTGTTCAGGGTTTATGAACTAGTACAGAGAAAAGCTATAACTAGAATTCTTTTTGGCATAGCGGATGCATTTTGTGAGTTCACTATTACTATTTCATTTCAGTAGAAGCTTGTAGTCAGTGAGACTCTTTTTGTGGTGAGCAGTGTTCTCTAGGCATTGTGCCTTCCTGCATGTGTAGGCCCCCATTTTATGTAATATCCTTTTATGTGGCCAATGAACTGATATTGTGGGTCACAAATCCCACCATAGCATTTCCTATTTGAGGTTTTCTACATATAAATTTTGTGTGTTATGGTGTTCATTTATGTGGATGGTTTATTTTCTTCAAGTTATATGTTTATTCATTTACTAGTTTATATGTGTATGTTATAAAAGGGTAAAATCATATCTTACCAGTAGAACACTAATTCACCCCCCTCTCAGTGTTCTTGGATCCCAACACTTTTATGCATACCGGTTACTAAGTTGTTGTGATAATAAGGTTAAAATTGATCATATTGGGAGAACACGGATTAACCCTCCCCGCCCCTCTCTTAGTGTTCTTGGATTCCAACAACTATGAGAGAGAGAGAGAGAGATAATTTATAAACTATTTTTAAGATTATTGGAATAATTGTCAAGGTAGGTGCTTAAATTAGATAACATGGTTGGTAAATTAAGGGCCTTCTAATATTTATAAATAGTTTACTTTAGTTTATATAGAGTATTATTTTGACATTGTCACTTTATGTCTCAAGTTATAATATTAAAACATATATCATAATATTATATTGGGCAATGTCTCACCTTGGCCTATATAACCAAGGGGTTCTCATTCCCATATATTAAATTATATTCATGTATGCTTATTGTACAATTAGATTCTTTGATAAAATATAACTATTCTCTCACGTTTGGTCTCTCTTGTCCTTTTATCAAAATTCCTAGATATTGGGAGGCTATCTCCATAGCCAAATCTTGCATGTCATAAAACATTCTATAGTAATAAAATATCAAAGTTTGTAGGCATGCTTCTTGTTAGTCTTTTTGAAAAATTTAGGTTATAGAAACTAGAAAAATGTGGTAGATACAGAGAGATACAAACAACTAATCGTATCACATCTATGTTCAAAAAATTATAATTTTCATCCATACCATCATAAATTGTATCCACATACAATTTCATCCTCAACTAGACCTCACCTTGGTGCTTCATCTTTTGATGCCTAATGATTATTTCAACTCTACTCACACCATCCCACAAACCTTTATTTTCATCATCTATCATGTCTTTTCCCCAATAATGAGTCTTGATTCTTAGTACTAGGGTGATAGGGTGCCCCGGTCGTAGCTCAGGACCATGGTGCCATAAGGCCCTAGTCCTTTGAATCGGGACCCAAGTATGGTTCTCACAATGGTCACATCAAGTGAGCAAGAAATTAGATCCTGTGTCAACCTAATTTGAAAACTCAAATAATTTTTAGGTAGTTAGATATAAAAGAAGGTCTACCCCTCTCATTTGAGGACCTAACTTCTAAGAGCCTAATTCAAGATCACAAATTCAATTCCAATGAGAAAGTAATCAAACGTTTATCAAACATTGGAGGAGAAGTGAAGCCAAGTTCAAGCATTCAAGATGGCATCCATGATCAACCTTATAAGAAGACATCCTACAAGGAATCCTAAAACACTTGCATGAGGATTCAAGCAAGCTTTATCAAGGTATACATTTTAATTACAAGCATTTAATTTCAATCTAGCCTTTCCCTCAAAAGGAAAGCATTTTTCTGCAATTTTCATTACAATTATCATTTCAACTTCAAAGTTAATTCCTAAACTGATATTTGACCCAAGGCAAACCCCTATCCAAAACCTTTTCCCTCTCTTTCTATGTGTAGGGAATTGACCTAGGAGTTTTTCTCAGAGATTCTAACAAAGTTGACAATGACGGATAGGTTTAGATTTTGATAGAGTGAAAAGTTGAGTACCAAGGTGCCACACCTTCCCTGTCCTAGAAATTCTACCCAAGTTTCTAATAGTGAATCTAGTATATATCCCTGATCTGAAATAGATCCTACTTATATGCCTTAGATTTAAAGGACCGGGGCGAACCACCTTCTCAGTTTTTAAAAATCAGCCTAAATTTTCAAGAGTAGGTTTTGGTTCTCTTCTTTTGCTAAGATCCTTATATGCAGCTCTATCTGATGTCTGTAGTAGTCTATTTTTACTATTTCATTTCAAATGTCAATTACTTCATCCCAAATCATACAATTTAAATCCAAATTTCAACTAAAAGAGGGTGACAAACAAAACCAGTAAATCTAATAAAAATTTCAGCCCTTTTCCTAATTGAATTATGGCTAGATCCATTGGATTCACCCCTCTTTCAATGTATTGGTCCCCTATGTAAGATTAGTGGTTTTATTATCTTAATTGGTGAACCCTAATTTTTACCACCAAAAAATCATCAAGTAGTACGAACCAAAATACCCTCTACATCTAAACATCATTATAACCATATAACAACCCATGAGACAAAACTATACATTTAAACTAGAGATACACAATACTATATAAAACCCTAATTCTATTTATTGATATGTAAATCTTAGCTAGTATCTGCATCTCTCCCATTCGAGGAATAATTTTATTGCTAGACTATCCCCCTAAAATACTTTCTAGTCTAGGGAACCTTAAATCATAATTTTTCTTCATTCCATAGAGAAAAGTGTACAGAGATGAAATATAGGAAAAATAGATTATGTAAACACTACCAACCTCTAAGTTCCCATGACAGTGATGAATGTGTAGCCTATATATACACTTTTCCAACATCACCATAATATAACCTTAGGAATTTCATTTTTTCTTGTCAAAAAATTTCATACAATTGAAATAAAAAATTGCACATCATGAACCCATGTGTCCAAAATAAACAATAAAATAATAATTTTCACAAATTTACATAAACAATTTATGACAATGCACATAGACCTACATATTCAATAGAAAAATATTTTGTTTTCAATTAGAACATAAGGTCAAATACATCTTTTTAAAAATAGGTACATCAGAGATTGAATCTGTTAAATACTCTTTCCTAGCATGAGTTCACAAGGGTGAGGACATCATTATAGTGTTTTATAGTCCAACTACAAAGCTTACCCTTGGACCCAGGGTTCTTCCATTGAAGAAATCACGGCCCTACAGGAAGGGCCTACCACACCAAAATCAATAAGTGTGATGGAATTTGGTGCAACATGATATATCTAACATTCTAATACATAACAATATGCTAATGTATCTATATTATGATATTGTAGAGAGAGAAAACATAATCAAATAGTACCTATGACTAATACTTTGTAAACATTGTCTAAAGCATCTCTTTAAGCCATTATCGATAGATAGGTTAGTAGTTGAAACCTACCCTTCTCTATTATCCATATACAACACCGATCCAAACATCATTTTCATTTGATTTATTTAAGTAACATATATCATATGAAATAACTAAGCAATCATTAAGATTAACATATTGTGGCCATAAAGAAATAGATCAGTCAAAACATAATCATTAGATTAGGTATTATATTAAAAAAATCTTTATACTTGAAAAAACATCATGACACTATATAACACTATGCATTGACCAACACTAATAATACTAATTACATCTCCAAGTTAATAGAACTAGGTTTTTCATGTGATGCCCTAATTGATCATATTAGACACTAATTCATAAATTTATCTCACAAAATAATGAGACCATCCTAACAATATTACAAGTATAGCATTTTACATTATTTGAATTCTATTAACTGGGAGTACTATTATAAATATTATAGATTTCAACTTCATTTCACCAAAAATCCTAATTTGGTTTAAAAGGCCTAATCAAGGATAATTGAGGTTATTTAGATAAGTAATAATTTATTAATTATCAAAATGAGGGTAATTAAATCTTGATAACAATAATAATAATCCTATGTTCTTCAATTTCATGTTTGACAATAAGATAAGTCACAAATAAACGTAACTAATAAAGTAGACAAATTAATTGTTTACAACACATAAAGGAAGGATGAAAAATTATAATAGAATCAATTAAATTCCCACCAATTAATTTAATAACACATGACACATTTTTTGGAAACTTAAGTTATGTTGAGTTGTGTTGTCATTGATCTCAACCTGTCTAGTGTTGTCATTGATTTCATTGTGTGTTGTAGGTGCTCCAAAAATATGTGCTCGGATGTTGTTGTATGGTTTGGTGGTAATGTTGAGTAATAATGATAGGGGGGAGTGAATCAGTACAGATAAAAACTCTCAACAACTTATCGAGCTAAAGCAATACCAACTGGTTATCACCATTACTGAACTTAACCATGGCAATACCGGTCAAACATAGTAAGACACCAGACACCATAAACTGATAAGTTTGAATACTTCAAATAAGATCAATGTACAACATCAACTTTCACCCATAAACATATGCATATGGTACACTAGTAATACCATAACCTATTAACTCTACATGCATGATCTTTCAACCAAATACTTCATAAACATCACATGAAAAATGCATAACACATGACATAGATTTTTCATGTGGAAACCCAAATGGGAAAAACCATGGTGGGAATGAATACCCACAAGCTTGTTTTGAACTCTTTTGAAGCTCATCCTATTAGGAGCCTAGTCTGGTTAAATACTTTACAATAAGGCTCTGTTAGGAACCGATCCTGTTAGAGATCACCCGGTTAAGGGATGGCTATATACCCTGTTAAAGGTTGAAACCCTATTAAAGGTTACCTCGATAGAGGATTTAAACAACTCAATGATCTTGAGTCACCTAGTTACAGGTTTTACAATAAGCATGTTAAAGCTACTTGGTAAAGGGATTTTCCAACTGTTGCAATGGTTAAAAGACAATTGGTAAAACTATGATCTGATAACAACACTACATGCCAAGGCAGATCCTTTTCGTATCATCTACTCTACAATCACACTCTGCAGTTTCCCTCTTTACTGGTCTGGCAAGTATCAACTATCTCTTCACTCGAATACACACACAATATTTGCTAACAACTTTTCAATACAAACATCATTGATCTTATAGGTAACTGAAAGGTCGGTGGCATAAACCCTAAACCCTAAATATCTTAGGTTTACAACACAGGCAGTCTCATCCTGACCATCCAAACATATTGCATAGAGAATTTACAATTTCAAATAGATCACAATTCAATATGCATTGTTCATTCATCATCACTCATGGGAATCAATAACCCATCACATTTTCTTCTTATGCCACTAAGAAGAATAATCATTCTTGAGGTAGACTTCAAATGCGGTCGATCTTCTCATGCCTCAATCCTTTATGCACTCAAAGATGATGTGGCACCTTGATCATAGAGTATCATCAATTCATCACACAAGCTAGATCAACAAGCTGATAACCATAGAGCTGAGACTACCAATCGATAATCACACTTAGTGAAACCCTGACACTGGTTCACTGAATCTCCTCATACCTCTTCATACTGGTTCACTTGAACTTACTGACATCAATGACAACATACATTATCATCATATAAACATATTGGTTCATCATATGCCAATGATATCCAATAGATTAAAGTGTTGTGGCTTGGAGGACATGTTCATTTGGTTCATCCAGTGTTCTAGTTCAGTTTTCTTGTGCTAGTTTGTTTGACAAGTGAAGCTATGTTGTTTTGTGTTTGGCATGTTTAGTTGTTGTCTTTGTCTGACACATTTGGTTTATCTTATTTGGATCATTCTCTTTTGGTCTAGATATGCATTGGAGGTTGAGTTTGGATGTTGATATGGGTCTCACCAAGGTGTGTGTAAATTCACATTTTGGATTTTGCACTGGAGTATGTTTTTGGGTCAACTAGTTAGCGTTCTTTATTGATCATTTACATGTTTCATTTGATGTCAACTTTGTAGGATGTGTTAGCATGTGTGGGTCATTGGAATCAACTTATAAGGATGTGTTGTGATGTTTTTGGGTCCTCTTTATCTCTTGGAGTGGACCACATTATGAGTTATTGGTCTAGGTGGCCTAATTTATGTAATATTGTATATTTTGTTTGTGCCCAACATAGTTGAGGGTTTTAATGAATGATGTTGAATAAATATGTTTGGTTGTATGAGTTGAGGTTGGAAAGTGTGTGAATCAATGTGAAATAAATGTGAATGATTTTCAAGTAGATTTAGTGTAACAGAAGTGTGAAAGTCAATTTGTGAAGAGATTTGATGATGATATCTTCAGTGTGACAGTGTATTGAGATAGTGGTTGATGTCAAATTGTTTTTATATGGAGCCTAATCAGAATTGGAGGTTAAATTTTCCCTACTTGTATTAGCATGGTTTCCCCCCATATTTTTTGATGGAGGTTTGGGGGCAGTGCCCCCAAGATGGGGTCAAGGGGCCAAAAAGACTTATTATTTTATAAAGGCTTCAGGTGTTATTTTTCTATTGGGTAACATGTTGTAACCCTAATTTTGTAATTGACATAAGTCTTGATAAAAAGGCTAAGGGTTAGAGTTTTCAACAAAGAATTTTGTAGAATTTTGTAGCAATATTGAGTTGCAAGGTTATTGTTGGTTGTAATCTATTTTGATTTACTGGATAATAATATTGGACTCTCTTTTTGGTGGATGTAGCCTGAGATTGGGTGAACCACGTTAAATATTGTCTCTCTGTTGTTATTATTTCTATGTTTTTCATTCCTATGTTTAATATTTATTTGCATATAATTGATATTTTCTGCATGCAATTCCTAACACAAATGTGTTTGTCATGATATTGGCTTGACATAGTAGTTCGAGGATAATTTCATGATCAGGAGATCTTGGTCATTTCAATTCATCTATTCCCTATACTTGTCAAAATACAATGTGTTTTATTTGGCAGCCTGTGTAGTCCCTTGTATCTTTCCCTAAGGTTGTGTGCCTTAGTCTTGCAAGTCCAATCAGGTGCAATGTGCTCCTTGGATTTGAGCCTAAAACATTGTAATTAGTTATTCATATCCTGAGTATGATTCTTACTGTGGTCTTTCCCTATTAAAGGCTTTCCATGTAAATATGGTGTTCATCTATTCATTGTGTTTTGTGCTTTCATTTTTCATAATTGTAGTGATAATTTATGTGATGATGTATTATGATTATATATTTAATGTATATGTTATGTGAATTTTGCACCATTATGTTTTCAATTCCTCAACAGTTTAGGGGTTGGCAATGGGTGTTTTAGTTTGTTGGCAGTGAGGTTGTTTGTCAGAACTAGCACTAATAGTTTTCCTGAATCCTTATCATTTACAAGTTATTTTACACTTATGATCAAAATAGAATGTTAAAATATTTTTTTTTTTGTGTATAATTTGGTTATGTACATTTAATAAAAAAAATTCAAAAGAGATTGAAAAGGTAGAATTTGACAATTTCAGCTTGAAGTGTTAAAACCAACAAACCCCTTGTATATAATCACATTTGTTCCTACTAATCTGTTTGACACAACTAAGACCTAGCCTTTTCTAACCTTGGAGTGGATTTTTTCTTCTTCAAGAGAAAATATCCATCTTCGGATCTCCTGACATTGTTCGTGCTAACACCACAATCAACAAGTCCTTTGATGACAATGATTTTGATGCTTTGTTTATTTCAGCTAACTCTATTAGTAATGATGTTTGGCTTGTTAATTTAGGTCCATCATACAACATAACTCCTCACAAGGAGTGGTTTTCCACATACAAAGAATATGATGGAGGAAAAGTTATTCTTGTTGATAAAACCTCAGTGAAGATTGTTGGTAAAGGAAAGGTAAAGCTATGTTTCAATGATGGGAGGATTATAAATATTGATAATGTTTTATATATTCTAGATCTTGAGAGAAGTTTACCTTTTGTTTCCAAGTTGAGTGATAATGGAATGCACATGTGACATTTGATAAGCCTGGTTGCAAATTGGTAAGGGGCGAGTTTGGTGATTACTAAGTGATCTTGGATAGAGACTTTGTTTAAGCTACATGCATCCACTCTTTGTAATTTTAATTTTGTAACTAGGAATGGAAATGCATATATGTTGTGTCATTGTAGGTTGGGTCACAATGGTGAAAAAGGCCATAAGACCATACTAGATAAGAAACTAATAGAGAATATTTTTTATTATTCTATTAACAAAAGTGATTTTTGTGATCATTGTGTGTTTGGTAAACAAATTAAGCATTTATTTCCTAAGGATTTAATAAGGCTAAGAGGCCTTTAGTTATTATTTATTCAGATGTATGTGGCATAATGGATGTTAACTCTTTGAACAGATCTTGGTATTATGTTTCCTTCATTGATGATGCCTTAGGATATACTTGAATTTATTTTGTGCATACAAAATCTAAAGTTTTCACTATGTTTAAGGAATTTAGACATCGATTGAAAAACAATCAAATTATAAGATAAATGTAATGAGATTTGATAATAGAGGTGAATATTGCTCCAAGGAATTTGACAAGTTTTACAAACATGCAGGATTTTTTAGGATTTAGATTACACCTTATACTCCCCAACAAATTGGTTAGCAAAAAGAATGAATCATACATTAATGGAAAGATCTAGGATTATGTTAAGTAGTGCTAAGCTAGATAAATGCTTTTGGGTAGAAGATGTTGGTATTGCTTATTATTTCATTAATAGATCTCTTTTCAAGACTCTTATTGATAAAAACCTTACAAAATGAGGCTAGGTAAAAAGTCTTTAGTTTTATATTTAAGGGTTTTTGGTTGTGAGGCTTTTGTTCACGTGCCTCAAGATAAGTGATCTAAATTGGATCCAAAAGCTCAAAAATGCATCTTTGTAGGATATGGTGAGACTATAAAAGGTTATAATGTTTGAAATCCTCTAATTTGTAAAATAATATTGTCTAGAGATGTGATTTTTTCATGGAATTTAAAGGTGACTCAGGTGAAGAACAACCAAAGGAAAAGATAAAGACATATCACTTTGAAATTATGCATGAATATGCACATGTAGAAGAATAGAGAGATGGAACAGAAGATGGAGAAGAAGAAGAAGAGATTTCAAGTGAAATTTTTGAAGAGTATATCGTAACCAAAAAAATGAAAATAATGAAGAACATGAGGAATAACCTCTTACTCCACCTGTGAGAAGGTTCATAAGACAGCAAAATCTAGTTGAAATGTATAGCCCACCATATTTTTGTTGTAAATTTTCTTTACTAAGTACAAAAGATGAACTTAGATCTTTCAAGGAGACTCTCTTCTAAGGAAAGTTAGTCTTGGATGCAAGCCATGAATGAGGAGATGATTGATTTGGATAGTTGTGACACCTAGGGCCTTGTTAGTTTTCCTAAAGGAAGGAAACCCATTGGATGCAAGTGGGTATTTAAGAATAATTTTTGTGCACACGGTCAGTTGGAGTGATAAAAGGTTAGATTAGTGGCCAAGGGCTACTCCCAAAGAGTTATAGGTCCACCAGTGGTAGAGGAAAAGGCGGATCGAGTTATAGATTTAGTCTAAGAACCAATTGATCAACATAGGCAACAAATTGGGCTACCTGAAATCTTTTAGAGACTCGGGGGTCTTTCCTCCCGGTCCATTCGAGGGAATTGATTTTGGTGAAATATTCTCTTTCGTTGCTAAGTTAACCTCTTTTAGATTCCTATTATTTATTTTTGTTTCTTGTGATTTTGAGATTGAGAAAATGGATGTTAAAACTAATTTATTACATGTGCTGACCTTGAAGAAGGGATCTATATGCAACAATTGGGCGGTTTGTTGGGAAATAAAAAGAACACTTGGTTTACATGTTAAAACAATCATTGTATGGTTTGAAATAGACACCCAAGATGTGGTGCCAGAATTTTGATGTCTTTGCATTAAAGTTGGGTTATGTTAGAAGTAAAGAGGATCGTTGTGTTTATATTAAGGTTATTGATTATTATATACCAATTATTGTCTTTCATGTTGATGACATAATTTTTATTGATAAGAGCAAGGTGATTATTAGAAAGCTCAAAACTCAACTTTTCAACACGCTTGATATGAAGGACTTGGGGAATGTCAGATATATTCTTGGGATGGAGATGAGAATGGATCAAGTTCACAAAAATCTTTGATTAAGTCAAAGTAAGTATGTTGATACCATTTTATAGAGATTTGAAATTCAAGACTATATACTAGTAAGTATTCCATTTTTGATTGGTACTAAGTTCAATTTAGACATGTATCCAAATTCCAATGATGATATTGAGGATATGTCTAATGTTGCTTATGCTAGTGTTGGTAGTTTAATGTGTGCAATGGTTTGTACTAGACCAAATATATCCCAAGTAGTGGGAGTTTTAAGTAGGTTTATGTCTAACCCAAGTAAAAATTATTAGAATTTTGTTAAATAGTATTTAGGTACTTGCAAGATACTTTTGAATATTGTTTTGTTTATCATGGTACTGGTGATGTGGATAAGTCATTGGACATAAAGGGTTTTGTTGAAGCAGATTGATAGGTGACTTGGACACTCGAAGGTCCACTAGTAGCTATGTGTTTACTTTGTTTGGAGGTGTAGTGTGTTGGATGAGTAAAAGATAACCTATAGTTGCATTATCTACCACTAAAGCAAAGTATATGGCTGCTATACATGTTGGCAACTAACACTCGTCTAGTGGCTTCTGATGGTTGATTATCATATTAGGGTTGTCATTGATGAAAACTCTTCATGAGATTCCTATCCAGTGAACACAAATCTTGATTTCTAGAAGTGGATGTCAACCAGTAGCCAGTTAACCAGTATTTTAGGTTGAACAGAGTAGTTTTGGTCTGGAAGCTTTCCAATGATTGCAGTGTAATGAATCATGTTTGGGTTGATTGAGCTGACATAGAAACATCATTTTATCATTGTTTTCGTAATCCACATTTATCTTTGGTGATCTAGTCAGGATGACATATGTCTACACGTTACATTAGTAGGCCAGCTTGATAAAAGATCTATTTTGTGATTGTGGATATATAAGTCCGGTGTGGGAGATCTTTTTGGTGAATGATATGATTGTATGTGAATGAGTGTTGATCCAGAATTTATTTTGGCATAGTTTCACTTGTGCATTCTTGATCCAGTAGCTAACTAAGACAGTGAATAGGGTAGAACAAAGAAAAATAGCATAAGTAATTCAATTAGTCTATTTGGCACTCAATTGGAACTCATCTAAGTATTGTAGATGATATTTTAGATTTCATTTGTTGTAATTCATCATTGTAATTAATCAGTAAGGAAGTGAGCCTTTCGGGGTTTTAGCCCTAATTGTATTTGAGCAATGAGCTCTAAGCAGTGTGCATGAATGCATGTGCATTCCCCATATTGTAATATTGTTTTACTACTAGCCATAGTGGAATAATATTGTGGGTTCAAATCCCATCATGGTTTTTCCCATTTGGATTTCCACATGAAAAATCCAGTGTTATGATTTTATGGTTGATTGCTTTATGTTCCTGCATTTCAGTTTCATGTTTATGCTTCTAGTGGTTTAAAGTTAAGTTTAAAAAAAATTTAACCAGTAGATCACTGATTCACCCCCCCTCTTAGTGATCATTGATTCCAACAATACATACCTCTAAGGAGGTAGTATGGTTACAAAGACATGGTAATTGTATTGGTTTCAATTATAGGATAGTGAAGATTGGATGTGACAGTCAAAGTGCCATATGTTTGGCCAAAAATTATATGTATCATTCTTGTACTAAGCATATTGATATCTATGTTGGAATTTGATCATTTGTACTAAATTGGTAATGTGTGTTTGCTTGATGCAACCGATATATGTCTGTTGTGCATAGAGATTAGATTTATGTATGATGACTATTTTGTATGTTGTCATTGATGGCAACTATGTTTCTTTGAGTCATCTAAGTCTTACAGTTCTACTGGCTAGACTTAACCGGTAAAGCTGAGATAGTTTCATCAAAATGGGTAATTAGGACTTCAACTGGTAAATGATAGATAGTGTTACATTCCAACAACTGGTACATGAAAATCGTGAAGATTGAGATGATGGGGTTTCGCAGCAGCCTTGAAGACTATCAGATAAAGATATGTTCATTGCCACACGTGTTGAACTAATCAAGTGAAGAGATTTGTTTGACAAAACAAATTAGTGGATGGAGACTTAATCAGTAGTGATGAAAATCACTCAGATCAGTAAAATGACATAGAATTGGATGTGTTATGCTGGTGGCCGACATAAATAAAGTGTGCAATGCAAGATTGTCTAGATGGATTGAACCTAGGGAATTGTAATAAAGTTCTAGCTGACCTTATAATAATTTTAATTGTGTGATGAGGTATGAAAGGATATATATACATGAGCTTGATAGTGTGATATGTGATGAGTGAATTTTGTATTCCTGATAGTGGAAAGATCAGAGAAGTTGAAAGATGAAGTCTTTGTGATGTTGTAATGTTCTAAAGCGGATCTTATCAGACATAGAAGGTGTTACACTAAGATCATTTGTACTTGTTGTCTCCCTAACAGTTGCAGCAAGAAAATCCTCTTACAATGTCACTCCTAACAGGGTGCAATCAGACCCTAATAGTTCTAATCATTAAATCCTCTAACCAGGTGACACATTAACTTGTTTTTGCAAATCCCGGTAACTTGGGTAGCTCCTAACAGGGCTGGCCCTCACAGGCCTTTTTGTAAATCTCTTAACCGGGCTTAGACACTTCTAACAAGGTGTACCCCTAACCGGGTGTTGTAGACCTTAACCAATTAGATCTCTATATTGTAGATAGTGAATCTTGTGGGTACTAACTCCCACCATGGTTTTTCTCATTTGGGTTTTCCATGTATAAACTCTTGTGTCATGTGGTTTATGCTTTGTGTGGTGATTACATACTTGGTGTTATTTCTTACATGTCTATCGAGTTTTAAGTTGGTGAAATTATTATTCAGATTTGTATTATTTTTACTATCACTGATTCACCCCCCCCTCAGTGCCTTATAAGTTCATCAATTGGTATCAGAGCCTAACTTCCTTAAGGCTTAACCGCTTAGAAGGGATCTCTAATCCTAAGGCAAATATGGGTGAAGGAATGAGCTATAGAGAGGTGGATAGAGAACTTGTTGAAACCAAGGATGAGCTAGAAACCCTAAGAGGCAAGTATAAGACATCACTAGCTAAAAGGAAGGAACTGACCGAATAATTGTTGGAGATCTCTGACATCAACTCTTTAGATGAGGTGAATATTGATGCACTAGTTGAAGAAGTGGAGAAGCTGAATGGTGAGAAGACTAACCTAAGAAGAGAGCTGGAAGCACTTACAATCCAGATGAGTGAGGAACTTGAAGCTAGAAGAAAGGCTAAGGATCAAATCCGAGATAAAGAGCATGAAATCCTTAAGATCAAGTAAAAGAATGCAACTTTGTATGAACATTGGCATGAGGAGAAGGAATAAAAAGAAGCATTACAGTCAGATCTTGAAATGTAAGTCTCTTAGATAGACCCCCATGAAAAGAAATGAAGATATTAAAAAGGAACTTGTTGAGGCTAATGAGAAGCTTGATAAATTCAACAAGAGCTCCTCTATGTTGGATGAATAGATCCAATCTCAAAGGATGAAAGGTGATACATCTAGGTTAGGATACAATACATCTGAGAAGGGAGAACCTTTCGGTACCAAGAGTGACATGCATGAAGGTAAAAATTCTCCTAAGATTGCTTTAACTATCATAAACTAGGACATACTACATGCTAATGTTTGTAGAAGCAAATCTAATGCTAATATTGGTTATAGACCTAATACTAGATATGTTCCTAGGAGATTTGAAGGTTATTGTTATACATGCAACATGTATGGGCATAGATTAGTTGAATGCAGATATGGAGGAAAAAATACAGCACCTCACATTAACCCAAGACCTATTGGTGACTGGAGAAGGAATTTCACTAATCGGAGAAACATAAATTGGCAAAGACCCTATGTTAACCAGTCTAGTCCTTATGAGATGGAAAAGAGAGTCAACGTGACTTGTTCAATTTGCAACAATTTTGGACATGTGGCATTGAACTACAAAAGAAGAATAGGTAGAGGAAACTTAGGACCTTGGAGAGCATCTGGAATGGTATGTTATCATTGCAACAAACCGGGACACATTGCCAAGTTTTGCAGAATATAGAAGAACCAACTAGTGAATCACTCTACAGATCGGAAAGGAAAGCAAAAGGTTGATATTGAAGAAACCAGAGCTGAGATGAATAAGACTTGGAAGAAGAAGAGTGATGACAAACCATCTGAGAAATCATATTTTTCACCTAATGTGGAGAATCCATCTTCAACAAACTAAGTTGTTTCTACAACTTGGGGTAATCTTATTGTCAAATCTTGAGTTGAACCCCTGGATGATGTACTGTAAGTTAAATCTACATATTTTGATTCTTTTTTATGTTTTGATGTGTTTTTAGATCATAACCGGTAAATATATTTGATTTTTTGCTCCCAATAATAGGATTTAAAGTTTGTCAAGGTGTTTTAGGGTTTTGTCAATAAATGCATTTATTGCAGTAATTAAAATACAAATAAATAGAACTTTTTGAATTTCATTTGTCAATTTGTGTCTTGAGAACTTTTGACGAAGTGAGTAGAACGGAGATAAGTTTGTGCAAGTAGAATTCAGACCATTTACCAGCAATCTAAGGTGATCAAAGTGAAGTTTGATCTGGTGATCGAGTATTGAAATTTTTTGGCAGTTGGAAACCCTAGCACCAAAGTAGAAAATGTATTGATCAGTGAATCTTACTCTTTTCTTCAAAGTTTTGCATATTGTTGTATGGATACTCCGCATCTAGTTGATGTGACTGAGAGGGAAAGACCTGAATACAAATGACATCCATACAAGTCAGAGGAAATTGACCCTGTCAGTGCCCTATCCAGTGTACTGAATGGTGTTTTTCATTTAGAGGATGTAAGATCCTTTTATCACTGCAAACTTGAAGACTTGAGAGTTGCAATTATTTATGAACAATATAGATCTTTGTGCAATGAATAGAGTAGATTGAAAGAACAATTCAGAAGAATAGCCAATAAAGGTTTTCATCATGCAATCAATTTTATTGATGATTTTGATGAGGAGTTGGTGAGATTTGTTTTGAGCCACATTCATGATCAGTTCATGTGGTTGGACAGACCTCACAAAATCACTAAGGAAGCAATCCATGGTGTAATCACCTTTTTCTCAACCGGTGAAGTATCATTGCTTAGGTCTATACCTAAGAATGATGTTGAGAAGTTAACTAGATCTAGATGGGATGAAAGAGCCATGACTATGAATGATATTAATAATCCCACTGCGAAATTTGCATCTATGGTGATTGGCTATAGAATTTTCTATTCAAGCAAAATGAACAGTATACCAGCAGTAGCTATTCACACTCCATACCAGATGATTAAGAAAAATGTGGACTATGAATTGAATGAAGCTCTAAGGAGTCAATTAATGGTGAATCTTGAAGCCATGAACAAGGACAAAAGGTTGAGATTTAAATTTGGACAATTGATTTTGGGCTTTTTCTTTTATTTCCAAAAAAAATTCCCTGGTATAGGTGATGTACAATAGATAACCGGGACACTTGCCCTACTACAGATGAAGAACAACATTAGGATGTTGAACAATAAGTTTGATGATATTTCATGGGGATAGTTTAAGAAATTTATGATAACTCAAAGATGAATGAATAGTACCAAACTGGTACTGAGAGGGGGGGGTGAATCAATATAGACAAAAATACAGTCCAAAACTGGTTTGATAGCAAATTCTCCAATTGACTAGCAAACAGTGATACTGGTTAAAACGGAGTGCAACCGGTAAGACCCAGAACAACTAAAACAATCATAAACCGGTTACTCACTAAGATTTCCTCTTAGCTCAATACTATAGTACCATTACACCCTCATGCATGAACAGGTAAACTATCATCAGATCTTCACAATAGTTAGTTCAATATGTTTTATAGACAAGCATAAAACACAAAACCATCATATGCTCAATAGGCAATAACAAAGCATCACAAGATAAAAGCATCTCACATGACACACATATTTTTCACGTGGAAACCCAACTGAGAAAAACCACGGTGGGGATGAATACCCACAAGCTGCTTTTTGAACTCTTTAGAAGTCCGCTCTGTTAGGAGCTTTGTTCGATTAAAGACATTACAATAGGTTTTGTTAGGAACTAATCCTGTTAGGGATCACTCAGTTAAGGGATGGCTATAATACTTGGTTAAGGGTTAAACCCAGTTAGGGTTACCTTGTTAGAGGATTTTAAGAACTCAATAGCTAAAGGATCTCCAGAGCTCTATAGCTTCCTAGAACTCAATAACTTTGAGTTACCCTATTAAGGGATTTGTATCAAGCCAGTTAAGGCTACCCTGTTAAGGGATTTCACAACTGTTGAAGTGGTTAAAGATCAACAGGAATTACAATGATTTGGTAATAGCACTTAATGCTAATACAGATCTATTTTGGCTCCTCTCCACCTTCTGCACATTCACTTTGCAGGTATCTCTTCTCTCCTTTGGTCTGGCAAGAATCATGTATCACTTCCCTTGGATACACACATACAACTTTTGCCAATAACATTAGAAAGAAACACAACATTGATCTTATAGGAAATAGACAAGTCGGTAGCAAAAACCCTAAACCCTAAACCTGTTAGGTTAAGCAATTCAAACAGTTCAATCCTGACCGTTGAATCATATTACATTAAATGCAACAATCTTGAATCGATCTAAAGACATTCTCCATCATCCATCATCCACCAAATTCATGGCGGCTGATAACCCATCACGCGTTATCACTGTTTGACAAACTTCGCACATTCCCAAGGTAGATAGAGATAGTCTTCTTCATGCAAGATCCTTCACGTGCACAGAGCTTACGTGGAAACACAATTTGTTCTCCTTTATACTGCTAACTTATGACACAAAGATCACCGATTGAGTCACACAGGCTTGAGGTACTCCAACGAGAAATCCTGAAGTGGAAACTACCTACCAACCGGTAGTCATACAAAGCTACCATGTGTCGGTTCCCATAACTACATGTCAGTTCACCTTGACATGTCGATTCATCTAGAATAAATATATCGCTTCACTTTGGCATATATACTAGTTCACACATATGCTAGTTCTCTCTTCTCACATATCACATATGTCAGTTCACTTCACTTCACATATTGACATCAATGACAAAATACAATATCATTATATCCTCATGTCGATTCACATAATGCCAACAATCTCCCCCTTTGGCATTGATGGCAATATACAAAGATATCTCTCCACTTCACATCTTCTCCCCCTTTGACAACAATGCCAAAGTGGAGGCACAAGCATCCCTGTTCCATTATGCTACTCCCCCTAAGGAGTAGCATCCTTCAACACATCAATCAACAAAAATTTGACTATGCAATACCTGACTGATGTGGAATAAGTACTTTTAATTCACCTCCTGAAGGGGCAGTACCCCCAATTCACCTCTTAAATGCACAAATGTAGTCTTTGGGAGAGGCTTGGTGAATATGTCTGCTAACTGCTCCTTACTGGAAACATGCTCTAGTACAATCTCTTTATTCTGAACCTTTTCCCTCAAGAAATGATACTTAAGCTCAAAATGCTTGGTTCTAGAATGAAAAACCAGATTCTTTGAAATATTGATAGCACTTGTGTTATCACAGAATATACTTACCAATTCAGATATAGGGATTTTGAAGCCATTTAGAACATGCTTCATCCAGATTGTCTAAGTGCAGTTCATGAAGGCTGCAACATACTCTGCTTCCACTGTAGATTGAGAGATACAACTCTGCTTTTTACTCATCCATGAGACCAGTCTGCCACCAAGAAAGAATTCACCACCGGTTGTTCTTTTCTGATCATCCGCATTACCTGCCCAATCAACATCAGTGAACACTTTCAGATTGAAGTCATTATTATATGGGTACCACAATCCATAGTCAACTATTCCCTTCAGATACCTAAGAATCCGCTTGACTGCAACCAAGTGGGATTCTCTTGGACTTTTCTAGAACCTTGCAGTAATGCCAACTGCATGTGCAATATCCGGTCTTCTATGCACTACATAATGCAACTTACCAATCATTAATCGGTATTCTTTCTCATCAACTAGTGCAGAATCATCCTCTTTTGACAATTTGCAACCGGTCACCATCGATGTACCAACCAATTTTCTATCTTCCATGCTAAAGGTCTTCAACACCTCTTTGACATATTTGGACTAAGTGATAAAGATTCCATCTTCCATCTGCTGGATTTGTAGTCCAATGAAGAACTTAATCTCCCCTATGAGTGACATCTCAAACTCTTTCTTCATCTCATCAACAAACTCATGACTCATCTTGTCATCTCCACCAAAGATAATGTCATCAACAAAAACCTCATAGATCAGGATCTGATCTCCTTCAAACTTCAAGTAGATATTGCTATCTTCACTTGTTCTCTCAAATCCAATCTTCACAAGATGGGAATGTAGGCGCTCATACCATGACCTAGGTCCTTGCTTTAGACCATATAAGGCTTTATGTAGCCTGCATACCATGTCACTGTCTTCAGATAAGGCAAACCCATCTGGTTGCTCAATATACACCTCCTCTTCAAGCACACCATTTAGGAATGTAGATTTTACATCCATTTGATATACTTTGAACCCTTTAAAAGTTGCATATGCAAGAAGCATACGAGCTCCTTCCAATTTGGCTATAGGAGCAAAGGTTTCTCCATAGTCTTCTCCTTCTTCTTGAGCATACCCTTTGCACACCAATCTGGCTTTATTCCTAATCATTGTGCCATCCTCATTCAGCTTGTTTCTAAACACCCATTTGGTGCCAATGACATTGTTATGTTTTGGTTTGGGTACCAAGGACCATGTACCATTTTTCTCTATCTGGTCAAGTTCCTCTTCCATTGCCTTGATCTAGTCTCCATCTTTATGAGCCTCTTTGAATGATTTAGGCTCAAATTCAGAGATCATACATGAGTTTTCTCTGATCTTTCTTCTTGTAAGGATTCCTTCATACTTATCTCCTATGATCTACTTAGGATCATGATTCAACTTGACATATCAAGGAATGGTCTTTACTGGTTCTTCTTTCTTTTCCTCTTCATCCTCATCTTCATCAGTATCAACATTCATCAGTTTAGGAACACTATTACTGGTACTTGGTTGACTGACAACTGGTTCATTTACAATTTGCTTACTACCAGTTTCCTCAATTTTCTTAGAGGATTCATCAACTCTTACATTGATACTTTTCATAATTCTCTGAGTCCTATTGTTTTAACACTTGAGAGCTTTACTTTTGGTTGAATATCCTAGGAATATTCCCTCATCACATTTAGCTTCAAAGATGCCCTGATGTTCACTCCTCTTGATGTAACATTTGCTACCAAATACCCTAAAGTAGCTAACCATAGGTGTCTTACCGGTCCAATACTCATAAGGAGTTTTGTCCTTACCTTTCTTGATGAGTACCCGGTTCATTATGTAGACTACAATGCTCACTGCTTCTCTCCAAAAGGTGTGAGCAACCTTTCCTTGAATCAACATGGTTATAGCTACTTCAACCATAGTCTGGTTATTCCTCTCTGCTAGGACATTTTATTGTGGAGTTTGGGGGGCAGACAATTGCCTCTTGATGCCAAATTCTTCACAATACTTGTTGAATTCACTGGAAGTGAATTCCCCTCATTGATCAGTTATGAGACACTTGATCCTTTTACCGCTTTCCTTCTCCACTAATGCTCTGAAAGCTTTGAATTTTACAAAGGCTTCAGACTTGTCTTTCAAGAATGTGACCCACATCATTCTTGAGCAGTCATCAGAGAGAATCATGAAGTACCTATCACCCTGCACACTTCTAGTTTTCATAGAACCACACAAATCAGTATGCACAAGATCAAGCAAGTTGTCAGTAGTGAAAGATTTACCTTTAAAGGTTGAGGAAGACATTTTCCCCAATTGACACTCTCTGCACAAGGTATTGTCCAGTTTGCTTAGCACCGACAACCCTCTAGTTGCCTTGATCTTACCAACCTTCACAATGTTATTAAAGTTTACATGGCAGAGTCTCCTATGCCATATCTAGCTATCATCAAACTTAGCCATAAGACATGTACTTATATTTGAATTCAGATGAAATAGGTTACCTTTGGTCTACATGTTGATGGCCACCAATTCACCATCTTTTCCTTTGATTCTACAAACTCCATCCTTGAATTCCAGAGTGAGGTCACTGTCATTTAGTTGGGCAACACTCAGAAGGTTGTGTCTGAGACCATCAACCCAGTACACATTGTCAACACTACTCTTTCCATTCAGAGAGATGGACCCTCTATCTTTGACCATGCATGGTGCATCATTGCCAAAATGAACCACACCACCATCATACTCCTCTAAGGATAGAAACTTGCTCCGGTCACCTGTCATATGGTGAGAACAACAACTGTCAATGATCCACTCATTGGAATTATCAAACCGAGAGACAAGAGCCTTCTTGTCTGACACATCTTCTTTCATAGCAACAAACACAATATCTTCATTTTCTTCATCCTCTAATTCTTCATCTATGACACCTTCATCAACTACCACAAAACAATTTCTCTATTTTCCTCCTTTTAATTTCTTGAACCTTTCTAGTTTGTCCTTGTTATCACCATTAGGACAGTTTATAGCAATATGTCCTATCCGGTTACAAGAAAAAAATTTCAAAGGTAACTTACCTTTGTATTTACCGATTCCTTTAGGAAGCTTCCTGGCAAGGAGAGCTTCAAATACCATCAGAATCTCCTCATCATTCATTTCTCTGCTTTGTCTAGGCTCACCGCTAGTGCTAGCTTCTTTTCCTTTTCTAGATGGTATAGCAGAGGCTTTAAATGCTGATTCAATCTTTTGAACACTGCCATCAAAGCTATTCAGCTCATAGGCTGTCAACTTGGCTATGATGGAGTCCAAGGATACCTTAGTCTTGTCTATTGATCTTAGCTCCTGAATAGTAGCAACCCTTATTGCATAGACCAGCAACAGGGATCTTAGGACTTTTCTTACCATAGTGGAATCTTCTATTTTCCCACCTGCACTCTTGATTTCTCCAACAATTGTTTTGATCCTTATTCCATACTGTTGAATGGTCTCACCTTCAACCATCTGCATATCTTCAAACTTCCCTCTTAGGCTTTCTTCTTAGCCTATTTTACATGTTCATCACCGCCATAGATATTTTCAAGAGCATCCCATACCTCTTTGGGATTTACCTTGTCCTAAACATCAATAAACTCAATGTCAGATAGACTACTAATAAGGGCTTCCATGACTTGCCCATTTTCTTGTATCTCTCTCTTTTGGTCATCAGTGAGAGTATCGGTAGGGACAACATAGACATTCTCAACATAACTCCAGTGTTGAGCACCCATGCTTCTGATGAATATCTTCATCCTATCTTTCCGTATATCAAAGTTTTCTTTGTTAAACTTTGGACCTTCCTTCTTCATCATTTGACTGGGATCTTTACCTCAAGTGGTTAAGCTTAAAACATAGAGGACCTAGAGGACGCTCTGATACCAATTGATAACTCAAAGATGAACAAATAGTACCAAAGCGATACTGAGAGGGGGGGTGAATAAGTACAGACAAAAATATAGTCCAAAACCAGTTTGACAGCAAATACTCCAATTGACTGGCAAACAGTGATACTGGTTGAAACGGAGTGCAATCGGTAAGACCCAGAACAACTAAAACAATCATAAATCAGTTACTCACTAAGCTTTCCTCTTAGTTCAATACTATAGTACCATTATACCCTCATGCATGAACAGGTAAACTATCATTAGATCTTCACAATAGTTAGTTCAATATGTTTTATAGACAGGCATAAAACATAGAACCATCATATGCTCAACAGGTAATAACAAAGCATCACAAGATAAAAGCATCTCACATGACACACATATTTTTCACGTGGAAACCCAACTGAGAAAAACCATGGTGGGGATGAATACCCACAAGCTGCTTTTTGAACTCTTTAGAAGTCCACTCTATTAGGAGCCTTGTCCGGTTAAAGACATTACAATAGGTTCTGTTAGGAACCGATCCTGTTAGGGATCACCAAATTAAGGGATGGCTATAATACCTGGTTAAGGGTTAAATCTAGTTAGGGTTACCTTGTTAGAGGATTTTAAGAACTCAATAGCTAAAGGATCTCCAGAGCTCTATAGCTTCCCAGAACTCAATAACTTTGAGTTACCCTGTTAAGGGATTTGTATCAATCCAGTTAAGGCTACCCTGTTAAGGGATTTCACAACTGTTGAAGTGGTTAAAGATCAACAGGAATTACAATGATCTGGTAACAACACTTAATGCTAATGCAGCTCCATTTTGGCTCCTCTCCACCTTCTGCACATTCACTTTGCAGATATCTCTTCTCTCCTTTGGTCTGGCAAGAATCACATATCACTTCCCTTGGATACACACATACCACTTTTTCCAACAACATTAGAAAGAAACACAACATCGACCTTATAGGAAATAGATAGGTCGGTAGCAAAAACCCTAAACCCTAAACCTGTTAGGTTAAGCAATTCAAATGGTTCAATCCTAATCGTTGAATCATACTGCATTAAATGCAACAATCTTGAATCGATCTCAAGACATTCTCCATCGTCCATTATCCACCGATTTCATGGCGGCTAATAACCCATCACACATTATCACCGTTTGACAGACTTTGCACATTCCCAAGGTAGATAGAGATAGTCTTCTTCATGCAAGATCCTTCACGTGCACAAAGCTTACATGGCAACATGATCTATTCTTCATTATACTGCTAACTTATCACACAAAGATCACCGATTGAGTCACACAGGCTTGAGGTACTCCAACCAGAAATCTTGAAGTGGAAACTACCTACCAACCGGTAGTCATACAAAGCTACCATGTGCTAGTTCCCATAACTACATGTCGGTTCACCTTGACATTCCTGTTCATCTAGAACAAATATACCACTTCACTTTGGCATATATACCGGTTCACACATATGTTGATTCTCTCTTCTCACATATCACATATGTCAGTTCACTTCACTTCACATATTGGCATCAATGACAACATACAATATCATTATGTCCTCATGCCAGTTCACATAATGCCAACAATTTAAGAAGGAAATGTATGTTAGGGAATGTATACCGACAAAGGTAGTCAATCGGTATTGAGGATTCTATCTATTTTATGGTTGACGTAGATACATGCTTGATGGAAGATGTTATTCCCAGGACCACATGGGTAATGCCCATGGGTTATGAAGTAGATAAAGATCTACTTGTTGCTTATAATAATAATATGTTAGCTCAATCAGTTGATACCACCACAGAGAGGTTTGGAACCTACAAGGAGAAACTACTGAAAGTGCATTATGAATTACAGAAATCGGTGATTGCAAAGAAAGTAAGAAAAGAGGTACAATCCTTTGCTGAGCAGGTTGGATTCACAAAAGAACAAATAGATGTAGCAAGAGCCAAATATGAGGCTCAACAAGGTGGAACTTCTAGTGTACCAATTGGTACTCCCACCGGTAAGACCAGAGCAGCCAAAGCAACTGAGAAGAAGAAAGAAGAAGAACCTAAGGTGAAGCTTGTTGAATCCCAAAGAGGGAAACCCTCTAAAATACAATTCTGAAGGAAAGGTAAAACTGTTGAACCTCCTATTGTGCCTACCCAAACCAGAAAAAGAAAGAAGGAGAAAGCTCACAAACTGGTGACAGATATAGAGGAAACAGAATTAGAAGGAGATAAGAGAGTACTAAGGGAAATTGCTAAGAAGCAAAAGACTACTAAAAAAGGTAAAGTAGCGATGAAAATATTGACACTTGAAGATTATTTCACTAGAATGATTAGAATTATTAAGGAATATGATATTTATAAAGGTTTAAACATACTATTTACTCATTTGTTTGAAAGTCAATTAAGGGAGATTGAAGATGTAGTCATCTTTAGTATGAACAAGTTTAGTAGAGCCCTCATTGAATTATAAGGGAAAATTTCAGATTCCTTATATAATTTGATTGATGCTAGGTGGCAAGGGGCAATTAGCCTAGATAAAGAATTTATTGATTATACACTTAGACACTTGCAACCGGAAGCAACTGAAAAGGAAATCGATCTGATAAAGGTTAATACAAAAGCATTGTTCAGATCAAAGAAGAGATTAACTAGAATGTTGATTGGTGAGACCGAATCAGTCCAAAAGGAGACTGAGATTTTGGTGAAAAAGGCTTTAGGTCTCATTCCCAATGAAGAAGAGGAGAAAAATGAAGTCATTGAGGATATTACTTCTAATAAGCCAAAGTCAGAAGAACTTCCTGAAGGTATAAAATCATAGACTTTGAACTAGACAACAAGTCTATGCAAGATGATCCTATTGATACTGAACTGGTAGATATAATAGATGATGATACAGATGAAACTAATAACGTTGCTAATACTAATGATAATATAGAAGTTTTTGAAGTTGATGTATAGATGTTTTATACTCAATAGGAACAAGTTGAGAACAAAGGAGAAGAGAAAGAAGTAGACAAAAGCTCAACTGAGCAATCGGTGAATGTATAGTCAACAAAGACTTAGACTGCACCAATCAATGTAAGTGCAGATGCAAATGTAAATATTGCTACTAAGGATAATCAGAAGGATTCAGTTGATAAGGAAAAGGAATCATTGGTGAAAGAGCAGACTGTTGAAAATCCACAGCTGGTCAAAGACACCACTAAGGAAGAGGAGACATAAAAAGATAAGGAGGCAGAAAAGAAAATAGAGAAGGTGGAAGAGAAGAGAAGAATGGAAGAAATAAAAACAACTCATGAGGTACCTTCTGAATCCAAACTAAAGAAAATAGTTGAGGATGATGTTGATGACTCAATTAGCATAAAAGGTCCAATAGACATGGATAATTTGAGTGCTTCTGAGTTAATGGAGATTGCTACTACAATGCAATCCTGGGTACAAAAGAAAATATTGAAGGAACGACAAAAAGAAGCAGGGACTATAAGGACCGTTGTTGATATCTTGTCAAGTCTCCTATCGGAGACTGATACAAAACATTTGGCTACCCCTATTGCCAAACTTGGACAATTAGTTGTTAGTGCCAATGAACAACTTAAATCCCTTGAAGAAGATGCATACATTTCTATTGCAAAGGATTATAAGCAGAAAAGGGGAGAACAGTTAATGGTTGAGATAGATAAAGGCAAAGTATCCCTAATGGTGAATAAAGATTTATTGAAGACGGGATTGGAAACTGGAGGTAAGATTTTGGCTACTGTCTCCAAAGTCTCACTATTTTGTGTTGATTTAAAGAAGAAGAGAGAGGATGCTACGAAAGAGATAGAAAGGTTAAGTGAAGAATTTACACCGGTACATGACTCAGCAATAACTTTTGGTAAAATAGTTGATGCTTTACAACACAAGTTAGAGTTATATGGTTATGAATGGGTGAAGCGGGCTAGATCATTGAAGGAGCTCAAGACTCAACTAATTCCTAAAGTTGAAATCTTACAGAGAGCATACAGGGAGTCCGAAGCAATTTTGGCTACCCCAGAGATGAGTACAGTTGATGTTATGGAGGAGTTTGCAGCATGGATCTTGACACATATTGACATTACCAACACTGTTAGAAACTTGGGACAATGATCTAAAAGAGTTGAAGTTTCATTTTAGTGATATTTTCTTAAGAATTGCATTGTAAAGACCTTAAAAATTTTATCTCAATATATACATGCATTTTTTTTATGACAGATTTTGATGTAATGTATGTATTTTACATCTTTATTTGGCATTGTTGTCAAAGGGGGAGTAGAAATAGTTAAGGGTCCAATCAAAATTTTGTATGTACTATTAAGGGGGGTATTGATTTCATTTATGTAATGGCATGAAATTGCTAAGGGGAATGTAGGTTTTTTTTATTATGCACACTTGGTTGACAAAATTTTCCTAAGTGTTCCCATCAATGCCAAAGGGGGAGATTGTTGGCATTTGATTATTTGTACTAAACCAGTAATGTGTGTTTTCTTGATGCGACTGGTATATATTTGTTGTGCATAGAGATTAGGTTTATGTATGATGACTATTTGTATGTTTTCATTAATGGCAACTATGTTTCTTTGAGTCATCTAAGTCCTTCAGTTCAACCGACTAGACTTAACTGGTAAAGCAGAGATAGTTTCATTAGAACCGGTAATTAGGACTTCAATCCGTAAATGGCTGATAGTGTTACATTTGGACAACCAGTACATGAAAATCACAAAGATTGAGATGATGCGGTTTTGCAGTAGCATTGAAGATTATCAGATGAAGATATGTTCATGATCGCATGTGCTGAAATGGTTAGGTGAAGGAGATTTGTTTGACAGAACAAATTAGTGGATGGAGACTTAACCAATAGTGATTAAAATCACTCAGATTGGTAAAATGACACAAAATTGGATTTGTTATGTTGGTGACCGACATAACTAAAGTGTACAATGCAATATTTTCTAGATGCATTGAACCTAGGGAATTGTAATAAGGTTCTAGTCAACCTTATGATAATTTTAATTGTGTGATGAGGTATGAAAGGATATATATATACATGAGATTGATAGTGTGATATGTGATGAGAAAATTTTGTATTCCTGATAGTGCGAAGATCAGAGAAGTTGATAGATGAAGTCTTTGTGATGTTGTAATTTTTTGAAGTGGATCTTATCAGTAATAGAAGGTGTTATAATGATATCATTTGTACTTGTTGTCTCCCTAACAGTTGCAACAAGAAAATCCTCTTACAAGGTGACTTCTAATAGGGTGCAGTCAAATCCTAATAGTTCTGATCATTAAATCCTCTAACCAGGTGACACATTAACTTGTGTTTGCAAATCCTAGTAACTTGGGTATCTCCTAATAGGGATGGTTCTCACTGGCCTTTTTGTAAAGCTCTTAATTGGGCTTAGACACTTCTAATAGGGTGTGCCCCTAACCGAGTGTTGTAGACATTAACTGGTCAGATCTCTATACTGCAGATAGTGGATCTTGTGGGTACTAACTCCCACTATGGTTTTTTCCATTTGGGTTTTCCACATACAAACTCTTGTGTCATGTGGTTTATGCTTTGTATGTTGATTGCATACTTGGTGTTATTTCTTACATGTCTATTGAGTTTTAACTTGGTGAAATTAATATTCAGATTTGTATTGTTTTTACTATCACTGATTCACCCCCCCCCCCCCCTCCTCCTCAGTGCCTTATAAGTTCATCAATTTAGTATCACTTTGTGTGAGAGATGGTTGAGATTGGATAAGTCTTGACTGAAAAAAATTGACACTTAAAATAATGTTGCAAATTCATTCACAAATCCATTAACCACAAATAAGTTCTCTTGGTGGAAGAAGGCCATGGACTTTGATCAATGTACTCAATTCTATGTTTATATATCTCTATGGGGTAGTTTATAATGTAAGATGTCAAGTGGGAGAATATTAGGATTTAGGTGTCATCAACCTTGTAAATCATTTAACTAATTGTTTCCCTAATGTTATTTATAATTTACCCATAAGAGGTGAAACATTTTAACCAATGGTGGTGAAAGAACTCATGCAAAGGCAAAGATATAGTTACCGTTTGTCATCTACGAATAGGAAAAAATAGTATGTGTCCCTTTTAAAATCATCTACTTTTTAGGTTGTTAGACACTTGTAAGAGGTTGTCAGTGCATGTATGACAGTTATGACAAATGTCATAGATTATTGTGAGACACTATGTGTAGACACCTAAAAATGTCTCATCAATTGCATATTGATTATTTGTCTAATTAATTCAGTAATTCTTTAATTATTTCTTCTAATCATCACATTCAACATTTCTAATTACTCTATTGCTATTCTTTAATCAATTCATCATTTAATCAATCAAACTCTTCTCAAATATTAATTAAATATTGTTTATTTAATTAATTATGACTTATTCATTAGTTAAATAATCTTTATTATTTAATTAAACTCATTTCTAATGTATAAATAATTTCATTTAAATTATTTAAATAAATTAACAATTATTCCTCCAATCCTTAAATTCTGATTCTAATTAATTTCACCTAATTTCATTTCATTCTTCCCCAAATTCGAATTTCACTTAATTTCATGTGCATCTCAGCATTCCAAAGTCCAAATTCAAATCCAAATTGAAAATTAAAATCAAATTCAACTTCAAAATCCTACAGTTCATGTTGAAAATCAAACTGATTGATCAAATCAATTAACTAGTTAGTTAACTCAATTAACTCTTCAATCACCCATTTTCACTCAAAATCAGCTTTTTCTAACTAATCAATCAATTCAGTCTTCTAATCCATCTAATCAATCATCTCCCCAATTAGCCTAGTCAATTGGCTAATCAACTGAGTTCACTCTTCAATCAATCTGAGTTAACATACCAATCAATTGAGCTCACTGATCAATCAAACTTAGTTATCTATCAATCAACACTTGAGTTCTATTTCTCACCTCCTTTGTGTTGAAAATTTATAAATTCAACCCCTTTTCTCAATTCAATCTGGAATCATAGTCTTCAAAATTATTGTCTATCTTATGCAAGATATCCTAGTGCAACATATGAGAGCCACCTACATCACCAATATGGAGAAGAACAATGGAAGTCGCAGTACTATTGAGGGAGTGTTTATTTAGTTTGTTGTTTAATTCTCTTGATTAGTATTCTATTTCATTGGTTTGTGTTTGAATCTGTTAATTAGTTAAGAATTGGTGACTCGTTCTTACTTCCTAATTAACATAGATTTAATGATTTCAAGCATTAAAACATTTGGTGAACCCAACGTGAACTAACAACAATTTGAAATTTTGTGTATGCCTACAGGTTTCCATTTTTGGTAGGTTCCCATTTTTGGAAAGTTTTCATTTTTGGTAGGTTTCCATTTATGGAAAGTTTCCATTTTTGGTAGATTTCCATTTCTAGAAAATTTCAGTTTTTGGTAGGTTTCCATTTCTAGAAAGTTTCCATTTTTTACAAGCTTCCATTTTTTAAAAGTTTTTGATCTTGGCAGGTTTTCATTTCTAGAAAGTTTCTATTTTTGGTAGGTTTCCATTTCTAAAAAATTTCTATTTTTGGCAGTTTCCATTTTTAGAAAGTTTCTCATGTAAAAAAAAAGGCTAGAGAGCCCACCATGTGTCAACTAACCTTTTCTAGTCTTCTTGCAGGGGTATCTTAGAAACTTTTATTTTGGTGCATTTAAAATAAACCACAAACAATCTGTTTTCTTTTTCACAATTGCTATGAGGGATAAAATGAACACCATGTTTTCATGGAGCAACATCTCCATTTAGACTAGACAATTTTGTAATTGGGATTAAAAAGAACATTGTTTTACGTATTTGTGAGGTGATAGGTACATGCTCTCCCCTCTTTTTGGTGATCAAAAAACCAGACCCACTTCTTTTATGCTTTCTTTCAATTTCAACAATAGGATAAAACCTTTAGTAAGCCTGCCCTTAGGGCGCCATTAAGGCCGGTGAGAGGGGAACGACCTAAAGTGGTAACGGCTAATACTAATTATTTTGAACCACTATAAACTAAATGTGTTTGCAATGAAAAATGTAAGCAATGGGTGCTGGATTGGCATAGCGATGATTAAATTTGTCAGATCTATGCCCACCCGAATGAAAGCCTGATTAAAAACCTTAGGATCTAGAGGCCAAATTGAGTTAGTAACCAAACACTTGAATTATCATAGTGCAAGGGTGGGGAAGAATCTGCCCCGAAGACACTCACCATATATCTCCCAAGATAACATGCCAATTGAGGAGCGATCTTCTTTGGTCTAATTTCTGAAAAAAGGCAAAAACAACAGGCGCACCCTAGGGTGTGACATGACTGTTTGAGCTAACAGAGTATCAAGCTATGGGTTGTGATAATACTTGTGACCTTTTGACCTTAGGAGAGTCTACTTGATGTGCTATCGAATTCCCAAAATACTATCGAAAACAAAGTGGGGTCTTGAAAAATATCTCAACATTCATGAGGATTTGAAAAAGTCCTTTAAACAAGTGCTCTCTTTGTTTAGTTTAGATTATTTTCTTTTCTTGCTATTGTGTCTTTGCAATACCAAAGTTCAACAAGATCAACACCTCAAAAAAGTCATGTTTCAACATCAACAAGATCAAACCCCTCAATAAAGTCAAGTTTCAATATCAACAAGATCAAAACCCCACAACAAACAAGCTTGTCGAGATCAACAAATCAATCAAACATTGCAACATTATAGAAATGGAGAAAACATCTTACATGTTGTAATCTCAGGTCCAGACCAATCAAGCAAACATCATGGATTGGTATTATACATTTCATAGGGAAGGTGAAGAATCCATCCCTTCCATTCCTATTCCATCACCATCCATAGAAATTTTAGCTCAACAAATCAATACTTTGCAACAACAAACAAGAAACATGACTAGTCCTAACAACCATAGAGACTGGTTAGAAAAAATGATTGGAGAACTGATAACCATGAGGGAATCATTATTAGGCCAAACTTATTTTTCGTGTGAGATCATTCGAACATGCCAACCTTCATTCTTCAACAAAATTATTCCTACCTCAATTCAACCAACATTAGAGTCATGTCAACCTTCTTTCAACCCAACATATCAAACATACCAATCACATCAACCCAACATTCAACCTTCTTTCAACCCAACATATCAAACATACCAATCACATCAACCCAACATTCAAACTCCTTTCAACCAAAACCAAAACCCTTTCAACCAAAATCCAACCTCTTTCAACCAAAATCAAATACCATTCAACCAAAATCCAAATCAATCATATCTATTCACCATTTCATCATCCCTTGAAATTACACAAGAGCAATCCACACCATCTTTATCCAATAACACAATCTCCCAAAGGCTACCCTTAATACAAATCCAATCTAATCCAAGTCATAATGCTAGTCCTATCCATGCTTTAGAAATTCAAGATCCAAAGCCTCCATGTATTCTAGTTCCAAGAAAACCCACTTCAGAGAGTCTCATTCAAACTCCTCCCCCATGTCAAGAGAATAATCCAAAATCAGAAGAAATGAGCCATGAAATAAATCAAGATCAAGAACGAACCCTTTCATCCTACCCAATTTTTTATCTAGATCCCACCGACCAAGAATCCTATGATGGTGCCCTCATTCCTTTCTAGTCCACTCATAATAACACCCTTGTTTCTCAAGAGCAAGATGTTCTTTCAAGTCCCATCCAACATCCACCTCTCAAGCAAGATCGGGACATACCTTCCATCCTTCCTAATAATCTCTTTCCAAGTCAAGATCAAAGCATCCCTTCACCTTTATGTCCTAAACAAGATCCCATTATTTCTCCAGATCCTGATCAAGATCCCTCCATCCCTTCATTTCCATGTCATAATCCTCCATGTCTATCATAAGTTTCCATCTCACCAAATGAATCTACCATTTCTCCTAGTCTCCCTGATGATCCCAATCCCTCTACACAAGTTGTTCATGAACCCCTTATTAATGAAATCACCAATCCAGATCATAGTGCAGAGAACAATTTATAAATGATTGTATGTGCATTATTTTCACATGCCAATATGGTGACAAAAACAAGCATAACACTTGCTCATGTCATAACTTCGGAACTAGAATCTATTTGCCTCATATACCCACACTTGAAAGACTGGGGGCAAGAAGATCTATCACAACTAGATTGGTTTGAAAATAAGGAGGCTATAGTTGAATTCATGGATACTAGAGTGAGATTTCCCTCTAATGATCCACAAAATCCAAAAACTAAGGAAGTCAACATTGGAGATGTCAAGCATGAACACCCAACTGAATATCCTATTGAAAGAGACAGGTTTATCCAACTCTTCAAACAAAGACCAGTGAATTATCTACACAAATTTCATACCAACTCAATAACAACATGCACCTAAAAATATATTACATCTAAGGGTGGGTTCATTTCAATTTTTAGTACTGCATTTGCATATTTCTTTACTGCATTGCATATCTTCATTTCATAGTACATCATAGTTGCTTGCATATCACCATTGCACAACATATAGTTGCATATCATTATTTCTTTCTCATATAGTTGCATCAATAAAAACATGATGATTTTCTAAGTAATTCACCTGTCTGCATTGAAAGGAATGAAGGTTGTCTCATTTCCTAGATACTTGTTCATGAAGTCTTTAGGAGGCCTTTGGTCATTCATCTTCAACATCACCTTGTGATTAAGCTTTATCCTTGGTTGGTAGAAGTTTCACTATTAAGTCTTGTTACCCAAAATCTATCAATTGTTATATCTCATGCATTAATCAATAACTCTAAGTCATTACAGATACCTAGTTGGTCATATGGCTAGTGAAAAACCCAAAGTTCTACTTCAGCACTGCTATAATCATCATACCCAAGAAGGTTTCATTACTTACAAGTCAAGGCAAGAAAAATAAAAGAAAAAGTGTTATGCCAAAATCAATATCAAAATATCATGGCAAAAAGAGCAAAGATATATAACTGAAATATTACGCATACAAGTGCGATAATGAAAGATTGAATATGGAAACATGTGAATAACTCCATCAAATCTATGGATGCCTGCTAGCAATGGAGCAATATTTGAGAGATTATAGTGCATAACCTCGTCGGAGCCCTAAAAGATTGTTGGCAATGAGGCTCTATCTAGGTTGCTTTTGAAGTTAGAATAACCTATGTAGCTAGTCACATAGGATTCCAAGGGTCTTTGATGATTATAAGAGTCGGAATAAGTTCAATTGCACACACATGGGTAAAAGAAGATCAAAGTTTCAAGAATTGATGGAGAATTTTTCCGCGCATCCATTCATAAATCTTGGTTACATAGTGTGTTAGGTTGGATGGTCTAAGCTTTTCTGAGAATAGATTGAATTCCTATCTCTGAAACATTTCCTACCTTTGATTCAATTAGTGCATTTCAGAATGAAGAATGCACACAATCATCTTTGTTTGAATAGGAAATTCATTTTCATCATGCATCTTGCATTAGCATAACTCATATCAAAAATTCATTGTCTCCATGTGCATTGTCTAGATCATCATATCATACAAGTTTGCATACTTGGGGGCATAACTGAAAAAAATCTAAAAATCATAAAAAGACCTGAAAAATCCTAAAAATCACAAAATGTCTTTAAAAAAGCCATAAATCAACAACAATAAAAAATAAAAAAAATAAAAAATAAAAATTCACAGTAAGAAAGCATGAGCCATACACCAAATCAGATCAACAACAAGCAAACTCTCAAAGTCTACAATCAAACTGATCACATGTCTTGTTAATCAATCTATCAATCAAACTTTATCAAACATCAACATGTCTTATACAAGGAAGGGTACACTCAAAACCAAACAGATCAGTCTTATACGGGGTACTCACTCTTTGAAACCAGACATTCCTATCAATGATCACACAAATCAAAACAATGACATAGATCAGTATGGCTGCTGGATTTTGTCAAAGTTAGTCTTATCTTTATCAATTAATGGTAGGACATGTTAAAAAAAAAAAAAAATCAATCAAAAACATCAACATACCAAAAACATTTGAAAACCATAAAATTACCAAAACATTCAAAAAAAGTCCTAAAAAAAAAAAAATCAGAAAACATCAAAATCAAAACAAAAATATTCAAATACGATCATGAAAAAAGAACAAAAACATTGAGAAAATACCAAAAACCCTAAACATCGAGAAGATCTTTGAAAACAAACTAAAAATTGAAAAACATCAAAAACTTGCAATAACATGTCTCGCAAGAACCAAATATCCTAGCAGCTATCCAACAAACACTTCGCATAAAGTTCACAAAGGATATAACTATCTTAAACCAAACCTCTACAATCAAACTAATTAAGTTCTATCAATAGACAATCTATCCTTATCACGTGATCATTATCTTGTCTTAAACAAAAGAGGATACACTCGAAACTAGACAAATCAGTCTTAAACGGGGTCCACAACTTTGTGAAACCAAACATTATCAACTATCACATCAAGCAATCACACGAAGACACGGATCAGTATGGCTATTGGATTTTGTCCTAGTTAGTTTTTATCTTTTATCATTTGGTGACAGATTATGTTACTATGCTACTCAAGGATGTCCACAAGTGACTAGAGGAGTTGTGATGGGCATGATTATTTTCTTTGTTTGTTGTTTGTGGTGTGAACCAATGAAGTTATGGGGCAATAGTTCCAGTGGGTGTCTGTGATTGGTACATTCATTTGACAAGTATCCCATGAAGGATAACTATGCTTGTGACTACTGCACATACCTTGACCCCTGTTGTTATTCCTAGAATGGAGGGTTCACTCCTTGTCTACTACGTGTTTGTTTCTTTGCAATCAAATATCTTTACATCTTGGTTCTTCATACCCTGATGTAAATATCTTCATTGTTACATAATAAGGCTTAGTGATGAAAATGTTGCATTATGAATAAAGACAAGAAGACTATTCATTATCATCATATCATTTCATTTTTTTAAATCTCATCATGTCGATTGTATCAAACAAGATCATTCTCTCATCAAGAATCTTTTCTTGAATCAACCTTTTCAATTCTTCCAATCATTCTAACATGATCTCTCTCATCACTAAATTCCAATTTCTATCATTTTCTCATATCAACTATTCTATCTATCAATCATTTATTCTTCAAATTCATCATATTTTGATCTATCATTTGTCTTATACAGGATTAGTCCTTCCTGAAACCAGGCATGATCATCTATCATTTGTCTTATACAGGATGTATCCTTCCTAAAACTAGACATTTTGATCATTTCTGCCTTATACACGATGTGTCCTTCCTGAAACCAGACTTTATCAATCCTATCAATCTCATCAATCCTATCAATCTTATCATTCAATCAATTTACAAATCACTCTAGCCATTTCTTCTATCCAATCAAACCGATTCACGTCATCAACTAACCATTCTTCCATTTCCCATATAACATTCTTCTTATTTTGAGAGATCATTCATGTCTTTAATGCACAAACAATCTCTCGAGGGGGCATTATACCCTAGCATCACCAAGGCATACTGGGGCTGATTTTTTTTCATTTTCTTTCAAACAACATCGTCTCAACATTGTGTCAAAGATGGGAAAATGTAGACACTGAAAAATGTCTCATCAATTGCATACTGATTATTCATCTAATTAATTAAGCAATTCTTTAATTATTTGATTAAATTAATTATTTCTTTTGATCATCACATTCAACATTTCTAATTATTATATTGCTATTCTTTAATCAATTCATCATTTAATCAATCAAACCTTCTCAAATATTAATTAAAAATTAATTAATTAATTAATTATGACTTATTCCTTAGTTAAATATTTTTATTATTTAATTAAACTCATTTTTAATGTTTAAATAATTTCATTTAAATTATTTAAATAAATTAACAATTATTCCTTCAATCCTCAAATTCTTATTCTAATTAATTTTACCTAATTTCATTTCATTCTTCCCCAAATTCAAATTTCACTTCATTTCACTTAATTTCATTTCATCAAATTAACATTTCACCAAATCTGAATTTCAATTAATTTCATGTGCATTTTAGCATTCCAAAGTCCAAATTCAAATCCAAATTGAAAACGAAAATCAAATTCAACTTCAAAATCCTACAACACACGTTGAAAATCAAATTGATTGATCAAATCAGCTAACTATTTAGTTAACTTAGTTAACTCTTCAATCACCCATTTTCACTCAAAATCAGCTTTTTTTGACTAATCAATCAATTCAGTCTTCTAATCCATCTAATCAGTCATCTCCCCAATCAACCCAATCAATTGGATAATCGATTGAGTTCACTCTTCAATCAATTTGAGTTAACAAACCAATCAATTGATTTCACCGATCAATCAAACTTAGTTATCTATCAAGCAACACTTGAGTTCTATTTCTCACCTCCTTTGTGTTGAAAATCTATAAATTCAACCTCTTTCCTCAATTCAATCTAGAATCACAGTCTTTAAAATTATTGTCTATCTTATGCAGGAAATCCTAGTGCAACATCTAAGAGCCACCTACATCAGCAATATGGAGAAGAACAATGGAAGCGACAATACTATTGAGGGAGTATTTATTTGATTTGTTGTTTAATTCTCTTGATTAGTATTCTATTTCATTGGTTTATTTTTTAATCTATTAATTAGTTAAGAATTGGTGATTCATTCTTACTTCCCAATTAGCATAGATTTAATGATTTCAAGCATAAAACACTATGCATGCATTTATGACAGAAGGTTGATATATTGATCCAATTTGTTGAGATGCCTCATGACAATTGTAAGAGAATCTATAAATGACTATTTTGGGCTACATACATGGTTCCAAGGAGGTAGGCATAAGATTTTTCTAGGTGGTTTTGTTGCCTATTATTTAGTGATACCATAATGGTATTCACTCACATGTTTCTATAAAATGGGGCCTTGAGCTAGTGTTTTCCACCAAGTTTTGTTTATTTGTGTAGGTAACAAGGTGATCAAATTTTACAAAGGTTTACTTGCCCCTATTTAGACTTTTATCATCTTTTATTTTGAACTTTGTCTCACATATACTTTAAGGGTGTACTATTGTAATGTCTGCCAAAATACCCTAAAGAAACTAAACAATAATATACAAATGGAGATAATTTTCTTATTAATTAACCATCTAATAACAATTAATGAAACATATAACATCTCCATCTATTTACATTCATTAACCAATTAACCAATATGAACATACATCATTGTTCATTTCATCAAATAATGCAAGCAGAAATAACACAACATCAATAATCTTTCTCTAGGGTACTTTAACATCATTACTTAATTCATTTCCACAATAACATACTACACACATGGTAGGTATATTTCACCTTCATTAATGCATCACATTCTAATCCTTTAACCATGAGATATAAAACCTACAACATTGCTTATACATGTTTTCCTTTCTACAAATGCATCTATGTAAATCATTCCTATTTACTAGGTCCAAATAACATCTTCTAACATATTCACTTATTAATCTACGAAGACTCCTTTTCAAGATTATTTAACACTCTAACTAGCCTCTAAACACTCCATGAAATAATACAACTAGTTCATAATGCAATTCCATTATGTTCCAACTAAAATCCACTTATTTCCATGATTCATAAGATCACATCTCTACAATAGTACAAATACAATATGCCTAAGTTCTAATTTCCAACTACAATTCATCTTACAAATATGAGTACATTAAATACATCATGAGCATAGCTCTTTCTACTGCAAGAATCCATCTACTATATAAAAGAATGTTACATCACATACATTCCATCTTATTCATTACATAAATCTACTACAAGGTACATCCATAGTACATCATGAAGAAGAATCCACATCCACACAAGATGAATCCAAGAGAACATCCCAATGGCTAAAAAAAACCAACCTCCCGACCATGTGGAACCAAAGGAACCACCTCCCATGCTAGGAGATGACACAAGGTCACAACACATACTCTAAACCTAAGCTGGCACCTATAGCCAAGGAGACTAACCACACAAGGACTCTCAAGTAAAAACTCACACATACAACAAGAATGAACTCCCAGAGGCATAAAACTCATCAAGACATAAATGCATCCAATAAGCATAATAATATATCATAAGGGGGAAACACATGTAGGAGTGGAGTGTCATCACATGTCATCCTCATAACATAATAACATAATAATACAAGGCACTAGCCTGGTGGACATGTGGAGCCATCTCAACCTATGAGAGATTAAGGGAGATTAGCTTACTGTCTTCACGGCCTTCTCATGCTTATCCTAAAACATCCTCCCTAGGACTAAGTCATGAGGCACAAATCAATTTATCATCTTATCAATTAATCTAACTACCCAACCCATCAATTATTAGGTTATCACTTATTTACAAATCATGAAAAACTCCAATGTGCCCTAGTGGTCTAGACTTCATGCATCCTTACAAGGAACCTCATGCAAACCTATCTCTCGTGACCCTGGTCATCACAAGGAAGCCCACTCCTCCTAACATGGCCCAACAATAAATCACAAGAGGCTCTACCACATAAATACATGAAAATAATACTTAAAATAGCCAAAAATTTCCACACATACTCTCACAACATATGCAAGGTTACAACAACATCCATATAGCAAAATGAGCCTCTTGGCTAGCAATAAACAAAGGCATATCAAGCCATCAAATAAGAATAACATCACAACAAGGCCTACTCATTTTCTGGTCCGAAACAACATAGAAAATATCTCAATCATCCATGGCCTATCCACATGGAAGAGAGTCTAAATTATCCACAATGGTATAGAAAAGTAAATATACATAAACCATCAAAATATGTCAAGACTGATAAAAGCCAAATCTGGAAAAATATTAACAGACCTCAAAAATAGCTTCTGGTACAAAAATCAATTCGGGAAATTACTTCAAAAATGACCAAAACTAGGAAAATACAAAACACAATCAGGTTAGCGCTTTTGCCCCGCAGGACAGCGCTTATGCCACAAAGAACAACACAAATGCAACACAGGACAATGCTTTTGCATTCCAAAATCGCGCATATGCATTTTGAAACAACACTTATGTTTCCAGATTCATGCTTATGCATCCTAAAATAACACTTATGATGCGTAGAGCAACACAAATGCAATACAAAACAATGCAAATGTAATACAGAACAACGCTTTTGCACAAAACTTACGGAAAACTCAAATAACTTTCGGGTAAAATAATAAATTGCAGACTTAACGAAAAAGCTCAAAAAACATATGAAAAGAAATGCCTAGAAACAAAGAATACTTGGATATAAACACAATAAAATAACACATCCTATAAACGAAGATTTAAATCAAATAACTTCAGAACAAATTCTCACAGAGTCGTGGAATGCCATACACAGGAAACCAAAAACATATATTCCAGCAACTATACAAAACCCAAATAATATAAATTTCCTCCCAAAATATTTCCTTTCAGCAATAATAGAACTATAGAATTAAATATTATTTCAACCCAATACCCAAAACAATGCAGACATAGTGCATACACAAAGAAGCCATTGAAAACAAAATACAAAGTGAAGAACTCCAACCTGCAACTTAAAGTAATGGAAATGAAGCTGAAGAAGAGCTCCCACAAGCCAAACCAAATCCAATCCAAGCTCCAGCCAAATCCAATAGAGAAGAAAACCAAAACCAAGAAGAAAACTTGCTGGAGAAATTTTCCAGAGAAGAGCCAACCAACCCGAAAAACTTCACGGGAATGAAAATTAAAAAATAACAATAATCGAAAACCCTACCCTCAATTTCAGCCAATCAAAATATTCCATTTTGGAGTATATTTTACCAACCCACCATATAATATAATTTATTCACCCATTTTGAATTTAACCAATGAGAGTGAACGGTAGGTAAAGTAAATAAAATATACTTATCGAGCTAAGTGGGAATGTTTTATTTCTTTATTTAATTTAATATGTTCATACACCCTACTTAGGAATAAAAGTCAAACTATTAAATAAACATAAGTTGTAAATAAATAATCCAAAAGGGGATTAAAATCAAGTAAACCAAAAGCTAATAAAATAAATTAAAGAACTAAATAAATGTAAGATATCAATTAAATATTAAACCATAGAAAGCCAAATAAATAATTAATTAATTAAATACCATTAAAGATTAAATCACAAATGTAAAATAAATATTAAACAACAATAAAGCTTATCAGATATTAAATAATCATAAAATCAATAAACATTAATTATCAAATAAATGTAAATACCAAATAATTAAATATTCAAACTTATAAATTAAATACATTAAAATAACCATTACCAAATATAAAACTACACATCAAGAGCCACATAATTACTCTAACATAATGAAGTAAATCAATCAGCATAAATTGAACTCACAACCAAAAGACCAATCTTACTAACTGACATAGCAAATTATGCCAAGATAGTGACTACTCACGGTGAACAACTGAGACCTAGAGTATGTGAGGGGAAACTCATGCCATCTTTGAACCACATAAGCCATTGGAACTAAAGACATGCTCAGACCTATGAAGCCAGGTGGAGTCGATGTCTGGTACCTGCACATTCCTGCAACCATAAAATGACAATGCGACATATACATATATAGAAAAAGCAAGTGATAGAGAATCGCGATGACACATCCCGCTCGCAATGAGTGATGTGTAATCGTCTCTATCACGAAGATAGTCAAACAACAGTCAAACACATCTCATAAACATCTTATCATATGTAATGATGAAGTAGGGTTAGCGTAATCATAATCATCATCAAAACCATGATAAATCTAATCTATCAATAATCCATCACATAGTGAGCATATAAAATCCAATGAATACATATATCATGAAATCACATGATCAATCATGATAGTACCAACATCCATATAGATAATAAAAATAGCATATGTCCAATAGTGTCTAACATCAATCATGAATCACTGAAGCATATGAGTAATCATCATCCAAATCATCAAAATATAGTCTAGATAAGTCTATCAAACATAATATAAAAGTCAACTCTAGTCAAAATAAGTCAAATCGAGGGTGGACACTACATTCTCCCCTCCTTTGCCTAGGCTTACTCCTGGAATCTTGAGAACAAATAGGGATATAGCTCACTCATCCACACTGCATCCTCCTATGTAGCTGAAGAATCATCAATCGGATCCCACTGGACCCTTACATGCTCTACAGTCTGGCCTCTGAGGGACATATCTCTGTGCTAAAGAATGTGCACGGGCTCCATAGAAAGATGCCCATCCTCAACCTATAAGGCATTCCAATCCAACACATGCAAAATATCAGGATGATATAACCTAAAAACTAAAACTTGAAAGACATCATGGATGCGGGACAAGCTAGGTGGCAAGGCAAGGCGATAAGCCAGAGGATCAATCCGTTCCGAAATCTTGAAAGGTCCAACAAATCGAGGCACCAACTTAGAGCCTTTTCCGTAAGGGATCAGACTCTTTCACGGGTGAACTCACAAAAATACCCTGTCACCAATAGAAAATTGTCTGTCCACTTGATGAGCATCCACATATTTCTTCTATCTATCCTGAATGGTCAACAAATTCTCTCTAATGTGAGCCACCTACTCCTCCATATCCTGCAACATATCTGATCCAATACGTACTCTATCCTCTTAACGATCCCAACTCAAGGGCGTGCGACATGGTCTACCATATAATGCATGATAAGGAGTCATACCAATAGAGCTATGGTAACTATTATTGTACACAAACTCAACCAAATAGAGATAATCTTCCCAAGAAGACTGCTGATCCATCACGTACATTCTAAACATATCCTCCAAAACCTAGTTCACCCTTTATGTCTGTCCATATGTCTTGGGGTGATAAGTTGAACTAAAGTTCAACTGCATACCCAAATCATGTTGAAGAGTTGTCCAAAATGCTGATGTGAACACTAGATCGCAATCTAATATGATCGACGGAGGATTACCATGCAACCTCACAACTCCCTCCAAAAAAACTTGAGCTACTGTCACTGCTGTATACGAAGACCTGATCAGAGAAAAGTGTGCTACTTTGGTCAATCTATCTACAATGACCATAATAGCATCATGACGGCATGAAGACATGGGCAATCCAACTATAAAATCCATAGATATAATATCCCATTTCCATCTTGGAACCAAATGTGACTGTAATAATCTTATGGGATGTTGATGTTCTACCTTCACTTGCTAACACTCTAGGCAACATGCCACAAAATCTACAATATCTCTCCTTATACTAGACCAATGATATATCTGTCTCAAATCCGCGTGCATCTTCTTGACACCTGGATGTGCCAAGTAAGGTGCACGATGTGCCTCCGACGCGATCAAATCTCGAAGATCGTCTGATGGTGGAACATAAATGCATCCCAAATGCCTAAGAAGTCCATATGATTCCACTGAGCAACCTCCATATTTTCCCTCAAGAGATCTACCTGCGGCAACCTTTGCAATAATCTCCTGATACCATACGTCTGAAGGAAGGGCACTAATAATATGGCTCCTCAAATCCTCACTAAGAGACATTGCTGAAATCTCATGCCTCCTATGACTCAATGCATCTACTACCACATTCTCCTTACCCTGAATATATCTCACCTCAAATTCGTACTCACATAAGAACTCCATCCAACGCCTCTGCCTAGCATTCAAATTTGGCTACGTGAAGATATACTGCAAACTACAATGATCACTGTGCAACTCGAATCTATCCAAGAAGGAAGTGCCTCCATCTAACTGAAGAATGCACCATTGCCACTAACTCAAGATCATGGGTGGGATAATTCTGCTCATGATTCTTAAGTTTTCATGACTCGTATGAAATCACATGACCATCCTGCATCAACACTTCTCCTAGACCCTCCAAAGAAGCATCTATGCACACCACAAAATTCTCCAAAGGATCTAGCACTACTAAAATAGGTGCACTAGTCAAACGCTCCTTAAGGATCTGAAATGCTATCTCACATTGCTTTATCCAAACAAACTTCTTCCCTTTTCTTTGAAGAGAAGTGATAGGATGAGCTATCCTGGACAAATCCTAAACATATCTGCAATAATATCCTGCTAAAACCATGAAACTACACACCTCTCCCACATTAGTGGGTGTTGGCCAATTGACAATTGCCTGAATCTTTGAGGGATCAACTACGGTACCCTCTCCAGAAATCACATGACCAAGATACCTCACCTCTGTTTGGAAGAAATCACACTTCGCCAAATTGGCATATAGCTGATTCTCCCTAAGATATTGCAAAACCTGCCTCACATGATCCTCAAGCTCCTCAACCGATCTCGAATAAATCAAAATATCATCCAGAAATACTAATACAAAATTGTCCAAATACAACCTGAATACACCATTCATCAAGCTCATGAAAACTGAAGGTGCATTTGTGAGACCAAAAGGTACCACTGTGAACTCATAATGACCATATCTAGTGCAAAAAGTTGTGCGATGAATGTCCGCCTCCTAAATCCTCAACTAGTGATACCCGAACTTAAGGTCAATCTTAGAGAATATTTTAGCATCCTTAATCTGGTCAAATAAATCATCTATCTGAGGCAAGGGATATCGGTTCTTCACCGTCACCTTATTAAGTTGTCTGTAATCAATGCACAATCGAAGAGATCCATCCTTCTTTTCACAAATAACACAGGTGCACCCCAAGGGGACACACTAGGATGAATAAACCCCTTCAAACAATAACTCCTCCAACTGAACCCTCAACTCATAAAACTCTTGCGTAGTCATCCGACAGGGAGCTTTAGAAATAGGCTCAGCTCCTGGCACCAAATCAATCCAGAAATCTATATCTCTTCCTAGGGGGCATACATGGAATCTCACTAGGAAAAACATCAGCAAAATCCCAAAGAATGGGATGTTGCTGCAATAAATCCTTTGAGCTAACTCCCTCATCCACATCCTTCACTCTAACCGCAAAAAATTGGCAACCCTTAGGTGCACACCTCTTTATCTGCATAGCAGAAATCATGTGAAGAGAGATAGGTCTCTGAATACCTACAATCTCCACACTCTTCCCACTATCATCCTTCCACTACACTCTCTTACCTCTACAATCTATCTGCGCTTGTTGAGATCCAAGCCAATCTATACCAAGAACCACATCATAAGATCCCAAAGACATAACATGAAGATCCATAGAAGTAGGGCAATCTCCTAAGACTAAAGGACAATTGAGCACAAGGGAATCCACTACCACTTTGGACCTTGTGGCTAACTCTACCTACCACCTATCGTCTTGCTTTGTCATAGCAAGCCTGCATCACTCTACTAGAAAAGGGGAAATAAAAGAGTCTGACACTCCAAAATCAAATAACACTGAACAAGAGATACCACCTATCACACCTGATGTCTCAACAATGGTGGCCTGATGCTCAGCTTGACGGTTATCAACTGCCGCAAAAATGCGATAAGACCTGTTTCTATCTCCAATTGTAGGCTTGGAAGTAGTTGGCTTCTACTACCCTGACATCTGAGAAGTACACTGAGGAAAATGAACGACAATGTGACCTAGTTGTCCACATGCGAAGCAATCTCTCCTGACAAACACTTTACTACCCGGTGCTATACTCAACTGCTGAACACTGCCTCTACTAGAAGTTGGCTGCAAACTCTATGTTGGCTGAGGAGTAGGTCTCCTGTCACGTTGACGATTGTGACTCCTATCAACCTGAAATCTGGCACCTCGAGCAAAACTCTGCTCCTGAGAAAACCTCTTCTTAAACTGTTGACCACTACGGAAAGAAGAAGAATGGCTCCTAGCATATCCTGAAGATTGTTGTTGTGGTCCTCTCACCGTAGATCCTATAACAAGTGCACTAACTGTCTGTCCTCCAGTTGCTCCTCCTGAAGCTACTGAAAGATTCTCCTCTGCTAGTCTCGCCTTCTTCACAGTTGCCTCCAAGGTCTTAGGTTCGTGCATCCGAACCTCTCCACCAATATGATCATTAAAACCTCTCATAAAGTGCTCAATCAACATTGGCTCATCATCTACATATCCAACATACTATCTAAGCTCAAAGAATCTGTGCTCATACTGCTCCACAGTCATCCTCTGCTATCTCAAATCGTGGAACTCATCGGCCTTCCTCTACCTCCAATGATCTGAAAGAAATCTAGCATGAGACCACTCCAATAATAACTCCCAAGATATCATTGCTATGTCCAAATGAAAATTTTGTTCTTCCATGTGCCACCATGTCGTTGCAAAATCACGAAGATGCAAAATCGCACATCTTGCCTTGGTGTTACTGCTACACTGATGCATAGCAAAACACCTACCTAAGTCTAATAACCATGTCTCTACCTCCATGACACTGCCTAAGCCATCAAAGTTATGAGGATGAGTCCTATTCAGATCTCTGATGTGACTAGCTGCAAGCGCCTCCTGATCCACCTCAATTCTCCTCTTAGGAGAACATGAACGCTCTCTCTCTCGATGCTCTGAATGACGAGATCCCTCCTGCTGGTTCTCCTCCTATCTCAGTCCTAGGTGACCAAGAAGTTCCTGAACCACGTTCACCAACTGTGGAATCAGATCATCTCTAGGCTGCTCCTGCTCCTGTTCCTCATGGTGTGACTCTTCAAAAACCTCAGGGCGAGGGTTCCTATGAGTACCCATGCGACCAACACGATGATGATCTCTACCCCTAACAGGCATCTTATCTAATAAAATGTAAAGAAAACTATAAGCTAACATCTAAGGGAACTATAAAAAGAAAATAAATAACTGGGATAAAATTGTTGGGCTACCCCATGCCAAATGCTAAAATTTACAATGGGCTCAATCGAAACTAGAGTACCTAGTGTTGAACATGGGTTCTGATACCAAGTTGTAATGCTTGCCAAAATACCTTAAAGAAACTAAACAATAATATACAAATGGAGATAATTTTTTTCTTAATTAACCATCCAATAACAACTAATGCAACATATAACATCTCCATCTATTTACATTCATTAACCAATATGAACATACATCATTGTTCATTTCATCAAATAACGCAAGCGGAAATAACAAAACATCAATAATCTTTCTCTAGGGTACTTTAACATCATTACTTAATTCATTTCCACAATAACATACTACACACACGATAGGTATATTTCACCTTCATTAATGCATCATATTCTAATCCTTTAAACATGAGATATGAAACCTACAACATTTCTTATGCATGTTTTCCTATCTACCAATGCATCTATGTGAATCATTCCTGTTTACTAAGTCCAAATAACATCTTCTAACATATTCACTTATTAATCTACAAAGAATCCTTTTCAAAATTATTTAACACTCTAACTAGCCTCTAAACATTCCATGAAATAATACAACTAGTTCATAATGCAATTCCATTATGTTCCAACTAAAATCCACTTATTTCCATGATTCATAAGATCACATCTCTACAATAGTACAAATACAATATTCCTAAGTTCCAATTTTCAACTACAATTCATCTTACAAATATGAGTACATTAAATACATCATGAGCATAGCTCTTTCTACTACAAGAATCCATCTACTATATAAAAGAATGTTACATCACATACATTCCATCTTATTCATTACATAAATCTGCTACAAGGTACATCCATAGTACATCATGAAGAAGAATCCATATCCACGCAAGATGAATCCAAGAGAACATCCCAATGGCTAAAAAGCACCAACCTCCCGACCATGTGGAACCAAAGGAACCACCCCCCATGATAGGAGATGACACAAAGTCCCAACACATACTCTAAACCTAAACTAGCACCTATAACCAAGGAGACTAACCACACAAGGACTCTCAAGCAAGAACTCACACATACAACAAGAATGAACTCCCAAAGGCATAAAACTCATCAAGACATAAGCATAATCATATATCATAAGGGGGGAACACATATAGGAGTGGAGTGTCATCACATGCAATCCTCATAACATAATAGCATAATAGTACAAGGCACTAGCCTGATTGACATGTGGAGCCATCTCAACCTATGAGAGACTAAGGGAGATTAGCTTACCATCTTCACGACCTTCTCATGATTATCCTAAAACATCCTCCCTAGGACTAAGTCATGAGGCACAAATCAATTTATCATCTTATTAATTAATCTAACTACCCAACCCATCAATTATTAGGTTATCACTTATTTACAAATCACGAAAAACTCCAATGTGCCCTAGTGGTCTAGACTTCATGCATCCTTACAAGGAACCTCATGCAAACCTATCTCTCGTGACCTCGGTCATCACAAGGAAGCCCACTCCTCCTAACATGGCCCAATAATAAATCACAAGAGGCTCTACCACATAAATGCATGAAAATAATACTTAAAGCAGCCAAAAACTTCCACACATACTCTTACAACATATGCAAGGTTACAACAATATCCATATAGTAAAATGAAACTCTTGGCTAGCAATAAACAAAGGCATATCAAGCCATCAAATGTTGTCATCAAATAAGAATAACATCACAGCAAGACCTACTCACTTGCTAGTCCAAAATAACATAAAAAATATCTCAATCATCCATGACCTATCCACATGGAAGAGAGTCTAAATTATCTACAATGGTATAGAGAAGTAAATATACATAAACCATCAAAATGCATCAAGACTGATAAAAGCCAAATCTGGAAAATATTAACAAACCTCAAAAATAACCTCTGGTACAAAAATCAATTTGGTAAATTACTTCAAAAATACCAAAACTGAGAAAATACAAAACACAGTCAGGTTACCACTTTTGCCCCGCAGGACAACACTTATGCCACAAAGAACAACGCAAATGCAACACAGGACAACACTTTTGCATTCTAGAATCACGCATATGCATTCTGAAACAACACTTATGTTTCTAGATTCATGTTTATGCATCCTGAAACAACGCTTATGCTGCGTAAAGCAGCGCAAATGCAATATAGAACAACGCTTTTGCAGAAACAACGCTTTTGCACAAAACTTACAGAAAACTCATATAACTTTTGGGTAAAATAATAAATTGCAGACTTAATGAAAGGGCTTGAAAAACATATGAAAAGAAACACCTAGAAACAAGGAATGCTTGGGTATAAACACAATAAAATAACTCAGCCTATAAACCAAGATTTAAATCGAATAACTTCATAACAAATTCTCACAGAACTGTGAAATGCCATACACAGGGAACCAAAAACATATATTCCAGCAACTATACAAAACCCAAATAATATGAAGTTCCTCCCAAAATATTTCCTTTCAGCAATAATAGAACTATAGAATTAAATATTATTTCAACCCAATACCCAAAACAATGCAGACATAGTGCATACACAGAGAAGACATTGAAAACAAAATACAAAGTGAAGAACTCCAACCTGCAACTTGAAGTAATGGAAATGAAGCTGAAGAAGAGCTCCCACAAGCCAAACCAAATCCAATCCAAGCTCCAGCCAAATCCAAGAGAGAAGAAAACCAAAACCAAGAAGAAAACTTGCTGGAGAAATTTTCCAGAGAAAAGCCAACCAACCCAAAAAACTTCATGGGAATGAAAATAAAAAGACAACAATAATCCAAAACCCTGGCCTCAATTTCGACCAATCAAAATATTCCATTTTGGAGTATATTTTACCAACCCACCATATAATATAATTTATTTACCCATTTTGAATTTAACCAATGAGAGTGAAGGGTAGGTAATGTAAATAAAATATACTTATCCAGCTAAGTGGGAATGTTTTATTTCTTTATTTAATTTAATGTGTTCATACACTCCACTTAGGAATAAAAGTCAAACTATTAAATAAACATAAGTTGTAAATAAATAATCCAAAAGGGAATTAAAATCAAGTAAACCAAAAGCTAATAAAATAAATTAAAGAATCAAATAAATGTAAGATATCAATTAAATATTAAACCATAGAAAGTCAAATAAATAATTAATTAATTAAATACCATTAAAGATTAAATCACAAATGTAAAATAAATATTAAACAACAATAAAGTTTATTAAATATTAAATAATCGTAAAATCAATAAATATTAATTATCAAATAAATATAAATACCAAATAATTAAATATTCAAACTTATAAATCAAATACATTAAAATAACCATTACCAAATATAAAACTACACATCAAGAGCCACATAATTACTCTAACATAATCAAGTAAATCAACCGGCATAAACTGAACTCACAATCAAAAGACCAAGCTACTAACTGACATGGCGAATTATGCCAAGATGCTAACTACTCATGGTGAACAACTTAGACCTAGAGTATGTGAGGGGAAACTCATGCCATCTTTGAACCACATAAGCCATTGGAACTAAAGCCACGTTCAGACTTGTGAAGCCAGGTGGAGTCGATGTCTGGTACCTGCACATTCCTGCAACCACAAAACGACAATGCGACATATACATATACATATATAGAACAAGCAAGTGATATAGAATCGCGATGACACATCTCACTCGCAATGAGTGATGTGGAATCGTCTGTATCACGAAGACAGTCAAACAATAGTCAAACACATCTCATAAACATTTCATCATATGTAATCATGAAGTACGGTTAGTGTAATCATAATCATCATCAAAACCATGATAAATCTAATCTATCAATAATCCATCACATAGTGAACATATAAAATCCATTGAATACATATATCATCAAATCACATGATCAATCATGATAGTACCAACATCCATATAAATAGTCAAAATAACATATGTCCAATAGTGTCTAACATCAATCATGAATCACTGAAGCATATGAGTAATCATCATCCAAATTATCAAAATATAGTCTAGATAAGTCTATCAAGCTAAATATAAAAGTCAACTCTAGTCAAAATAAGTCAAATCAAGGGTGGACACTACAACTATTGTCTTTTTAGTTTATAAAAAAATAATAAAGATTTATAAATAAAGAAAAAATATCCACAAATAATTCACAGAAGTCCAATTATCACATGTCAATATGGGATGATTTTGAATGTATATTCTAGCTTTAAACTTATGAAATCGTAAAGAAGTTATTTTTGTTTTGTGAAGATGAATTCTAGCTTGACACATCCTTTCTTTGCAAAACCTTTACATTATAGATCTAGTTTTTGTTGCATACAAAAAGCATCTAGTTTTTGTTGCATACAAAAAGCATTATTATTACAATGTTGTTTAATTAAGGAACAATGCTTAGATTTTATGGTAGGAACAAACACAACGCCTCGCTTGTTTAACTAAGTAACTTGTTCTAGATTTTATGATAGGAATCAGACGTAATGCATCTCTTGTTTCAACTAGATTTTAATTTATTTTTCAAACAATTTGAATGATTTCCATCATATCATCTCCCATATAATTAAAAAAATTGACTACAGAAAAATGATCTCTCTAACATAACTTAATTAAAAATCATTAACATAGCTATTTAACTTACAAACTTAATTACTAATTGATTTGTGGGGGGAAGCACCAGTCGCTGTTATTGATAACTTCGTGCACCCTAAGCTTCTAAGCGGTACAACGGATTTCAATAATTTATTTTTGGTTGTCTTTGCATGCAACTTAATTGCTTATAGCTATTGTTCTAGCTTTTGAGTAGTAAAAACGAACATTGTGGGATTTGTTATGCGCATAAGGATCAAAAAGTGGTCATTTCAAAATATCATCCAAAACATATTCCCTATTGCCCCATTACCTATTCGCTTTGATAACCAAAAAACTTGCACAATTGATCCAATGCTTATGCACAAATGCCTCACTATGTGATCTTTTAGTGGTTTTTTAACTAATGAAATCCAATGAACAGTAATTGAAACGTACACAGATATGTGATACTCCTCCCCCTACTACCCTATTTCATTTAAAAATATATAATTCTATAAAACTATTTTAAAAATTGACCACTCCATTATTTATTTATTTAAACACGTTGACAGAAGTCAAGCTTTATTTAAATGCAATCAAATCTAGTGAAGATATTGTTGTCCGTGACAACTATATATAAATCTAAAGTTTTGGGTTTATTAAGCGGGAAGAAATTAATGCCCTCACAACCCAATCCCAACACATTCACCAAATCGAATCTTTTCACGGACTATTCAACTATAAATCTGTCCCATCCTTGGCATATACACAAAAATATATCCATCCTCGACATACTCACTGTATATCCATCCTTTCAATCCAAGTTTGTACAGCTATCCAATAGTGCGTTACCACGTTACATAGTCAATTCAGGGCCCCCATTATTAAAAAATTGAAAAATTGGTGGTCCCGTCTACAGTTGTTGTGTTTGCCAGCCATGTCAAATATTATAAATACTTTCTGTCAACTGACGTGTAATTGCACATGCTTTGCTGTCCTTGGCTGTGACGTGGACCTTCTTTTGCGGTTTATTTTTGGCCCTTTGTGTCTTCAAATACACGCCTTGATTGGAGGGGTATATATACAGTTTTGTCTCTTATACGCCAGCGAATAAATATATATTTTTAGTGTATATATACTTTGGTAAAGGTTGAAAGGGAAGGGGCCACGTAGGGGAAACTTGTCCTTAGCTCCAAAATCAACTTGCAACGGAATTTTGTTTTAATATTGCAAAGGGGTCTACATTTTTCTAATAGAAAGTTCTCGAATCAATTAAAAATTTAATTTGTATATTTTAATTTTGAAAACTAAAGGGGCGTATCATTTTTAAATAGAATTTTTTTAAGTCAAAGCTTTAATTATAGAATATTTTCTAATAATAATAGTAAATTGTGCAATTTGATTTAAAATATTGGCATTTAAAATTATAAGATAAAATATTATCAACTATTATTATAATATAGAAATATCATAACTTATTGTATAGTTTAATTTTTAAAATAAATTATATTATAATAACTATTAAAAAATATATATTATATTTGTATGTATACCAATCTTTGTTACATCGTAGAAGTTACTCTTACTCTCTTACAAAACAAATTTGAAAAAAAGAAGATTCAATAAAAAAATTATATAATTTTAATTTCTATGCATAAATGTGAAAGATGCATTGCACTTTGTTTTTCAAATGTTCTTGTGATTTGGATTTTTTCAACATAGGAGTTGACGTAAAAGAAAGATACTCTCACTTAGAAATATTAAAATTGGCATTTATAAATCTATTGAGTTGTTTAATTTTAGTGGTTATTGTAGATATATAAAATTGATCAACATTTTAATGATATATATTTTTTGTATTATATTAATTCAATTGTAATTACACATCATCTTAATATTAATTAATAAAAGAAATTATTATATTATTTAATTAGTTAGAGTATAGTTTTTGACATTCCTTCTATCATTCAATTAATTAAATAAATTATATTTATTCAATTAGGCTAGCATTGTAAGTTCATTTGTTTTAATTGATTAAAAATCAAATTATTTTATTATTTATTCTAAAGCTCCAAATTCTAATTTAATGTCCCATTAATAGCACAAAAATGTCTCATCCACAATTAAAAATAAAAAATAAATACAAGTCTCTAATCCAAAATGATGTTGGCATTCAATCCCAGTCATCAAATAAACTAAACGAATCCTAGCCACCTGGCATCTCCAACTATCTTCAATCTAAATTCAAGCTAACTTTTAATCTCAACCAACATCCAATCAAATCAATCCCAACCCTCCAACTACCAACCACTGCCATTAAAACTCACTTCTCTCCCAAATTCAAATTCAAATTTTTTCTCTAGAAATCTTATCTATCCATCCAAAACTAATTCCAACCCTACATTTATCCTTGTCAAATCTATAAATCGAATAATTCTTAAGCCATTGCAAGGAAGAAGACTGGATGCAATCAAGTTATGCTAAAATTCTTGAGTGGACAAATTCATCGTTTTCGTTAGCAAATAATGAACACATACGTGGCATTAAGAGGTTGTTGGTAAGAGAGTTTTGTTGTTATCTTATTATTTTATTTGCATTCTCTTGATTTGGAATGGAATCATAGAATGGAGTGGAAGGTATACTTTGTCATTGATATGAAAGTTGATCATGAAATAGAGTGGAAAGGATGGGGTGACGAGATGGAAGGGGATGATTAGATGAGATGCAATAGAAGCTTTGATCTAGACATGTAAGGGGATCCAAAAAAATGATTTCAATTAATAGAAAGATTGAGAGAAAATAGCTTCAAATTAAGGGATTGACATAGTTCATAAGGTGTGGATGGTGTTATGGGGGAGGAATGGTGGGACTCTTCAACTAAGGTAATTGGGGGGATATGAGATTCATGAGGTTTATGAGATTGGGGTTTGTCTTGATTGAGAGTTGGAGGTGGATGCATGACACGGGGAGATTGCACAACTTTGTATAGGGGTGGAGATTTAGCCTTCTCTTCCAAATAGTCCTTGAATTTTTTCAGAGTAAGTGGATTAGGCTTAGATGGAGGATTGTGATTCTCATTTGGAGGATTGTAGTATAAGGGAACTTGATTGTGGGTAGAGGTGATGGAGGGATTGTACAAAAATGAAGATTAGGATATCGACAAGGGAGGCGGTGGAGATACAGAGGTTGGTTTCCTACATTAATAGACTCATTTTTGGTAGTTTCCCTATTCAAACTTGAAGTTACCAAGGAACCATACATACAAATAAATAAAGAGTCATTAAATATGCTAGGTACACTTAGCATATGAAATGGATGCATAAGAATATTGTGTTTAGTTTAGAACACAATCATGAAATTGAAAGTAGTAGAGATTCATAGAGGCATACCATCACAAAGCTTCCTTGACCAATAAGGTAAATCAAGAAAAAAACAATAGTTGTTGCTATTGGACTTAAATATGCAACAAAAATCCAGTATTCAGAGGACAATGTCACCTATGATCACATGATTGATTGGAACACCTTGCAAGTGTGGGATCTAGGAGTGGTCGTGATCAAGCCACTTAGAGTACTTGAGGCACATAAGCTCCACTGATGTAATTGTTAGGTCACATGGTGCAAGGTCCAGTAGGACCAATATTTAGAGGACATTGCCACCTAGGAGGATTGTGAAGAAATCCTTTAGAAATTCCCTCATCTTTTTAATGTTTTTAATAGCTAAAGACTTTATGTGATGTTGATTAATGCAAGACTTTTTATTTTATGTTTATGTTAATACTTAACCATCAAGGATAATGATTCACAAGGGGGGGATATGTTACATGATCCCTCTTTCATGGACATTTCATTTTTTGTTCAATTGCATGATTAGAGATATGATGATGCTAATTGAAGTTATTGAGAACATTTGTTTGATGAATTTTATAGAATGAATGATATTAATTGAGCAATTAATGCTTTTTTATATGGATACTTTGTAATGTTAAAATATTATGTCTAACTACCTTCGCATGTCTAAGTGGATGTAGGAAATTTTATCACCCTCAGAGAAGGGAAGGAGAGCATAATTAGGGAGAGGGGCACAAACATGGGAAATAGTCAAAGTTGCCATCATTGCCAAGATTCATGAGATAAGTAATATTTTAGGGTTTATTTGGTTTCCCTAGTTGTTAGGGTCGAGTTAGTATTATGTCGATAAGTTGTGAAGGCCCTGCCAACTAGTTGGTTCCGTCAAGGTTGTAGTCCTTATGTTAATCATCTTTAATATTAAAATTTATATTATGATTTAACTTATAATCTTATTGATATAAGTAAATGCATTTGATTTGAGAGTATCTTAATACTCAACTAATTTCATTAATCAATAATAACAATGTGTATAAATATATATACAAAGAGTACACACACACACACTATTTGTGTGTGTGTGTGTATACAAATTTATGTATACATATGTTTATACATACATACATACATACATACATGCATGCATGCATACACCTAAAATTGTTCTAGCTTAATTAAATAAATATTTCATTTATTTAATTATTTTATCCTAAGCCTTCCATTAATTAAATAGATCTTTATTTATTTAATTAATTCACTTATCTTGATGCAAGAGCATCCAAGGTGTAAGAGCAATATTGCATCACCAAAGAATATTGTTTATTTGTTAATAAGGATTATTTTTGGTAAATTGGAGCTAATGGTGAAGGAATCATCCCAATATCTTGTGGAGTTTGGAAGTTATTCAAATTTTCTAGAAGATTTCTCCAATAAAAATTCAAATGCATTTTTGAGGGTCTTAGAGGCCCCAGATTGGGTCAAATGTGTGGATATTATGGATTTGTCAAAAGTTGGTGTAGATCTCTGTGTAATCTTTCTGACGATATATGATAATTGAAAATCCAACGGTTGGATTAAAAGATATGGCCTTCGGAATTTGTGCTACTTAAAGAGAAAAATAAAATTAAAAAATAAAAATTCTCAAAATATCCCAATGGATGCCAAAACCCATTCTGGGCATATTCTTGGCATATTCCAATATAGAGAAATGAGATACAAAAGTAGTTAGCCTTAAAAGGAGGAGTTACACTTTCCAGAACATTCTAGGCCGTTAAACATCACAAATAAAGAAGGCTAATGGGGGTTACTGGGGGACGATTCCTATAGTGTAGATTGTGGCTCTGGCTTGCGGATTATTGTAATGAGAATGCCTATGTGATTGTTGCATGTTATTTTCTGAATGTTGTAATTTCATTTCATTGAGATAATAGAAATCAAGTATTTCTTTCTTGCATTTTCCTATCTATTTTCTTTGTTTTTGTTGTGTGTTTGGGTTTATTAGGGGAGTGTCCTTCATCATATCCTCTTATAGCCTATCCCTATTTAGATAAATACTTCTATTTATTTAAATTATCCTTTCCCTAAATTAAATAAATATTTTTATTTATTTAATTAGCCCCACCTCTTTTATTAATTAAATAAATCTTCATTTATTTAATTAATTCATTAGCATTTTTCCTCTATGACACTTGTCATTCATCTCTTAATTTACCTTTAACAACCTCTCCAATATTTTTCTATTTTCTATGCCTACCCTCTAATCTTAACCAACCATTTATCCATCCACCTCTTAATCCTATCCCTCTATTTTTAGGGTACTCGCTATAAAAGAGGATCCTTTTATCTTTATCAATCCCTAATCTTAATGCTCGTGTGAATCTTCATAGCGATCAAGCATCTACACAACCACAATCTGTTCTTTATTGAGCTCTTATACACATATAAAATCTGAGAGCAACCAACATATCAAAGCAAGATCAATGAACATATGAAACAATGGAGATCAAACCCTAATGAGCATGTGAATGGTATAATCTTTCATATTTGTTGCTTTGCATGTTTTTTAGGTTCTTCATTGGTGTATGGTGGATTTCATTGTATAATAGGATTTTATATGATTGAATCTTGTGTGGTTTTACAATATTTTAGTCTTCCAATTTTATTGTATACAACACACACACACACATACGTCATACATATATGTATATGTACATACATATATGTATGTATGTATATATATTGCTGGTTCCCAAATCAACAAATCCACAAACCCTAAATATTTAGCCAATTTCTCATCCACAGGTTCAAGGGTGGATTTGACCAACGAACGAGATTCAATCACAAGACTGAAATCTCCTGCACTTTTGGCTTTGCAAGACCAAGGCGAGTGTACCTAAGTAATGCCTAACTAGCTTATGACCTTCAACATTCATGGCATTACAAGTTTCAGTAGATATCCCATTGTGTTTGTGCCGAGGAAAGTGTATGATTCTTCAAATTTGGCTACAATCTTGGCTTCTAAACTCTCACTCAACATTTAGGATGGGTTTCTATACTAAACCTACTCCTACAAACATAAAAGAAATAATATAAAATAAAAGAGACTTAAGAGAGCGGATTGATTCTGAAAATTGGGAGGAAACCCCATTATCGGTGCCTTCATCAGGGTAGCAGAGTCAAGTTATAGCTAATAGACGTTAAGCACAAATAGACCAACATATAACTAGTGGTTTCTCACTATTAATGCTTTACACCAACACCCCCTATTATAGTTTTATTGCAGCCATTCTTACATATCCTACATGCACACAACACCATTTCATTATCCTGTAAAAAGCATTTTAATCTCTTCATTGAAGATAAAAAGAGATAAGATAAACACTTGAGCTTGCAAGGACAAAACAGAGGATCCTTGATCATCTATTTCATAGAATAGTGAGATTACATGCTAGAGACAGTTATAATAAAAACATTGAAAATGTGTATGCTCTATGTTTATACACTATTTGAAATGACAAAATAACTACAAGATGAAAAATGAACCTCTAACTTACTCTTAACCTTCAATTGTACATGGAAGCCTTGCCTCCAGAATTACACCAAAATTACATCAAAATTGAACCCCCTCTCACTGGTCGTAAATTCCATTTTATAACAACAAGGGAGCAAAACAAGATACAGGCTAGATGAGACACATGTCACAATTAGATTGCATAAGATTATAATATGCCCTAAGGAATCAATCCTTGTACCTTGCATGCAATCTCTCTGGATGCATTGAATGTGAGCAGTTGCAGTAGTACCCTTTGGAGTCGTGAGCCTACAACCACCCTGAGAAATCTTCTTGAGCCTCGAAGAAAATCTACCTTCTTGTTGATTAGCTTCCATCATAGATTTGATCTTCTATCATATCTCGAGTTGATCATCTGAGTCTAGATTACTACATTTAGTAGCCTTCACCTGCCCCTATCCTTACATCATGTTGATTGGAAACCCTTGATGTGCTCGAGGTCATGAAATCTGATCAACTAAAGATCATGCAATCCTCTTGAGCCGCACACTCAATCCTCTACTGGTTCTCCATTAAATGCAACCCCCTTCCTTCTTGGTCTTTTCACTCTAATCTGATCCGATTTGGCTACAAACCTCTATCTGCAGTGCATCAACACAACAATTCTATCGGTGACATCTCTCCCTTCGACGGGTGGAAATGTGACCCAATCAATACATGCCACATCTTCAAAATCTTCCCCTCTGCCCTCTGGTCAACCTTTGTCAGCTTCCCACATGGACAATTTGACTATCAACCTGTAAGCAGGCATGTTCGGTGCAAGTTATGTGCTCTCAACATCAATCCTTCTGCAAGCTATTAGGATTGCATATCCTCCTTGTAGCTATGACCCCTGCAGGATCTTCTTTCTCAAGTTTTCCTGGATATAGGATAGCAGGGTGTATTGTTTTCTCCATCTTATGTTCCCTCGCAGAGTCATTTTACTTTGGCTTTAATCATCGTGGGATAGGGAGAGACACCATTCGCTATACCTTTATGTTGCCCCATAGTTCTTTCTAATGCCCCTTTTCCCCCATGCGGGGTGGTGGGGGGTCCTTTCTGCCACACATATTTCTTACCCCACATGGTGTGTTTGGTGCCTTCTCCCACCATGCGAGGTGGCGGGGAACTCTATCCACCTCACCAACTTTCTTATCCTGCAGTGGCCCTTTGAATGCCTCTTTGTGCCTTGCGGGGTAGCGGTGGGAGAGACTTTCTTCTTTCCCCACTATCACGCACTCGTATTTGTGTATCCCTGCTAGCCTTGCGGGATGGTGGGGAGGCTCCTCCTTTCCCCCTTTGCTTTGCCCCATGACAGTCTATTGATTTCTCTTGAGAGTGTGCAAGGTGGTGGGGTATGATCCCTCCCCTGTTGTCCTCCACTTACCCCACATTGCTTGACTTGGGGCCTTTGAGAGCATGTAGGGTAGAAACCATGTCGCCATGACTCATCTCTTGTCACATTGAAAATAACACATCGGTATAGCATGCATTGACCAAAGAGAAGAAATAATAGTCTTATCGAAAGACCAACTCCTACCAAAATCCAAGTCTTGTCACCAACACAGAGGGCTCGTCACAACAAAAAGAGAGAGCTATTGGTATAAGCATGAAGAGCTGATAAAGGTCAAACGGGTCTTGCCGATAGACCACCTTACACTGAAATCAACCATCTCGGACAGAGAGCAATGCAGACACACCGAAAGAAGAAAGCCACATCACTAAGGGCCCCAAATGAATAGATTACTGCTAAGGTGGATCAATGAGCACTTGCCAATTGGATATCTGCAAACAAATGGACAATGTGGACTCGTCTATCGGGGGTCAGAGGTTGGCCAAAAGTTAGAAGTGAGAGAAAAAGGACTCAACCACATCCCACTCTAAATGAACCAACACATGCTCACCACCTGGACACCCGTAGACACTCGGACAACGTGGGCCTGACTATCGGGGTCAGAGGTTGGTCAAAACTCAGCATGAAAACATAAACGACTTCCTCTTTTCCATTTGGGTGTGATAGGCTAATAAGGGACAAACTTGTTGACAGACACTCTCACACCAAAATCCAGGCTGTGTCGCTAACAAGAGACCTTTGTCACACCAAAAAAGGGACATATCAGCATAACATGTGAAGGCCGGTAGGAAGTTAAAATATTCTTAGTGAAAGATGATGTCTCATCAACAAGGAGTTCATGTTGATGAGACAAATGCGCGATCTCGCTGAAAACCGCCATTCACATGCATTTTCAACATTTTCCAGCATGCGACACTTGTGTAGCTAACACAATGTGTTATGCACAACTGTGGCCAATACTCTTTGTAGCTGCATAGAAATTAAAATGGTGTGGTATCTTGCAAAATGGGATTCTGAGTAACAAAAATAAAAATTTCTAACCAGGGGCTTTAAAATCTGGCAAGATTTTTGAGGTCCCAATATATATATTTATGAATTTATTTCATATATATGCTTATATGATATACATATCGATATAATCAATGTTTCAATAATTCAAATTTGAATCTTGGGAGACATAGTGGAAATGGCTTTTAAAGTTGAACTCTCCATGTTATGCATATTAAGTGTTGATCTTACTCTTGAGTTGGCATCGTTCTTTATCATCGTGGGTGGTGGCTGATTTCATAGTGAAAATAAGGTAACAACAAAGAATGTAATTGAACCATGGCTTACTTTCTATCATTTACTTTGTTTTAGAATCTGGCCATATAAAGCATGAGCCGATTTGGGAAAAACATCATATCACCATTATGTTCAAAATGAATTACTGGTAAAAAAAAACATAGTGAATAGTCGATCACAGGGTAGCTCATTCCTTGGACAAGAGGGATTCTCAATTGAGAAGAATCAATCACTTCATTCATTCTTTGTCAAGCTACATTGTAGGCATGTTTCATTACCAATCAAACTATTCTTTGCCAAGCTCTTATATGCATTTTATCAGTACTTCATATCAATCTGTAATAACATTATTTCTTGCAAATTTATTCAAGCATTTTAATCATTTGTAGCCTAGGCACTGCTGCGGGATGCCCCGCCTTCCCTGCTATAACCGCCGCCCTGTGCAGAAACCTCTCCACCGCCCCCTATGCCATGATAAAACTCCGCCCTCTGTGTCATCCCATGGCCACCGCTCCCTTCTCAACCCTGCACAAAAAAAAAATATAGAACACACACACACATGGCCCAACCCAATTTTCGGGTTAGGGCAAGACACACATAAATAAATAAATAAAAGATGTGTGGGATGTGTAAAAACAAGTAAAAGAGAAGTTAGGATTTTATCTTTTTAATATAAAAAAGAAGGGGGAAACCCTATTCGGATTTTGAATAGGGTGTCCCCATAGACTTTAAACAAGATTATTATTTTATTTATCAACTCTTTAAAATCTTTTATGGGGTTATATATATATATATATATATATATATATATATATATATATATATATATATATATTGTTATATCTTCTTAAAGTAATAGTACATAGTTATATATGTAGTCACACACACACACACACACACACACACACATATATGACTTATAAATTAAGATTTTAATTGGATTAATTAATCAAATAGTGAAATTTCTTTTGTTATTGAGTAGAGTATTTACTAAGGGCTTTATTTAAAAGCTAGTTTTAGAACCCTTCTTGGGTTTGAATACTATTGGGGAATAAAAAAATAATTACTTTGGAAATAGTTAGCCTTAGAAGATAAATTTTATTGGCCAACTTTAATAAAATTTTATAGCACAATTTCACTATGGGATTCATCGACCCTAAAGTCAAATTTTAGGCAAATTATAATTATTGTTAAAATAAATAATAGATTTATAACACTAAGAGCTAGGGCTAATTAATTTAGTCCCTAGGCGATTAATAGGCTTTTTGTGATTATATTATCTCTTGCAAATTTATTTAGAGATTATTGTTTAAACGAAATTATTATTATTTATTATTTGGTGAGATAATAATAATTCTTTGGAGAATTAATAATCTGCATCTAATTAGGATCATCTCACTTGCTCGATCTAATGTATAGATTTCTATTAGTTGAAAAGAAAACCAAACTTAGTTAAGACAAGACTTGATAATGCGTTATTTAGTAAATTTAGTTTTATTAGGTTAAGTTTAAAAAAAAAAAATTTATTCCATTTGTGCCCAAAAGTTTGGGCATCCGACTCATCCTAGCATTTCTATTATTTTCATGATGAGACTATTATGGATGCTTTATTTTTATGCATTATGGATTTAGAACTTATATGATTCCATGATTTGGATAACATTGATGTATATTGATGCTTCATTTTTATGCATTATGGATATGGAACTTTATATGATGCTAGAATAGAATTACTTTGAGATGATGTATGCCATTATTGGATTTGCAGGACTTCATTATGATGATACAAATAGGATGCATATATTATGAATGGATCAATTTTTGAGGATTATGATAATTGCTTATGTGGATTAATTGGGATATATGAAATATTGATTTATTATTGTCAATTGTATGAGTGTTTGATGTGTATTCAAATTCATGTGTTTAATAATATATGCGGTTATTTGGAATTACTGATGTGTAAATTGAGATGCGCAAGAAAATTATCCATGTGACCATGGAAATATTATGGAGAACCAAACCTAGACCTATGTACGTTTGTAAAGCCAGGGCTTGTCTATTTGGAGAGACAACACCCCGTTTGTATCGTATTTTATTTGTGAAAGTAATGATGCATGTGTTAAATTGATTTTATTAAATTGTGTAAATCCAACAAGAGACAAATTCTATGTGTAATTTTTATAATGTATTTTATTGTGTCACTTGACACGTGCTGATTAGTGTCATTGATTTTGACTTGTCTCTTGGAGGGAGTTTGTTTCTACCAAAGCCCATTTCAAACATTTGAGTGTGGTCCCAAATTTGCCTTGGGTAGTGAGTCTTGGGAGTGGTCAACTCAGGTTTGACCCGTAGGTTAACTTCAGTTGGGTTTCTAAGGGGTTAAATGGACTCCTAGGGTTAGTTTTAGGGCTTTTCCAAAGGTCCAAAGGGTATACCTATGAGTTAGGGGTATTTTAAGCATGTGACTACTCCCATGTGACTGTTTAGTCACCTCAAAAAGTGGTTTTTCCAAGGTGAGCGAAAATTCAACTTAGAAGGTTCCTCCTAGGATAGACAACCTTCGCTTTTGGTGTCAGACTCTCTTCCCCATCCTCTCTTACCTTTTCTCTTTCCAATTTTAGCAACATGTAAGAGGTTGGGAAGACCAACCAATGGGAACTCTCACTCTATCCAAGGGGTTGGGAAGAATGAGAGAGGCCTTCTTAGGCAAGGATTAGGGACTTAGTGAGTTAATCACCCACTCTCCATTGTTGGAGATTATGCAATTTTAAAGAATAGTTGTAGGATAGAATTTCGGCTCAGTGTTGGTGAAAGGATTGTGTGGATTTGGGCTGCTCATCCCCAACTAGATCTATCAAAACCTTTGGGCAGATTAAGGTTGGTTCTTACTCTCTTTTGTTTATGTTGCATATGCATGTTTGAAGAAATGCTTGTATGAAAGTGTTGTTTATTTGTATTTTACTTTGTGAAAGAAAATGTGATTTCCCCTTCATTTCTTTTATGCATTTTCTTATATTGGGAGTATCCAAGGCCTTCTACTCTTGGGAGGGTAGGTTGGTCTTGGGGTGGAAGAAGTTTGACAGCCTTGGGTGAGAGGCTCTCCTTTAAGGAGAGTGATCTCAAGGGTGTTCTTTTGTGACCCTTGCTGCATAGCCTTGTTTATGCATTTGGGGGTCATAAGGAGAGATGATATGGCTTATATGCCTTTGGGGGGCATAAGGATGTGGGGATGTATTTGTTTGCCATGAGGTGGCTTGAGATGTTCTATGCTTGTAGTCTCCCCAATGGTATTTGGTCCACTTCCACCCTTGGAAAATCATCACAAGTTGTGGTGAAGTGTAGCCTTGGTCTGGGAAAATTGTTTGTTGTGTGTTTACCCCTTGCTTGTTGTGGTTGTATGTGTGTAACCCATCTAGTGCTTGGTTCTCCAAGCTCGGGGGTGGCTTCTAGTAAGCCTAGGCTGGGAGGTGAGCACTCCATGATCAAGCCTTATGTTTTATTTGCAGGTTACTTGGGAGGAAGAGAAAAAAAAAAAAGAAGTTAGGAGTTGTTGTTTTTTATTTGACTTGCAGAAAAGTTGGGAAAGGGAATATTGTATTTTAAATGGCAGCAATGTAAAAAGAAAAGTATATATTGTATTTATTTTAAAAAGATATGTATTCATTTTTATTTCAAGTCCTCATCTAATGGAATGAGAGACTAGTTTGGGTATTATACCCTTTGTAATATTGGCTACCTTGTATTCTATATGCCCTTGAAAGAAATATGTATTTTTCCCCATTAAGTTATTTTTGCAGAAAAAGAAAAAACATATGTTATTTATGCATTAAGTTCCTATAGTTGTTGAGTTAATATATTTGTTGCTTTCTTAGTATTGGAAAATAAAAGTTCATTTTATACCATCATGCAAAATGAGATTATGGGAATTGTAAAAGTTGCATCTAGTTCTATTTAGTTAAAAACAAATACAAATTAAGGTTAAATAGGTCTATTATGTCTATCTCTAAATTGGTTTTTTAAATGTTTTCTAGGTTAATATAGTTGCTGTTAAAGTTTATTTCATTCTGTCATTTTATTTATTGCAGAAAATAAATCTGAAAGTAATAGTCTGTTTCTAAAGTTAGCATCTAAGACAAATATATATATATACAACAAGCTCGAATATATATATATATATATATATATATATATATTGCAGAAAATAAATCTGAAAGTAATAGTCTGTTTCTAAAGTTAGCATCTAAGACAAATATATATATATACAACAAGCTCGAATATATATATATATATATATATATATATATATATATATATATATATATATGTAGTGTCGTAAATTGTACGCACTTGCTAGGGTGGTACAATTTCACACCTAGTTTAGCACCCGCCTTAGTGCATTTTGCATTTTGCATTGCATTTCTCCTTTAGCACTTAATTAATCAAATTAATTAGGTCTAAGGTCCTATTTCATTGTCCTTTGCATCATAAAGTTGGGCCCTTTCGCTAAAGTGTGCCCTTTGCATTTTATTCCTCCAATACATCACTCAATCAAAAACCCTAATTAAGTCCTATTTTGAACTTGGGGGCTTGGTTTCGGGGTCAAAACATCTCGAAATCACCTGTAACTTCAGGATTCTCTCTAAAATCATCATATCCAATGACCCTGAAAATTTGGTGAAAAGTTGTCAGGACCGTGGCGCCTGGAGTGCACATGGTCCCGGACATTTTTCCCGAAATTTTGGGAGCGCAATCCAATCATAAAATAAAGCTTAACCCCAAGAAATTGGTGGGATATTCAATCTCTAGGTTGGCCAAAAGACGAATTTATGATCTAGGGTTTCCTACATAAGAGCTCTCTTTCTTCATTTGAAGGGATCCGATTTTTGTTTCCAGGAACCTCATATGCAGCGAAAGAGTAGATCTTTGAAGACTTCAACAACATTCAACATCCCTCTATCGAGCATTCATCAAATTCATTCATCCATTTAGGGCTTGGAAGACATTGAAGAACAATAGGAGATTACCGACTGAAGATTGGCTTGTACTCTTCCCTTGAGGGTTGGGTATGATTTCATGTTGTTTTCATGTCTTTGCATAAGCTTCAATATATCCTTTATTCATGCTTTAGATCACTTGGCATCTTGATTTAGAGCATTTACATTATCATTTACAAGCAATTAGGGTTTACTTTCTAGGTTGCTCTAGTTTGCTTTCTTGCATTTTAGGACCTTGCACACACACTAGGTCTGCACACACAATACATTTTACAAAACAACTTGGCTATTCGTGGAGGTGGAAATCACCGAAGCAGGGGTCTAACTAAGGCAAAACCCTATATAGCCACCCATCCCATTTTCAGATATCAGTGCAGGTTCGGGACTCGGACGACGCCGCAGGATACAGATCTAGAGAGAACAGGTCAAGACAACACTCTGTATCAAATTGCAGAATAGAAGACTGGGACAGGGGCACTGGGTGCCCTGGTCCTGCCAGGACAGGGGCGCTGGGTGCCCTGGTCCGTGGGATAGAGGCGCTGGGCACCCTGGTCCTCTGGACAGACAGCTTTTCCGACAGTTTCCGACAGTGTTCCAGAGCGAAAAACGACAGTTTTCGGTGCAGTTTTCAGGACAGAATCAGGACAATGGCGCCCGCGCCCCCATCCCGAACATTTTCAGTCTGATTTTGACTCCGGGTACACATCCGCATTCTTATTTCATCCTTGTATTTACAGCTGTTCATTGTTTAATCTCAATTCTGCAATCTTGTTATTAGTTCATACTTGCATTTTGGGATTAGGGTTTGAACTTGCATCATTTGATCTTACAATTTCAACAAGGGAATAGAAATCCTAATAGATATCCCGTGGCTCTCTCTTTCACAAAAAGAAGTAGCCAATTGTGCGATATCTCTAGGCTCTTTCATATTCCGTAATGTGTGTCAAAAGGTAGGATTAGGGCATGTCAACCTAGTCTCGCTTTTTCCCCTACACATTTTGGTGAACCCGACGTGAATCTATCATTTCTTCCTCTTACATTGCATTTGTTAGATCTAGATCTAGATTTAGTGTGTTTTCATTTCATTTCATTAAAAAGAAAAAAAGAAAAAAAAGAGTGTGTTTCTTTGCATTGTGTGTTTAAATTTTATGCAATCTTTTCAAAATGTCAGATTTTTATTTGCAAAATGTTCATGCTTTTGATGATTATTATGAGTATAGCCAAGATGAATTAGATGAAGCTTTAGATGAGTTTTTAAACCCTAAGGATGCCAAACCTTCATTTTACCAAAAACTCATAAACCTTGTTACTATGCCATTTAGGTGTGATGAGAAAGATAAGTCGAATGATTCCTCTCAAGGATATATTCCTATCAACTCTTCCCCTGAATCTAGTAACATGGTTGTTTTCAATAATCCCCTCTATGAGGAGATGTCCCCTTTTGAATCAAAAGACAAACCTTTTAACCGATATGATCATGCTTTGTTGGATGATGCTCTTGATGACTTTGTGGCTTTATCGAAATCTTTAAACAAGAACAAGACTTCTAAATTGGTTAACATGATAAACTTAAATGAACATAACAAGCCTCTTTTTGAAGTCCAAGGTGCTTATCCTTCTCCCACCTTTCAAGTTCCTAAATCACCTCTCCTTACTGTTCAAGGAGGGTATGATCATGATTCCTTTCGTACCCCGAATAAACCAATTATCACTGTAGTTGCCCACACTTATCACACCAGAAATAATAGGCAACCTAATCCTCCTCCTGTTATTCCAGTTTCTCTTCCTAATCCTCAACCAATTCTTCCTCAAGCTCCCCGTATTTCGCAAGTTATGGGTAAGGAATATGATCTCATAGAACAACTTAAAGCTACCCCTGCTAAGATATCCCTTTGGGATTTGATTCAAACTTCTTCCGCTCATCATGGAATGTTACAAGATGCCTTGAAAGATTTGAATGTTCCTCCACCGAATACATCTAGTAATATAGCATCTTTGGTTAACTCTGTGATGAATCCTAAAGCTCAAATTGTGTTTACCCAAGATGAGTTGCCTACTAGTGAAATTCAACAACAATATGATCCCTTGATGATTGTGGTTATCATGAAAGACACTGCTATAAGATGAACACTAGTAGATAATGGCTCTGGCCTTAATGTATGTAGCATTAATCTATTGCATAAGATGAATGTGGATATGTCTCTTATTGAGCCTGATTCTCGTCCCATTCGTGGCTTTGACAATGTGGCTAAGACTTCATTGGGTATCATCACCTTACCTCTCACAGTGGGACTCACAGTGGGACCTGTTACTTTGCCTACTCCTATCCATGTTATGTCGGGAAATTTAACATATAACTTGTTATTAGGGAGACCTTGGATTCACAACATGCAAGCTATCCCCTCTACATTGCATAGACAAGTTAAATTCGTCTATAACAATAAGACATATACTTTGATAGGTGATACTAATTTTCAAGCTTGTCTACAAACATCTCCATCCAAAGGGGGTTCTTCTAAGCCATCCTCGTCTAGTGATGACTCTTTAAACAAGAAACCTATCGATGAATCCTCGCTCTCCGATGATCAAAATTTTTTGGATGAGTCTGGAGCTCCTGAAGAAGATTCTTCTCGACTTGAAACTACACATAAGAAGGATTTTGATCCTGAGAAGATCCTCGAAGAAGATGATTGGGGATCTCTTGATTTTAATCCCACTTTTGTAGGTGAATATAAGATTCCTTCTAGAGAGCTTAAAGCTGAAAAGAAGGAAGAAGCTAAAAATCAATCAACCTTACCTAAATCTATGAGTAATAATTTTGTGGCCGCTTCTCAAACTTCTTCTCCTCACACCTCTAATTATGAAGAGTTTGATTCTTTGTCTTATGAAAAACCACCTTCTCTTCCTTAAATGGCTGATCGTTATGGTCGTGGTTTACACATTTTTGCTAAGCATGGGTATCATGGAAAAGGTTGTGGTGCTCATGAACAAGGGATAAGAGTTCCTCTAGAGACTAATTTTCACAATTATGCCTTTGGACTTGGCTATAATCCCTGCAAACGTACTAAAGCTTCTAAAAGACCATGCATTAGTGTTAATGCTATCTCTACATCTCTATCAATACAACATCCTGAGTACATTGATGGGGATCCTTCGGGTGACTATGCTTTGGATGTTTTCCCTACTGACGATGCTTTAGCTGAGTTCTTGGGAGCCTATGACACTCTTCCTCGTTATCATCACAATAGGGGACTCCCTTATTGTTTGAACACTGAAGCCTATTTTGGAAAAGAGATTGATAATGACGAGATTGTGAAAGAATTCCCTCAGTTAAAGGATACTCCTCAACAAAGTAATCTTCTCATAAGTGAAACCACTGATGTTAAGATGGACCCTTGCAATAAAGAGAAAGTTATTAAAATTGGGAAATGTTTGGATGAAGAGGAACAAAAACAATATGAAGATTTATTGCACGAATTCCCTGAGATCTTTGCTTGGACATACTCTGACATGCCTGGTATAGATCCTAAGATTGTTACTCATAACATTGTCTTAGTTCCTGATGCTAAGCTCGTGAAACAAAAGATTTGAAAAATGAATCCCAAGGTGGCTTTGCTTGTTAAGGCTGAGATTGAAAAATTATTGGAGGCTGGATTTATCCGCCTATTGATTATTCCCCATGGATTTCAAACATTGTCGCTGTGGCTAAACCAGACAACAAAATAAGAATGTGTACTGACTTTCGGGATCTAAATAAGGCTTCTTTAAAAGATGATTTCCCTCTTCCAAACATTGACATGATAGTTGATTCTACGGCAGGACATGCCTTGTTATCCTTCATGGATGGTTTTTCAGGATACAATCAAATTTTCATTAACCCTCATGATCAATTCAAAACCGCTTTCACCACTCCTTGGGGTATGTTTTGTTGGATAATGATGCCTTTTGGACTTAAAAATGCTGGTGCAACTTATCAACGAGCGATGACCCCTTATCTTTCATGATTATATGCATAAGATTTTAGAGGATTATGTTGATGATATTTTAGCCAAATCCTTTCTTCGCATGGATCATGTTAAAATCCTTCATCAAATCTTTGAAATAATTCATAAATATCACATGTGCTTGAATCCCCGAAAATGTGTTTTTGGTGTGGATAGTGGAAAACTATTAGGATTCATAGTTTCGCATCGTGGGATTGAGGTGGACACTAAGAAAATAGATGCTATTGTCAACATGCCACCTCCTAGAAATGTGTCTCAACTTAAAAGCTTAAAAGGAAAGATTCAAGCCATTCGTAGGTTCGTGTCTCAGCTTGCGGATCGTACCTTTCCTTTTACTCAACTTCTTAAAAAGGATATCACTTTTCAATGGAATGAGGATTGTCAGCAAGCATTTGAAGATTTAAAAGTGTATTTGGCTAGTCCTCCTATTCTTCAACCGGCCGAACCTTCTAAACCTTTCCTTCTATATACAGCTGCTTCCTCTCATGCTCTCATAGCATTGTTGGCACAACATGATAAAGACGGTAAGGAATGTCTGGTTTATTACATAAGTCATACCTTACTTGATTATGAGACTCGCTATTCTGCGATAGAAAGACAATGCTTGGCCTTGGTGTTTGCGACTCAAAAATTGAGACATTATCTTTTAAATTCAGAAGTCCACGTCATGGTAAAGTTTGATCCTTTGAAGCATCTTTTCTCTACAACTGATTTATCAGGACGCCTAGCTAAGTGGGTTATGATGTTAATTGAATTTGACCTTAAATTTGTTTCACAAAGAGAAATTAAAGGACAAGCATTGACAAATCACTTAGTTGAGGCCCCTTCACCTTTCTCCTTTCCTAACCCCGAGTCTTTTCCTGATGACTTCATTCTTTCTATAGAGAAAGATGAAACTTGGGACTTATACTTTGATGGCTCTAAGTGTCGTACGGGATCGGGGGCAGGTGTTGTTCTGATTTCTCCTACAAGGAAATCTATTCCCTTATCCTATCGTCTAAATTTCCTGTGTACCAATAACATTGCTGAGTATGAGGCTCTTATAGCAGGAATAAAAGCAGCCTTGGCTCTGAACATAAAACACATACATATCTATGGAGATTCGCAATTGATTATAAGACAAGTAACAGGAATGTATCAAGCAAAACAAGATAAATTATCACAATATAAAGACCTTGCCATCTCTTTATTACAAAAAATTGATTCTTATACCATGGAACTTGTTCCTCGAAAAGATAATCGACATGCAAATGCAATGGCATGTGTGGCTTCTCTTGTATCTTTAGAGGACCCTGTGGTTGATCTTAAATTTGTTATTCACAACCTTATTTCTCCAGCTATTGTAGATGATTCTAGCTTGGTAATATGTTGTGACCTTATAGACTCAGATGAGTGGTACTCGCATATCGTAAGATATTTGACCGATGGTACCTTTCCTGATTCCGCTAATAGGAACACTAGGGCTAGAATCCGTAAGCTGTCTGCTAGATATATCATTCTTTCTAATGTCCTTTACCGAAGGGGTTATGATGGCCTTCTCCTTCGTTGTCTTAACAAATCAGAAATCCCCGTTGCTCTTGAAGAGGCACATTCAGGTGCCTATGGGGGGCATTTTGGGGGCAAATCCTTGGTTCATAGATTGCTTCGTATGGGATACTATTGGCAAACTATGCAGAAGGATTCCTTTTCATTTGTTAAAAAATGTCATCAATGTCAACAACACAATAATCTGATTCATGCTCCTGCCCAAGAACTTCATTCTCAAGTAGCCTCTTGGCCTTTCTCCGCATGGGGTTTGGATCTTATTGGTAAAATCTCTCCTCCTTCATCTCAAGGACACACCTTCATTATAACCGCAACAGATTACTTTACGAAGTGGGTAGAAGCTATTCCCCTTCGCTCTACCACTGCTAAAGTGATTTGTCAATTTCTTCTAGAAAACATCATTTCTCGATTCGGGATACCTTCCACTATAATCTCAGATAATGGGACATCATTTAAGAACAAGGACGTGAAGAAATTCCTTGAGAAGTATCATATCAAACATCAATTTTCTACACCATACTATCCTCAGTCAAATGGTCAAGCTGAATCATCCAATAAAATAATTGAACAAATTCTTCACAAAACTGTGAATAAGCATGGTAAGGATTGGAGTAACCAGCTAATCTATGCTCTTTGGGCTTACCGAATGAGTGTACGAATTGCTACGGGAACTACTCCTTATAATCTTGTTTATGGTGCTCACGCTATTATGCCCTTAGAGTTAGAAATTCCATCACTTAGGGTTTCTCTCAAAGGTATAGTAGATGATGACTCTTATAGAGAACAACGACTTCAATAGCTTGAGATGCTTGATGAACAGCGTATAAACGCTCTTGAGCATATTCAAGCGTATCACAAAACTCTACAATGAAGCTATAATGATAAGGTTATTCAACGTTCCTTCTCAGTAGGTGACTTAGTCCTTTATGAGAATCAGCGCAATGTGAATGCCTTACCTGCAGAAAAGGGAAAATTTAGTCCTAATTGGCTTGGACCATATATTGTTATTGAGGATTATGGATCAGGTGCTTACAAAATAGCGGATGTAGATGGTACGCCTCTTAAAGAACCTATCAATGCTATGCACTTGCGTAGATATTATGCTTAATTCTTCATTCCTCATCTATCTTCTTTTCAATTCTTCAACATTGGATAATATGTTAGTATCTCTTAATTAGAGCAAAATAGAATTAAATGTTATGGTGTTTAATCTATATTGCTTCATTCTTGACAAGCGTGTCTTCTTATTTTATAGTTTGTCTTGAATTCATTTATGTAAGTTGTAAAAGATTTACATTATGCTAGCATATTATACAGTGTCTTTATGTGTTAAGTAGAATCGTATCATGTTGTGTTTAAATTCAAAATTAAATCACATTAGTTATATGATTCTTAGACTTAATGCATATTTCTTCCTTATCATCAATGTAGTACTTGATTAAATATTTTAATTAAGTCACACATTTATCAATTTAATCATGGAGCATTGAGAAATCAATCACATGGAAATTAAATTCTGAACATACATGTACATTTACCAAATGTATTAGATTTAATCAAAACAAAATATACATTGTTTTAAGCGTTAAAGATAACACATTTGAGGCAAAAGAGAAGCATGTATATATACATATATATATGTGTGGATCGTATACAAATATAGGTCACTCTACATCCAAAATGTGACCTCTCCTACATCATAAAATCATCTCCTATCCCTAGGGCTAGTGGCTGGAGAGTGTCGACTGGACGCTCCCTCCTGATCTGGCCGTGAAGGCAGACCCATGGGTGTGTAGCGCGATACAGACCGTGAGTGACTCCAAGAGGAACTCCTATGATCCCTATCCACAAGGACGGCATGATAGGTGGTAGCCTCGGCCTGAGCTGCTGCTAGATCTCGCCGCGCCCGCTGAAGGTCCTCTGATAGGACTCTCTCTCTCTCCCTCCATATGTCTACCTGTACTCGGAATGGGGAAAACAAGTGCTCATGCCGACCCGCGTTCCCCTGAGGCCTATAGGCAATCTGTGAGGAACTGGGGATCTGTGCTATCGTGGAAATGTCTGTCACTACCTGCTGAATCAGGGAACGCCACTCCTACACATTAGCTGTGGTAGTAGAATAGATTTTGGTTAGTACCATTCTATCTCATCAAAACATTAATCAATCAATATAAACCTACTATACCTGGGTCTCCCTCACGCTAGTAGGGATCATGATACAGTAGCATCTGTGACTGGGATCTACTAGGCTCCCCTCGCTCGACTAATCTGTGCACGACGGGTGTAGGCTAGACGGTACTAGGAACAGGTCTCCATATTGCCTCATGTTCCCCATGTTGGGGAATAAGAGGAGGATCCAGAGCTATGGTATTGTCTCCTGAATGGTGGGGAGCTACATCCAACTCCTCCTCATCATCTCTATCCTCCTCCTCGTCGTCCTCCTCGTCATCCTCATCCTCATCCTCATCCGCATCCTCACCTGCATCCTCCTTGTCCTCCTCATCTCTATCTATGTCCTCCTCCTCCTCCTCAGCACCGGGCTAATCTCCTGTAGGTGGATCAGGATCTCCTACCTCCTCATGACCCTCTCCCTCCTCTGGCTCCTCTGACCTAGATCCCTGGTCCTCGTCTTGGTCTCCATGTCTCCATGGGCCTGGATGGCCTGTCAGATGATCTGGTGGAAAGATAGGCCCTGGATATGATCTCATAAACCATGAGACGTACCTACAATGTGCTCCAGGCTCTACAGAGTAATCAGTGACTACATCCTGATCAGATCCCTCTATATCTGTAGTCTCGATGTCATCTATCATCGGTCTCGCTACTGCTCTAGGTCTAGGAAGGACCCGTGAGTGTCTCGTATAGATGGGCACATCAGCTGGAACACACTGCTCTAGCCCAAACTGCCTCCGTACTCGGTCGAAGTAGAATGGGACTATGATGTGTGAATATCATCCCTACAGTAGGCGGTTCCTCTGTAGACATGCTAACTATCTCTCCATCCCATCCCATCTGTGCATCCGTAGGTAGGGTCTCCACACTATCACCTAGGCTGTCAGTCTATCAAAAATCACTCTCCAATATAACAAATCTCCAAATCTCCACTCACTGGTAAGTGGATAAGCAAACACCCTAGGTCGCTCGCTAGCCGTACTCAGCGGAAAGCCGACAAACCTGGTGCATGTGAAGTGCTCTAAAATCCACACCTACAGAAGTGTGCATGTCATCAAACTGCAACCCTGTCCAAATACATACTCCTCAAGGTTGTGATAGAGATGTGCAAGCATACTCCGACCCCAAGAATACACTCTCTTGTGTCTCTCCATCGCTCTGATACACCATGTGAGACCCCCATGCATGTGCGTACCTCGCCCATTAGGGCAGACAGCTAGTGCTATGATGGCGATCATAAGGCATCTCAAAAGGGGTACCTCCCCTGTAGGATGTAAGAGCTAGCTGACCATGATGCGACCTCTCATCTCGCTCGGCATGACTCTCCCTATGCAATACACCTACTCTCTCTGATGATCCTCTACTGACCGATCAGTCGCGTATGTAATAGTCGCTCCTCTAATAGGAAGACGAAGTATACGGTACACATCCTCGAGTGTAACCGTCAGCTCCCCTACTGGAAGATGAAATGTGCATGTGTCAGGATCCCATTGCTCCATCAATGCCATCAGCATCGCAGGATGGAACTGAATGGCTGGCATGAGGATCACATACCACAATCCCACAATCGACAATGTGTCTCTCTCTGCCTGAGTCAGCCGTGGAATCTGATCTCGCAAACTGCGAAGAATATGTCCCGCTGTATGCTCTCTCATGTATGGGAGACCCTGCAACACAAAAACATAACCGTAATCAGTACTCGATCACCAAAATCGCTCATGCAAACTATTGCACATCATATGCCAACCCTGAAACCCCTCGCCAAGCCCTGATTGGGACCATGGTGCCCTGTTAGGGACCATGGCGCCCTAATTGGGACCATGGCGCCCTGAAGGGACCATGGCGCCCCTGTCAGGGACCATGGCGCCCTGTCAGGGACCATGGCACCCTGGGGGGACCAGGGTGCCCCACAGGGACCATGGCGCCCTGGGTGGGCCCAGGGTCAGCATTCAAGGCCCGCATATGATCACAGAAAAGTCAAAATGCGAAAAAATCAAAAGTCAAATGTTTAGTCAACTCACCTCGTCCAGTGGCTCATCGTCGATCACGGCTTGGCACAGGATCTCAATCCTCATGGGACGTTCCGGTCATCGTGAAGGCATGATGATGGCTATGTGGGCTCCGCTGCAATGAATAGTATTTTGAAATCAACAAAGTGACAAATGCAAGTGTCACTTTCAAGGTATATACTTTCATTTGTTTATCTTTATTTTTGAAACCCTAATTTTCCTCTATCATTCATTTTATCATAACTTGGGTTTGGGAGATGCGATTTTCGAGCCGTTTGTTGTGTTGGAATTGTATTTTCCTTCCCCTACTCTCGGGATGTTTTAAAAAGTGCTCTGATGAAGCCTATTTAGTGAACACCCCTCATCAATACTCTCTTACACAATTTGTCGTAAGTAAACATGCTACCCTGTTTCACCTCCCTAATAAGCAAGTCGAAACAGGGGGGGGCATATAGCTACTCACAGATTTCATCACTTTCCTTAGTAAGCATTAGATGATTTTGTTATCTAACGTGTGTTTTGTAGGGTGCGGTTCCTAACTGTGTACTGCAGATACCGCTGGGGGCTTCGTCCGACAACTTATGGATAGATCCTTTTTCAAATAATGTTTACTTTTCTGTACTTTAGCTTGCATATGCACGTAGTACTCATATGACCACTAAAGTGGGGGCTAAATGTAGCATCGTAAATTGTACGCACTTGCTAGGGTGGTACAATTTCACACCTAGTTTAGCACCCGCCTTAGTGCATTTTGCATTTTGCATTGCATTTCTCCTTTAGCACTTAATTAATCAAATTAATTAGGTCTAAGGTCCTATTTCATCATCCTTTGCATCATAAAGTTGGGCCCTTTCGCTAAAGCGTGCCCTTTGCATTTTATTCCTCCAATACATCACTCAATCAAAAACCCTAATTAAGTCCTATTTTGAACTTGGGGGCTTGGTTTCGGGGTCAAAACATCTCGAAATCACCTGTAACTTCAGGATTCTCTCTAAAATCATCATATCCGACGGCCCTGAAAATTTGGTGAAAAGTTGTCAGGACCATGGCGCCTGGAGTGCACATGGTCCCGGACATTTTTCCCAAAATTTTGGGAGCGCAATCCAATCATAAAATAAAGCTTAACCCCAAGAAATTGGTGGGATATTCAATCTCTAGGTCGGCCAAAAGACGAATTTATGATCTAGGGTTTCCTACATAAGAGCTCTCTTTCTTCATTTGAAGGGATCCGATTTTTGTTTTCAGGAACCTCATATGCAGTGAAAGAGCAGATCTTTGAAGACTTCAACAACATTCAACATCCCTCTATCGAGCATTCATCAAATTCATTCATCCATTTAGGGCTTGGAAGACATTGAAGAACAATAGGAGATTACCGACTGAAGATTGGCTTGTACTCTTCCCTTGAGGGTTGGGTATGATTTCATGTTGTTTTCATGTCTTTGCATAAGCTTCAATATATCCTTTATTCATGCTTTAGATCACTTGGCATCTTGATTTAGAGTATTTACATTATCATTTACAAGCAATTAGGGTTTACTTTCTAGGTTGCTCTAGTTTGCTTTCTTGCATTTTAGGACCTTGCACACACACTAGGTCTGCACACACAATACATTTTACAAAACAACTTGGCTATTCGTGGAGGTGGAAATCACCGAAGTGGGGGTTTGACTAAGGCAAAACCCTATATAGCCGCCCATCCCATTTTCAGATATCAGTGCAGGTTCGGGACTCGGACGATGCCGCAGGATACAGATCCAGAGAGAACAGGTCGAGACAACACTCTGTATCAAATTGCATAACAGAAGACTGGGATAGGGGCGCTGGGCGCCCTGGTCCTGCCAGGACAGGGGCGCTAGGCACCTTGGTTCCTGGGACAGAGGCGCTGGGCGCCCTGGTCCTTTGGATAGACAGCTTTTCTGACAGTGTTCCAGAGCGCAAAATGACAATTTCTAGTGCAGTTTTCAGGACAGAATCAGGACAGTGGCGCCCGCGCCCCCGTCCCGAACATTTTCAGTCCGATTTTGACTCCGGGTACACATCCGCATTCTTATTTCATCCTTGTATTTACAGCTGTTCATTGTTTAATCTCAATTCTGCAATCTTGTTATTAGTTCATACTTGCATTTTGGGATTAGGGTTTGAACTTGCATCATTTGATCTTACAATTTCAACAAGGGAATAGAAATCCTAATAGATATCCCGTGGCTCTCTCTTTCACAAAAAGAAGTAGCCAATTGTGTGATATCTCTAGGCTCTTTCGTATTCCGTAATGTGTGTCAAAAGGTAGGATTAGGGCATGTTAACCTAGTCTCGCTTTTTCCCCTACACAATATATATTCGAGCTTGTTGTTAATGTTCTTTTTAAATAGGAAAGAAATGTACAGAATGCTTTAATCAATAAAAAAGAATAGTATTTTCCATTGTAATGTGCTGTAAAGACGTAAATCGAGCTAACTTCAATAAAAGCCGAAATACTCTTTATTCTTAAATAAACTCAAAAATCGGTTGATAAGTCTATTTCATTCCATTTTTCCATTCATAGCTTCAATTGAACATTCCATTTAGATCGTAATAAACACGAAATTTCTATAAAAGATAAATATTCTTTATTCAAAAAAAATCGATAAAAGTAGCATTTCGATCATACAATACTTACGCATTTCAAGTTGTTGTAAGTTCAATAACAAAATAATACAAAGTAAAGGGTGAGATGCGTCCGTTGATCTGCAACCCAAGTTGTCGCCAATACAATCTTTAGCATGAAGACGAGAACAAGATTCAGGTGTTTTTTCCGCCCAACCTTGAAGCTTACGCTTCCCCAAAATTCTTGGTAAATCAAGAATACCCGACTCTGCATGAATTGCTTAGCAAAAGAATTCGAAAAGCAAGATGGAATCTGGTGCATGCCTAGATGATACATGCATTTTCAATTTTCTACTTCTATTAAGAAACAAGCATTCATTATCATTCAAGGATATGGTAGAGAGGATAAAATAAAAGAATTCCATCTATTTCAATGGTTTATTCAATTTGATTACTCGGTCGAGTATAATGCCATGCATAGCAAAAATAGATAGTTGGAAAAGCAACTATTCTCTCTATAATCCACATTCGGCACCTGTCCTGGAAGGCAACTTTCCACAAACACAAGCCTATCTAGCTTTGTTCACATAAATTCATACAGAAGAGAATCTTTCGCCTTTTAATTCTAGCTTCCTATTTCTTGTAAGATAAAAATACTATGCTAAGAAGACAATCTTTCGTTTGAATAGAAATTGATAAAATAAATCTTTTATTACAACCAATCCTATCTGACAGGAAACAATCTTTTATGGATAATCAAATATACATCTAAAAGAAGACAATCTTTCCCTTCTATCTTTCAAGCAATTTAAAGACAAGATTAAAATATTAAGGTGGTGTAACACATGTATGTATCTTACATATAAATTGAATAAAATGAGTACACATTCTTTTATTCAATTATTAAAACATTTAAATAGCATAATCATTAACATGCATTCCATTCTTATGGTTTAGCATTCTAAGTTTATCTCGTCTAAACTCTCTCTCTATCTTTCCAAGTGTCGTGGTTCATTTACCTCTTTTCTCAAAACATCATATTTAGTTTAAATACTAATATGTGACTTTTCATGATTTAAAACTTAACATACCGACTTCACTAATTTACTATAACGACAATCTAATATGATACAAGTTCATGAAACACCTATCTATAAGGCTTTTCAAATGAGACACTCGATAACCATCATTATTTTTCTTGCAAAATTTGAAAGTCTAAGTCTTTCCTTCTGATATCAAGATAACTTCATTATTTATAAGTCGTTATCCTATTATTTCATCTTCTTCGTGGTTCAATCTCAAAGTTTCTCTCTCTATCCTCTTACTTAATTTCTAGAGGATTGGATAATCTCATTTATGAGAGTTTTACTAAGTTTATCAACAACCTTTGAGAAATTATTTCACTATTGTATCTCTATTTACATGAATGTAATTTTTGAACAATTAACAATGATTCCTTTTTCGACTCTAATTCTTCCATTATTATATTGCATAGGTCTAAAACTAGATCATCCTTTAGAGAATATGTAAAGCAACCTATAATGCAATTCCTACTACTCTTTAACATCTTCCATGCATGTTCTTAGTTATTTTATCATATATACCTCATAATACATTTCTCTATAAGACTATTCAAAAGCGAGTTCAAACAATTTTGTTCTAATCATGGCTTGACTCAATCAAACTTCATTCTCATAAACATTGTATAACTTCATGAGTCACTCACTATCCTTGCATAATGACCAAAGAATTAAGGTAGATCCTACCTCCTTATGCTCTTGTTACTGGCTTGAGGTGATGGATTTGCTTCCCTCTTCACATTTGCCTTCTCTCTTTCAAGATGGTACACAACCTCTTTGACGCTCTCCATCTATTGATTCTTCTATTAACTCTATCCTTCCTTTCTATCTTTTAGTTCTAAACTTTACTCTAAAATTTGACTCTAAATCTGAGATGATCATGATCGATCTTTTATGATTCGATTGAAAACAAATCTAAATCTCACTACTTTTCTCTTCTTCATTCCATTCTCTAATCATTGGTTGCATCTCCTTCTTTTTCCTCTTCCATCTCCCCCACCCTCTCTTCCAACTCAATGGTCTATATATAGTGTTGTTGTCTACCTTCATTTCCTATTTTTGGGCTATCTCTCCTAGAGGTGGATTGATTCTAAGTGACACCACTCATGATCTAATTGCAACATAACAATCCTAAATGGTTTTGAACACTTATGTGTTCTCCATGCAATGTTATCCATTATCCATTTCATGACACCACACCACTAAGCTATTAAATTCATAATTATTGATTATCCATGTGGCTTTTAACTCCAAGACTATGTCCACTTTACTAAAAACGACTTCCCTAAAATATGCAAAGTTTAAATAACTAACTTATACATGTCAATCAAGGTGTTTACGTGGGATGATAACCCATGTCTTTTATTAATTCATGCCACCTCATGTATAATAGCCATCACGGTTTATGCTTGCAATGTGGTCGATGTGAAACCAAAGTTGACTATGATTGAAATAAACCCCTAAACTACACCTACTACCATATTTTATCTGCACGTAGAGTATCCTTTAATAGGAGTGGTCGGTATTAATAGAGTCGAAAAAGGAGTTTCATGCAACGTGGTTTATGTTTTACTAAAAGGGAGGAGGGGTGGTTGGTAGTAATACCGACCCCTCCCTTTACTTAAGGGGGGTGGTCGATATTACTATCGACCACCTTCTTTAAGCTTTAATAACCTGCCACCTTTTATCATTGGTTATTATTTGTTATTATATTTTTATTTTTTTTATTTTTATTTTTTAATTTTAATTTATATTTATACAAATATAAATAAACCTTTAATTTATATTTATACAAATATAAATAATGACTTTTCATTAAAACAATATTTATAAATTTAAAAATATGTTTTTATATATCATAATTACATATGTTTATACTTGTGTATTGTCGATTCATACAAGTATATGGTCGATTCATATAAGTATATGGTCGATCCATATACATATATAATACTTATATATATTTATTTTAAGCTCAAATGATTACGCGGATATAACAAAATTTATGAAAGAATCATATTTCACGATAATTGGATATTTATAACTATATAGATATACATGTATATGATTAAATCGATTTCTCATATACATATACATTTTATACTATTGACCAATTTACAAAAGTAAACTCATAAGTACAATTTTCATACATTTATACATATCTAAAAAGAACATAAAACCTAGGGTCGATATTCATTTTTGAATCGTTTATACGTTTCATCTCTTTTAACAATAAAGCATGATATTTCACCATTACTCATGCAACTTAAATTCAATTCAATCGCCACTCACATCATGCAATCAATGCACATGTACAATTATTTAAATCAATCTACTACTCATACTAAATTTATCATTTCAATTTGAACAAACACTCAAATAAGGTCATTTAAATCATCCATCTTTCAAGATGCAAATATAAATCCTAATGTGGTGTGTGAGAGATTCCATCTATCCTAACGAAATACAAGAGCTAAGACAACTCTACCTGAACCATGTTCTCGTCTTCATCATTGTTCACCTGTTCCTGCATTCACTTTGCACTCAATCGCTTATTAGCAATGATGATCCCAATTTACAATAAAAAATATTACTGATCATTCAATTGTATATAAATCATATCAGTACATTTGATATCCTTTCTTATTTCATTAACAGTTCTATTTTCATTTCATTTCAATTTCATTTGAAAAATAATCATTATTTTCCTAATTAAATAATTATGGAAAAATAGGGTTCGTGACATTTAATGTTCTTTTTAAATAGGAAAGAAATATACAGAATGCTTTAATCAATAAAAAAGAATAGTATTTTCCATTGTAATGTGCTAGGGAGATTATTAGTTTTGATTTACATAAAAAGAAAATAATAGTAGAATTTAAAGCATACATAATGACTTATTAAAAGAAAGAAAATCTCATCTATTTCATGCTGTCATTGTTTTATCAGTTTGTTGCATGAGTTAAAGAGATAAAAGAAAAGATTACAACATGCTAAAGTATATATATATTCCATGAGAAAACTAATCGATTTATAAAAATAAATGTGTCACTGCCTGGGGAACTTATTTTTCTTTTACCATTATAAACCTAGAAGAATGGATATATATATATATATATATATATATATATATATATATATATTTTCTTTTACCATTATAAACCTAGAAGAATGGATATATATATATATATATATATATATATATATATATATATTTTCTTTTACCATTATAAACCTAGAAGAATGGATATATATATATATATATATATATATATATATATATATATATATATATATATATATATATATATATATATATATATATATAAGTGATGTATTATTTTATTTTATTTTTAAATTTAAATTAAAAAAAAATTTATAAAAAAAAAGAGACTGCATCAAACTCTCAGCGGGAGGCCGAGCAGCTCAGGACCCCTGTGGGCCGCGAACCACAGAGGCGACAAGGCGCCACTGTGGGCTGAGGCACACAGAGGCCCACGTGGCACTGCTGCGGGCAGTGGCCCATAAGGGCGGCCTTGGTCGCCACTACGGGCCGCGTCCCGCAGGGACGCCGCTGCACTGCTACGGATCGCAACCTGCAGTGGCGCCTAGATGCCGCTGCGGGAGGCCCTGCCTTCCCTGCTATAACCGCCGTCCTCCGCAGAAACCTCTCCACCACCCCCCGTGCCATGATAAAACTCCGCCCTCTATGTCATCCCATTGCTGCTGCTCCCTTCTCAACCCTGCACAAAAAAAAAAAAATAGAACACACACACGCATGCCCTAACCCAATTTTTGGGTTAGGGCAAGACACACATAAATAAATAAATAAAAGATGTGTGGGATGTGTAAAAACAAGTAAAAGAGAAGTTAGGGTTTTATCTTTTTAATATAAAAAAGAAGGGGGAAACCCTATTCGAATTTTGAATAGGGTGTCCCCATAGACTTTAAACAAGATTATTATTTTATTTATCAACTCTTTAAAATCTTTTATGGGGTTATATATATATATATATATATATATATATATATATATCTTCTTAAAGTAATAGTACATAGTTATATATGTAGTCACACACACACACACACAACTTATAAATTAAGATTTTAATTGGATTAATTAATCAAATAGTGAAATTTCTTTTGTTATTGAGTAGAGTATTTACTAAGGGCTTTATTTAAAAGCTAGTTTTAGAACCCTTCTTGGGTTTGAATACTATGGGGGAATAAAAAAATAATTACTTTGGAAATAGTTAGCCTTAGAAGATAAATTTTATTGGCCAACTTTAATAAAATATTATAGCACAATTTCACTATGGGATTTATTGACCTTAGAGTCAAATTTTAGGCAAATTATAATTATTGTTAAAATAAATAATAGGTTTATAACACTAAGAGCTAGGGCTAATTAATTTAGTCCCTAGGCGATTAATAGGCTATTTGCGATTAATATTATCTCTTGCAAATTTATTTAGAGATTATTGTTTAAACGAAATTATTATTATTTATTATTTGGTGAGATAATAATAATTCTTTGGAGAATTAATAATCCGCATCTAATTAAGATCATCTCGCTTGCTCGATCTAGTGTATAGATTTCTATTAGTTGAAAAGAAAACCAAACTTAGTTAAGACAAGACTTGATAATGCATTATTTAGTAAATTTAGTTTTATTAGGTTAGTTTTTTTAAAAAAAAATTTATTCCGTTTGTGCCCAAAATTTTGGGCATGACAATCAGTACTTCATATCAATCTGTAATAACATTATTTCTTGCAATTCAAGCATTTTAATCATTTGTAGCTAGTCGTATAGATGGCTTAGCCAAAAGTGTTTGCATTTCATTTGAATATATATTAGAATCCCGTCCATATAGAAGTTCTAATCTTTCATGGAATTGTTTTGTTTCAATAACTTTAGTATGAATAAAGAGACAAATTATCTTTTTTTCCTGAGCATAATATATGCTACAACAATACTTAGAATGCAAGTAAATAGTGGCAATTGATCATAATCATGATATCAAACTTGAATATAAAGTATACATTGAAATACTTATCCTTTATATCAAGTTGTTGTTAAGACAATAATGACATTTATGTTGTTTGTCATACTTGATAAATACTTGATGGGGTCAAATTGAGAATTGAAGTAAGAAGATAACTTTTTTTTTGCATAAATAGTTTATTGCAATTGAGTATAAGAGGTTGATAAACCAACATTATTTGAACTCACTAAATCATAGTCGGCTGATAAGGCTTGTAATGCCAATGCTATGTAATGTCCCAATCGATTATAGATAATTAAGGGATCATGAAGAATAAATGAATGTGTGAAAACATAATGATTTGGAGAGACACATTCATGGATGCATGTATTTGAAAGGGATGCACATACATGTACACATGCAATGTGCCAAGAAGCACCCACTTGTGAATGATTCATATGCATCACGATGAGAGTAGTAACTCTCTAGTAATCCTATGTTTGTATTAAAATATATTGAAGTTGAATCTATAAGTTGTTCCCTAAAGGTGAAGTACATCGAATTGAGTCTTGAGTAACTCTCTCTTAGTAGTTGATAGAATGCAATTTTAACATGTCATGATGGTTAAGGCCACTTAGTCAAGCCAACTAGAACTTGAGTAATGATATAACAAGTTGAGTAGAGTGGTGAACAATTATTGCATGTTAATCATGGTTTGTAACTATACAAAACATTTGGCCAAGGGGGCACAATGTTTTTCATGTGCATTTTAATTCACAAGATCCAAATATACTTCCTAGTCAGAAGGTCATACTAGTTAGGAGGTACCTGCACTATGTGACCAACTAGAGTAATGTATGTTCTAAACACTAGGCTTAGATAGTAATAAGACCTAGTCTTGTGTCTATACCCTCATGAAGGGTAGGGTTGTTTCCATGAGGAAGGTGTGTGGGGGTCCACCAAGTTTGTTGTTGGAGGTAAAACACCTTGATGATGCTCTCCCTACTATTGAATAAGTCGATAATTGTATGAGATTATGGTTTGGAAAGAAAAGCATCGATAAACTCTAACCCTTCTCATTTACTTATTCCATATTAATATATGTTAGAAGGAAAGTACAAGTTATTTATTTGCTTATGCAGTTTCATTTAGTTGATGCTTTGATTACATTTCATATCCTTATTCAAATTAATTAGAAAATGTTCAAATATTTATTTTATGTAAAGTTGGTAAATATTTTTATGAAAATGAAAATTATTTCTCTTATATTTCTTTTATGAATTAGTTAGTGTTACTTATTTTTCACTCCAAGCCAAAAAATTGCCCTTGTAATGAGACCTATGGTGTTAGATTCTACGAGAAGTGAGAACCGAGCCAAGATCTGATGTCGGTCATAGATCACATGCAACTCCAATAAATAGATGATCGAAGATAAAAATATCTAAATGAAGATAGATTTGATATGAGAGAAAAAATAGAGACAGAAGAGAATTTGGAAAAGACTCTCACTGAGCTATCACTGAACTAGTGAAGGTGAGAGTATATTTCTTATTATATAGAAAAATAATAGCATTTACATCCAAGGGGTGCATTAACTCCTATTCCCCATAAAAGTGGGAGGTTTTACCTTCTTGGTAAATGCCAAAACATGTGGCATAACCTCCTTACATGAAGACAAGAAAGGAGTTGAGAAAGTTGGCACATAAGGCCAAAAGAGGGTGAGAAACCCAACTACCCCATAACCCACTTAGGAAATGAAAAAAATAGTGGTTATGAGAGGTGGCACAACAAGCCAAAAAAGGGTGTGTAACTCAACTACCCATGTGAGGTGGAGAGTTACACATGTAGCTGAAGTATTTCGCCACGTGTCCTCATATAAACTACTGCTAATAACCTTAGCAAACTTAATAAAATATGTGTAGGAAAAATAAACATCCCCTAACATAAGGAAAATAAAAAAACCTACACTAACATATGGTCCTATGCAAAAATTTTGAGGGGTTTGAGATAACCAAAAAAGAGTCAAAATTTGCAAATCAAATGCTTGCATTTTACTAGGGATGAGTCTTTGGTCAAAATGCTTTATTTAAATCATGAAAAGGATTAAAAGTTAAGCTTTTTTCTTTATTTACTAAAGAGACAAATTATCTAAAAAGGGTTCAAAAGTTAACCCCACATTGTAAGTCAAAATCAAATTTCATGCATAACCTTGGAGGGAAACAATAAAGGGAGGTAAGGTTTTACACATTGCATGGAAAGTTTGGAGTCTCAAGGTGTTTTCCATGAAAAACCTTTTGTTATCAAAAAATTTTCCACATAGAAATGGGAAAACTTAGGTTTTTTGAGAGAAACTTTAGTTATTATACAATGAAGGAAGAACCATAGTTGTCGCATGTTTATTTTCACATAGATCTATGATGGTATTTGAGGTCTCTAGCATAAGCTTAAAGATCGTAACCACACATTGAATCAAGCCCACATCTCCAATTGTGGAAGAAAAGAGGGTTTTACTCAATGTGTTCTTGGTGTTCAAGAATGAAAGAGTTGTTTGTAGAGTATCTTATGTAGGAAAAGCTTCAACAAAGGAGCAATTTTTCAAGGGATATGTAGAGATGCATACATTGATGTTAATAAATCAGAGTCAAAGATCAGTTGAAAGTAGCAAGAAGAAGTTGTCAATGCAAAAGGTTTACACATGAATGGTGATCAAGAGAGGTATGTGCCAGTACTCTTGTTTTTGAAAATCCTTTCGATAACATCAAGAGATTGTCATAATATTTTAAAAGCTTCATACACATTCTGTTTGATATTGTTACTGCTAGAATATGTTGTTGTCATTGATGTCAACATATTCTTGTGTATTGGTATTGCAGGGAATATTTTTGGTGATCCAGTGATTGCTAAGAATTGATTTCAATGTGTGGTTCAATGTCTTTACTTCATTCTTTATTGATTTCATGATGCTATGTGTTGATTTGGTCGATTTATGGAGACTGGTTTTCAGTGTTCAATGTTGCAGTATTTTGATGTTTGATCCATTGTGCTCTGGTATGATCATATCTTGCATTGAAGATTTGGGAGAGTGTTTGGGATATTCATGTGTATCTTTATTTCAGATGGTTCATGATTTGGTGCTCTGGAAGCTATCTTTCTTGCCTGAGTTGTTGCTGTTAAGTGCTCTTGAGTGTTAGCATGTTGATCAATGAAGATTTGAATAAGTGGTGTTGGTGCATCTATTGTGGATGTTTCTAACATACTTGTTGGTGTTTCTTAATCATGTCCTATTTGTTTTGGTGGTCTGCATTTATCCTTGTGTGAGTTATTGAAGATCTTCTAGGTCTAGTGATATTCTTCGTGTTATGCAATATTTTTGGTGGTGTAACGTGTTGCAGTTGATCTTGGTGAGATTTATGGTGGTGGTGCATGTTTGAGGAGTTGATTTAGGTCCATGTTATGTTGTCTGGTTCATTGGTTGATTTATGTATTGTGTGATGTAATTTTGTACTTAGGTGTTAAGGGTTTGACCGACCTTGTAGTCAAGGTTGATGATTTGTATAAATGGGTGTAATATTCATGTAATTTGGTGATGGTTGTTGAGTCTGAATTATTAGAGATTTGTGTATGTGCAATCAAGTGAATTCATCTTTCGGTGTGGTGTGTTGAGTAGAAATTGGTGAAGGGTAGACATTTGAGCTTAACTGAAACTATCATCAGGCATTAGTAGATGCTAGTTTTGTAGTTCATCTTTTTCGGATTGTAGTCCAAATTTATTTGTAAGGTAGTGAACCTTCCCTGAGGATTGGATTCTTCTGGGTCATTGTAATTTGAGTAGTGAGCTCTACGCAGTGTGCCTGAATGCATGTGCATTCCCCATTGTATTATTTACACATACTACTGCAGAGTATCATCTCATTGTGGGTAGGTTCCCACCATGGTTTTTCCCTTAACCTGGTTTTCCATGTCAAAAATATTGATGTTATGTGAGTTGATATCATTGTTGTTATCTTTATTTTTTCTGTAGTTGTTCAAACCTGAGTTTGTACTTAATTTGTTTAATTCGGTGAAAATTGATTCATCCCCCCTCTCAGCTTTCCTTCTTTGTTGTTGCCAACAAGTGGTATCAGAGATACATCCTCTGGAAGAAGCTTAATCATTTGAGGAGATTCCAGATGGCAACCTATGTGTTCAAGAAGGAGAGTCCTAGATTTTATGGAAATAATTATATTGTTTGGAAGGACCAAATGGAAGTTCATTTTAAGTGTCTTGGATAAGATTATTGGAAGATTACAAAGAATGTCTACAATGTTCCTCTGACTAGACCGGTTACTACTAATGAGATCAAGGAAGCTGAACATAACATAAGGGCTAAGGAAACATTGTTGAGTGATTTGATCAATTCAGAGATGACTGATGTGATGGGTTTGAAGAGTGCACATGAGATATGGAAAAAAGCTAGAGGTCTTGTATGAAGGAGATGCATAAGTTAAAGTTGCTAAGTTGCAGAGTTTGAAGGGAAAGTATGAGACATTGAAGATGGGAGAAGATGAGAACATAAATTCCTTTATGGCTAAGTTAAATGAAGTTTTTATGAATATTAGACGTGCCAGTGGAACTCTTGAGGAGGATGAGATTGTTGCTAAGGTGTTGAGATCTTTACCTTTTGCTTATTAAGCTCAAGTTGCTACTATTGATGAGATCCGAAGTGTGACTACTGTGACTAGAGATATGTTGGTTGGTAAGCTTGTTGCATTTGATTTGAGCAAATTTGGAGAATCACATGGTAAATATGATACTACATTTAAAGCTTCTATATCTAGGAAACAACTGTATGATCTGGGAGAGAGTACATCTAGGGTTTCAAGACATGAAAGAGAAATGAGAGAGATGGAAGAGTAGGAGAGAGAGCGTTGGATGATCTTGAAGCACTTATTGCTTGGAGATTTCCTAAGGGAGGGCTAGTAAGTATGATGGAAAGTTACCTTTTAAATGTTTCTCTTGTAATAAGATAGGACATTTGGCTTCTAGGTGTCCTGAAAGAATGTCTAGGTATGATAAGCATGATAAATTTGAAAGACATGACAGACATGATAAGCATGATAGATATGAGAAGCAAGATAAGTATGACAAGCCTTATAAGCCATACTGGAAGTACATAAATCAAAAGAGATGTTATTATGTTGTTGATGAAGGTGTGACATATGAGGAATCAAACAATGGGAATTCAGGAGATGAATTTGTATTTATTACTATCAAGGAAGATGATCTAGTACCAGTGAATCCTACAAGCTACATTATTGAGGAGAAACTTTGGTTGCTAAGATTGAAGAGAAAGATGAATGGGTAATTGAAAATGGTTGTTCACATCATATTGTTGTCATTTGGCATAACAAATGCAAAATGAGATGATGCAGTTGAAGATGGATGACTGAACTGGTAGAGGATAGAAGATTGATATTTTTGTGATTAGATGACTTGATCAGTTATTTGTATTGTCATTGATGGAAACTGATGTCAAATGATGATGACTAATGTTCTTGATGTTTTGTTTTGTCATCTAAGTGATTTGGTTTACCGGAAGATAGGGTTTACTGACAAAGAACATAAGATTGTGAATTAGGACTTTAACCAGTAAAGCAAAGATGTTTGGGTTGAATTGGGCGATCGACGATGATTGGTGATTTACGGTTTGGATTGTGAGCTTGTATCATGGAAAGGAGTATCTAAACAGAACCAGAACTTGTGATGACTACCAGAAGGCTTATTTGTAATTCCTGATGAAGTTTTGCTAGGGTTTTAGTAGGGTTTAAGGACCAGTGAAGAAATAATCAAACCGCTAATGATTTTTGATATGACAATGATCACCGATGATTCTACATGAAGATGGTAACATGACACAACCCGCTTGAAATGTTTGATTGCTATTTTGGCATGATTCAAGGAATAATTTCTTAGAAAACAACAAAATGCATAGTGGAGTGTTTTGAGGTTTTGACTTTGATACAGATCAGATTTGTGTGATGGGTTTTGATCAACCAACAATTGGTATTGCATTGTAATTTTATGTAATGATCTATATATATTTATTTGAGATGATCTCTTATGATTTGTATTGTAATTTCATGATGTAATTAAGGTTTCGTGGCCAACCTAGTTGAGATGGCTATTTAGGATGGAACAATTAATGTTTATTGTATCGGTGGTGTTAAGAGAGCGTGTTGATCCATCCAAGAGGAGTGTGAGATCTGCCTAGGAGTTGCAGAGTCTTGAGCATAATTGGATTTGATCTACCAAGCTAAGAAGTGTAAGTAACATATCACTTTTTCACTTTTTTTCCCTACAGTTGCAGCAGGTTAAATCCCTTAACCGGGTAGGTCCTAACAAGCCTTAAGCATTTAAGTCCCCTAACAGGGAAGCTCTCAAAAAGAATGGTATTCCTCTCATGAGATTGATCCTAATAGATCATCAAGATCCTAACTAGGCTGCTAGGCAAATCCCTTAACCAGGTGACTCCTAACAGGGTCTACTCCTAACAGGGCATATTGTAAGCTCCTAATAGGGCTAAGCTCCTAATAGGGCGTACTTCAAAAGAGTACAATTTTTTGTGGGTACCAACTCCCAGCGTGGTTTTTCTCTATTTGGGTTTCCACATCAAAAAATTTATGGTTTTCACGTGTGGAATGCTTTTCATGTGTTGTTCTTGTTTATGTTACATTTCTTGCACTATTTCTGAGTACATTAATTATGATGTTTTATCAGAGGTTTATCAAAGGTTACCGGTATTGATAAGAGTTGATAGAAAAAGTGTTTGATCTGATAGATGAGGATAATGAGTTGTTAAATGATCAAATTTATATGCTTTCTTAAGTGGTGAAAGAATTGATAGATGAGGTAAATGATCTGATTAATGTGTTAGCAAATCCGATAAAGAGGTTGTTAGATCTGATAAAAGAAGTTGAGATATTTGATGAATGATTTGAGATCTGATATAAGTTTGATTTTGGTTTTCAATTGGTGTTAATACTGATTCACCCCACCCCTCTCAGTATTAACTAGATCCTCATAGGATTAACAATTGGTATTAGAGCTTTGGTCCTCTGTGTGCAGAAAGCCTAACTGCTTGAGGGAAAGATTCTGAGGAAGTCAAGATGATGAAGAAAGAGGGTCCTAAGTTCAACAAGGATAACTACAAGTTATGGAATGATAGAATGAAGATCTACATCAAAGGTCTTGGTGCACAATATTGGAAGCAAGTTGAAACAAAATATGTTGCTCCTACTACTACTCCCTTGACACCGGATAAACTCAAAGAGCAAAAAGATAACATGCAAGCCTTAGAAGCTATTGTTATTACTTTATGGGATTCAAAATATATTAATGGTCAAGGATTGGAAACTGCAGGTGAGGTTTGGGAAAAGTTAGATATAATCTATGGAGGAGATGAGCATGTACAAAGAACCAAAGAGGAAAGCTTGATGACATGAGAATGCTTGAAGGAGAAAATATTGCACAGTATGGTCAAAGAATCAAAGAAGTTGTTGGTGGCATAAAGAGTGTTGGAGGTAAAATGGATGATGATGCAATAGTGAGTAAAATGCTTAGAAATCTTCAACCTCGGTATGCTATAAGAGTATCTACAATCCAAGAACTTAGATCTATTTCAAAGGATAAGGTAACTGTTGATTCATTGATTGGTAAGATTACAACTTTTGAGTTAAATAGTTTTGACAATAGTATGACAAAATCTATTGAATCTGCCTTTAAAGCTTTTGTTACTAGTTCATCTACTAGAAAAGGAAAAGATATATGTCAAAATCATGAGTGCAGGTTAAGTCATGGAAGTTACCAGGGAAATGAAGAAAATGAAGATCAAGTGATGGAACTTGAGGCATTGTTAGCAAAAATATTTCCAAGAGGCACCGATAAGTATAAAGGAAAGCTACCTTTGAAGTGTTTCTCTTGTAGTAAAATTGGACATATTGTTGCTAACTGCCCTAACACTGATAATAAAGAGAAATTTAGAAAATATAGAGGAAAGGGCAAAAAACAATGTTATGTTGTAGTAGATGAAGGTGTGACCGATGAGGAGTTTGAAGATGAAGATGACAATGAGGAAATTGTGTTTGTAGCCATGAAGGAGGAACCAATAGATGAAAAGGAACTGGTATATCATATGGAGAAAGTGATGAATGGATTATAGATAGTGGTTGCTCACACTACATGATCGAAGATAAAAGTAAGTTCATAACTCTTGATGAATTTGATGGTGGTGTTGTTAGATTTGGTAATAACTCTCCCTGCAGGGTGAAAGGTAAAGGTTCAATTTCTCTAAATGGGAGGAGTAATGCTGATGATGTGTTTTGGGTTGATGGTCTAAAGCATAATCTTTTAAGTGTTGGTCAGCTCAATGATAAATATTATTTTCTTGAGTTTAAAAGTGGAGTCTGCAGAATTCTTGGAGGTAATGGTGAACTAATTGCTACTAGGAAGCAAACTAGAGGTAACTTATTCCATTCGAATAGTAATATTAATAATTGTCTGGTTGCAAGAATGGAAGACAATTGGTTGTGGCATAAAAGATGTTGTCATGTTAATTTTGATAATTTGGTTAAAGTAAGTCAAGTGGTGTAAGAGGATTGCCACAAATTGTCAAACCGGATAATGTGATATGCAAAGATTGTCAAATCAGTAAGATGACCTCTATTTCTTTCAAGAGCAAGAATTGTATTTATGAGAATATTTTGGATTTGGTATATACTGATCTTTGTGGCCCTATGAGAACAAAGAGTTATTATGGTGATAGGTTCATGATTTTCACCGATGACTATTCTAAAATGACGTGGGTGACATTTTTGAAGGAGCAATCAGAAGCATTTAGTAAATATAAATCATTTAAAGCTCTGGTTGAGAATAAAACCAGTAAGAACCTGAAGTATTTAAGATCATACCGGGGAGGTGAATTCACATCTGATGAATTTCTTAAGTATTGTGATGAATAGGGTATCAGGAGATAGATGTATGCTTTGAGGATATCACAACAGAATGTCATAGAAGAAATGATGAACAAATTAATAATTGATGCTGCTAGAAACATGTTATTATAGGGTGATGTATCCAAAATATTTGGAGAGAAGCAGTTAGTACTGTTGTATACATTTTAAACTGGGTACTAGCAAAGAGAGGTAACAATAAGACACCCTATGAGCTATGGTATGGAAAAACTCCTTGTGTAAGTTATTTCAAGTTTTTTGGGAGTCAATGTTTTATTAAGAGAGATAACTACACTGAGAAATTTGATGCAAAATCTGATGAAGGGATTTTTATTGGTTACTCTTCTAAGAGTAAGGCATATAAATGTTACAATAAGAGAACTTAAAAAATTGTTGAAAGTGTTAATGTAAAATTTGATGATCTATTTGATAAATCTGAAGGTACAGGTAGATCAGAACCTGAAAAGGATTATAATGAGGAAAAACTTGCGATCGTTGAACCAGAGGCACATAATAATGAAAAAATGGCAAATGCAAAATTAGATGCTCAATCGATAAGTGATAACAATGAGGAAGAAAATGAAGAATTTGATTCAGAAGATGCAAAATTAGAACAAGCAATACCTGGATATGTTAGATTGAACCATTCATAAGAGTAGATAATTGGTGATAAGAATGAAATTGTGCGAACCAGGAGAAAGATTTGAGAGAACTCATGTTTGACATATACAATTGAACCCAAAATAGTAAAGGAAGAACTAAAAGATGATTATTGGGTTAATGCAATGAATGAAGAATTAGATCAAATTGAGAAGAATCAAACATGGTCACTTGTTCCTAGACTAGAGGATAGGAATGTAATTGGAACAAAATGGGTATATAGGAATAAGTTGGATGAAGAAGGAAAAATTGTAAGAAACAAGGTGAGGTTAGTCTGCAAAGGGTATGCACAGGAAGAAGGTGAGGTTTATGGAGAGACCTTTGCACCTGTTGCTAGATTAGAAGGAGTGAGAATGCTGCTAGCACTTGTTGCATATAAGGGATTCAAAGTTTATCAAATGGATGTCAAATCAGCCTTTTTGAATGGAATTTTAGAAGAAGAAGTATACATTGAACAATTAGATGAATTTTCCTTACCTGATGATAAAGATATGGTGTGTAAATTACATAAAGCACTATATGGTCTAAAGTAGACACCAAGAGCATGGTATGAGTGATTACATGCACATCTGATCAAAATTGGATTCCAACATACCAGTGAGGACAACAACATTTATTTGAAGACTGATAGAGACAAGACACTAATAGCAGAAGTGTTTGTAGATGACATAATTTTTGGTGGAAATGATGATATGTGTATGGATTTTGCTGATATAATGAAAAAGGAATTTGAAATGTCTCTAATCGGTGAAATAAAGTTCTTTATTGGCTTACAGGTCCAACAACTAGATGGTGGTTATTTTATTTGTCAAACCAAGTATATCAAAGAGGTGTTGAAGACTTTCGGTATGGAAGACTGCAAACTGGTAGGAACACCGATGGTAACAAACTACAAGTTATCAAAGAAAGATGATTCCTCTATTGTTAGTGAAAAAGAGTACAAATCTATGATTAGCAAGCTACACTACGTTGTTCATAGAAGACCATACATTGCTCATGTTGTTGGATTAGTGGATGGATTTCAAAAAGAGCATAAGGAGAGTCACATGGTGGCTGTGAAGAGAATTTTTCGGTATCTCAAAGGAACAATAGACTATGGTTTAGGTATCCTTATAAAAGAGATTTTAATTTGGACATCTTTACTAATGCTGATTGGGCAGGTAATGTGGATGATAAAAAAAACACAACCGGTGAAGATTTTCTTCTTGGTGGAAGATTAGTGGCATGGACGAGAAACAAACAAACATGTGTTTCTCAATCTACAGCTGAAGCAAAGTATTTAGCTGCATCCATGAATTGCACATAGATAATATTGATGAGGCATGTGCTTGAAGGATTCAAGATAGATATGTCTGAACCATTGACTATCTATTGTGATAATACAAGTGTAATAAACATTTCTAAGAATCCTATACTTCATGTTAGAACCAAGCACATTGAATTGAAGTATCATTTCCTAAGGGAAAGAGTTCAAAAAAAAAAGGTGAAAATAGAATATGTGAAGAGTAAAGATCAGTTAGCTAATATCTTTACTAAGCCTTTACCGAAGGCTACCTTTGAGTTTCTTAAAGGTAAACTAGGGGTTAGACCCCTACACCGGAAGAACTAGAATGATGGAGATGCATCAATCATATGGATTTCATGTTTATCTTTCACTAAGGATTGATGAAGGTGTAGGCTACTCCTTTGGGGGAGCAAGTCTTGTGTACAACTTTGATTTAATGCTCTGATATAATTTATTTTATTTTATTAGAAGAGATGATGAAAGAGGCAGCAACAAAATTCAAGACAAGTGATGCATTTATACCTTTGGCATTGTTGTCAAAGGGGGAGAAGAAAAGAAATCCGATTTGGGAGAAGTTTTAGATGACTTGGGGGAGAAGTTGAAGATCAAATTGAGAAAAGTATTGGTTAAGGGGGAGAAGACAAAAGGAGGAGAACCAACAGATGATGTGATACCGGCAAGCAAGTTGCAGATGATGATGTTACTTTGATTATATATATGATTGGTGTTGCCATCAATGCCAAAGGGGGAGAATATTGGCATTTAGAATAATTGATGCAAAATGAGATGATGCAAGTGATGCAATTGAAGATGGATGGCTAAAACAGTAGAGGATAAAAGACTAAGATTTTGTGATTAGATGACTTGATCAATTATTTGTGTTGTCATTGATGGCAACTAATGTTAAATGATGATGACTGATGTTCCTAATGTTTTCTTTTGTCATCTAAGTGATTTGTTTTATCGGAAGACAAGGTTTATCGACAAACAACAAAAGATTGTGAATTAGGACTTTAACCGGTAAAGCAGAGATGTTTTGGTTGAATTGGGTGATCAATGATGATTGGTGATTTGCAGTTTGGAATGTGAGCTTGTATCATGGAAAAGAGTATCTAACCAGAACTAGAACTTGTGATGACTACCAGAAGGCTTGTTTCTAATGAAGTTTTGCTAGGGTTTTAGTAGGGTTTAAGGACTAGTGAAGAAATCATCACAACGGTAATGATTTTTGATATGGCGATGATCGACGAAGAGTCTACATAAAGGTGGTAACACAACACAATTCATGTGAAATGTTTGATTGTTGTTTTGGCACAATTCAAGGAAGAATTTCTTGGGAAACAACGAAACACTTAGTGGAGTGGTTTGAGGTTTTGGCTTTGATATAGATTGGATTTGTGTGATGGGTGTTGATCAACCAATGACTAATATTGCATTATAATTTGATGTAATGATCTGTATATTGATTTGAGATGATCTCTTATGATTTATATTATAATTTCATGATGTAATTAGGGTTCAGTGGCCGACCTAGTTGAGATGGCTATTTAGGATGGCACAGTTGATGTTTATTATGTTGGTGGTCTTAAGAGAATGTGTTAAGCCATCCAAGAGTAGTGTGAGATTTGACTGATAGTTGTAGAGTGTTGAGCATAACTGGATCTGATCTAGCAAGCTAAGAAGTGCAAGTAACAGATCACTTTTTCACTATTGTTCCCTAACAATTGCAGCAGGTTAAATCCCTTAACCGGGTAGGTCCTAACATGCCTTAAGCATTTAAGTCCCCTAGAGGGGAAGATCTCAAAAAGAGTGGTAAATCCTCTCATGAGGTTGATCCTAATAGATCATCAATCTCCTAACCAAGTGACTCCTAATAGGGTCTGCTCCTAACACAGTGCATTGTAAGCTCCTAACAGGGCTAAGCTCCTAACATGACGTACTTCAAAAGAGTACAAATATTTGTGGGTACCAACTTCCACCATAGTTTTTCCCTATTTGGGTTTCCACATTAAAAAAATTGTGGTGTTCATATGTGGAATGCTTTTCATGCGATGTTCTTGTTTATGTTACATTTCATGCACTATTTTTGAGTACACCGGTTATGATATTTTATCATAGGTTTATCAAAGGTTACCAGTACTTATAAGAGTTAATAGAGAAAGTGTTTGATCTTATAGATCAGGATAATGAGTTGGTAAATGATAAAATTTATATGATTGCTTAAGTGGTGAAAGAATTGATAGATGTGGTAGATGATCTGATTAATGTGTTAGCAAATCTAATAAAGAGGTTGTTAGATCTGATAAAAGAAGTTGAGATATTTGATAAATGATTTAAGATCTGATATAAGTTTGATTTTGGTTTTAAGTTTCAATTGGTGTTAATATTGATTCACCCCCCTCTTAGTATTAACCAGATCCTCATAGGATTAACACATATGGCAAGTCATATAAGTAAATTTGTGAATATGGAAAGGTATGATGGTGGTATAGTAAGATTTGGAGATGATAAAGCTTTTGTGATTAATGGTAGAGGTTCTATATGTTTTGATGGTAAGAATAATACTAATGATATCTTGTATGTTGAAGTTTTAAAGCATAATATTTTGAGTGTTGGGCAGATGGTTGACAAGGGATATGATTTGTAATTCAAGAATGGTAAATGCAAGATTATGAATGCCTTCGGTATAGAGATTGCAATAGGGATCAAAATGAAAGGCAATATCTTTCACTTGAATGTCGGTTAGAAAAGTTGTTTGATTGCTCAAATAGATGAAAGTTGGTTGTGGCATAGGAGGATGTGTCATGTTAAATTTAATTGCATGATAAAGATAAGTTCTACTCAATCTATTAGAGATTTGCCTAAGATTGTGAAGCCTTCTAATCCAATATGTAAAGAATGTTAGTTGGGAAATCAAACAGGAACATAATTTAAGAGTATGTTATATGTTGGAGTTGAGAAACACAACACCACAGGAGCCTAAATATCTTCTGCAAGCTAAAACAATCTATCACAAGGAGAAAAAATGAAAGCAATAACAGATTGTTTTAGCTTGCAGAAGATCTTTAGGCTCTGGTGGTGTTGTGTTTCTCAACTCCAACATGGTATCAGAGCTCAGATCTGCAACCATCTGTTCCTATTTTTGAGAATTTTTGTAGTGGAAGCATATTTGGGGTTTCAGGCAATTGTTTTTGTGTGCTTAGGGTTAGGATTTTTTTCTGAGCACTTTGGGCCTAAACAGACCTCACCATCGTGCTTAGAAGGCCCAAAAACCCCTATAGTCATATAATTTTTTTCTATTTTTGACTCCTAAGCATCTGGGTGATTTTTTTCTCCAAAACCAGGTCGTATGACTTTGACACGTAAATCGAGAAATTGTTTTTGCCTCTTTACGACATGCAAGCCAGATTTTTGGTTTTTTTTTTTTTAAATCACAAATTTTTTTTTAAAAAATCAAAAGGTCAAAAGAGGCGAAAAACATCAAAAGGAAAGTTTAAAAAAAAAAAAATATTTTGATTTTTTTTTCGGGGTTAGTTTTTTCGCAGTACTGGACCTGACAATCCGGCTGCCCTACGGCCTATCAGACCTGTCAATCCGACCCCACCAGCCCCTTCGGATTCCCTACTGGTAGCCCTCTATGGCCCCCCACTGGCCCCTCCGGTCCCGCCGCCGGCTACCGCCAGCGGCCCCCCACTGACCACTTTGGCCCTCGCCGGCCCTCCAGCACCACCTGCCAACACCGGCCACCGCCTCGCCGGCCCTCCAACACCACTTGCCAATTGTGGCCACCACCACCAATAACCTCTGCCAACTCTACCTGGCTCAATTTCACCACCGCCGCCTAGCCTACCACCACCACTGCCACCCTCCGACCACCTCCTGCCTTCTCCACTCTCTAGCTCTTTTTGAGAGGGGGTTGGTTTTTTGGGTCTATCTTGCACATCTGGAGTCAGATTTTGGCAAACAAATAGGTGTCAAAAATTTGGTTCCAAGCTGGACGTTGTGGAGTTGGATTTTTTTCTCACATCTTCTATTTGACTGTACTTTTTTTAGTCAAAGTTGAGCTGCTTTTCTGCACTTCCAAGGTTGTAGAATAGGCAAACGGACTCCGTTTTTCAAAAATGAATAGGCGTTGGAAAGCTCTCAGCATGCTCTATTTAGATTTGTGATATTTTTTCCTAGAATTTTCATCAGGTACATGAGATATCAGTTTGAATTTTTTTTTGCTTATGCACTACTTCCTTCTCATTAGTATGTACTAGGGTTTGGGTTTATCTATTGTGGGGGGGTGTTTTTTCTTTCTTTCTGTCATTTATATCAGAAATCACAAACACCAAAACTCTCCAAATGAACAAACCCTTCTACATCTTCTATCTAGTCTGGAAGATCACATAATTAAAAAAAAAAACAAGCAGGTGCAGGTACAGAGTTTTCTTCTCATGGTTGATCCTTCAGTTGAGTTGTTGACTTCACACAACTATCACACTTGGAAGCCCCGGATCACAAGGCTCCTCGGGGCACGCGGGTTGTGGTCTTGTTTGGATGAGGTTCAACTAGTATTGTAGCATCCTTATGAGCTTCTTCAACATAGGAACAAGATGGATGAGGCTATGGGTTTTCTCTCCTTGCATGTCTCTGACAGTCTTCTATTTCACCTTGATGAGTTGCTCACTCCTCAGGCTATGTGGTTGAAGTTTGAGTCTATCTTCGGGAGGGTCAATGAGATTTAGGCATTGCAGATTGAGGCAGAGTTGGTCTCTTTGTCACCTGATTCCTTTCCCACCATTAAGGATTTATTGAACAAGTTCAAGACTACTCGATCTATTCTTCAGGGATGTGGCAAGATCAAGATAGACACAGAGTGCATTCATTTGATTCTTTCAAAGCTTCGGGGTCATTTTCAATTTTTTGCCTCTGCTTTCTACTACACCATGGATGGCTTGGGTGCTCTTTTCACCATGCCTACCTTTGATGTCTTTTGCGAGCATTTGTCTTGTGAGTAGTCTCATCTTTCTTAGCTGGATATGCTTTCAGGATCCAAGAACAAAGCATTGGTTGCTCAGTCCTCTAAGGAGAAACAAAACCAGAAACCGAAGCTGGAGAAGCCTTCTACAGGTAGTGAGAATCCCTCCAAACCTAGTCACAAGTCTGAATCTAAACCACCATTTCCTCCCAAGCATGGGAAATCTTCACAGTCTAGTGAGTCTTCCTCCAAGACTAAGAAGAAATCAGGAGATACTTGCAGTTTTTGTGGCAAGGAAGGACATCCTGTTTCCCATTATTGGAAATGTTTAGAGGCTTTAGAGGAAGCCATGCAACAAAATCACATCTCCTCACCTCAGGCATCTTCTCCTTCCATAGGGAAAGGTCATGCTCTCACTGCTAGAGCTTCGACCTATGGGTCCACAAGGATACTTGATTCTGATGCTTCTCACCATATGACTCACACTCAGTAGTTGGTTACTTCTCTTGCCTCTTGTGGTAATTCACAGATTGTAGTGGGTGACTCAGTTTAGCTTTCAGTCTTGGGTTTAGGTTCTGACATCTCGAAGAACCTCCTATCCATTTATTAGATTTGCCACTTTGGCTCTGGTAAGACAGTTGAGTTCTCACCACATGAAGTGGTTATTCGAGACCTCCATGACTTTGATTTGGTTGTGACTACTGGGAGTGTGGATACTGCATCTCATCTGTACAAATTTGATAGATTTGAGCCCTCTGTGGGTGTTGGTTCATCTCTTATAGCACATATAGATTCAATGAGTAAGATTTGGCATGAGTGCTTGGGCCATGTCAATTATAGAATCTTCACCAGATGAGTACACAGGCACTTGTTACTAGGCTCCCACAGATTTCCTACACTAATGGTGTTTGTCATGGTTATGTGCTTGGCAAGGATCACAAAGATCCCTTTCCAAAGGGAAGAACCCCTCGTGCTTTGACACCCTTGGAGTTGATTCACAGTGATCTCATGTCATTTCTCACTCCTTCTTTTTCTGGGGCCAACTATGTGCTCACTTTTATTGATGACTTCTCCAGATGCACATGGGTGTACTTTCTTAAGTACAAGTCTGATGTCTTTGATTCATTTAGAATGTTCAAGACATTTATTGAGAAGCAGTCAGGTTGTTATATTCGGTGGATACGTACAGATAATGGGGGGGGGGGGGCGGGGGAGTATGTGAATCAGGCTTTCAAAGATTTTTGCACTGAGCATGGTTTGCAACATCAGTTTATTGTTCCCTACACCCCTCAACAGGATGTTGTCATTGAGCGCAAGAACAAAACCTTACGGGAGCTGGCAAATTGTATGATTCAGTCTAGGTCCATGGATTTGTCTTTTTCGGCTGAGGTAGTCAATCATGCCAACTATATTCAGAATCAGATGCCTCACAAGGCTATTCAACATATGAATCCTGAGGAGGCTTGGTCTCATAACAAGCTTGATGTTTCCTTTTTCTGATTGTTTGGTAGTGAGGCATGGGATTTTATTCCTGATGCTCAGAGGAAAGCCATGGAGCGGAAAAGCTGAACACTCATTTTTGTTGGCTACTGTGAGGATGTTAAGGCATACAAGTTGTTTGATCCTGATTCCAAAGAGGTCCTATTTCAATGGGATGCTCAGTTTGATGAGCACCTTCCCACAGTGGATACCCTGACTCTAGTGTCTACTCCTCTACCTACTCCTTCCACTGCATCTCTTCAGGATCTTTTTGAGGATGATTCTAATGATGGTGTTGATGATCCCCCATCCCCACCACCTACTCCACCTCAGATGCCCAAGTGGGCTCACTTTACTATTGAGGCGACAGGTCCTCTAGCCGATGATCCTTTAGATACTCGTCGGACCCATTCTCATACTGTGGGTTCTAGTCTTTAAGTCATGCTATTTCAAATAATCCTCAGAAGTTTTTAGAGGCTACTAGTCTTCCTGAGTGGGATTGTGCTATGGAGGAGGAGTATTCTTCTTTGATGAGGAATCATACTTGGGATCTTTGTCCCCTTCCCAAGGGCAGAAAGATGGTTAGGTGTCGTTGGTTGTATTGGACCAAGTATGCTGTTGATGGTTCTATTGATAAGTACAAAGCACATCTTGTTGAGAAGGGTTTCTCACAAATTGAGGGTATTGATTACTTTGAGACCTTTTCCCCCGTCGCCAAGATGAACTCCATTTGCTTTGTACTATCTCTTGCAGCTTCTTAGGGTTGGCTTGTTTTTCAGATGGATGTGAAGAGTGCCTTCTTGCATGGGGGTCTATAGGAGGAAATCTACATGGAGTAGCCTTGGGGATTTGTGTAAGACAATTCTTTGGTTTGCAGACTTCAACATTCATTGTATGGTCTCAAACAAGCCCCTCGGGCTTGGTATGAGAAGATGGACTCTTTCTTGCTCTCCACTGGGTTCACCCGTAGTCATTCTGATCACACAGTGTACATTCAACTTCTTGAGGGTGAGATCCTTATTCTTGTGCTATATGTTGATGATCTCCTCATCACCGACAACTCATCCTCTATGATTCAGCATACTCCGCGAGCCTTGATGGATCAGTTTGAGATGACAAATCTTGGTCTTCTGCACTATTTCCTTGGTCTTCCGGTGATTCAGTCTCCTGATGGGATCTACATTTACCAGCAGAAGTATGCTCTTGACATGCTTGATTGCAAGCCTTCTCCCACTCCCTTTTAGTCAGGGTTTTTTTTGACCACTACTTGCCCCACTCCTTCAGTAGATTCTACACTTTACAGGCAGTTGGTTGGCAGTTTGTTGTACCTAACTCACACCCGTCCTGATGTTTCCTTTGCAGTTGGCCTTGTCTCTTGATTCTCCCATGATCTGTTGGTATTTTGGTATGGTTTTGTCATTGATGTCAACACCTACTAAACTCTTATCAACTCTGGCACTTTGGAGAATCAACAACATTCACTGGCAAGCAAGTAACTATTGCAGAGTTACTGATATCTGGTACATCGGCAAGATATAATGATCATCGACACTTGGAATGATATGGAAAACACTTGGTAATGTCAAGAGACATCGTTTGGACATCTTGTCCTAGAGTTTTGTTCATTGGTATATTCATAGTTGCATATTTGTTGTTACCAGCAAATAGGTCCAGGGTTACACCAACAGGTTTAGCTTTTCCAGATCAACATGGCACACTATGGAGATGATTAATTATTGTTGTAAATACATTAAGCCAACATGTTCAATCGGTTATTGCATCGGATATTATATTGTTTGTAAAATATTTTTATTGTAATATCTTGTAGAGCCGACCTACTAAAATTGGTCTTAGGTTATGGTATAAATGTAAGGTCTTATTTGTAAGATCAAATGTGGAATGCGAAAAAAGGATTGTGTGAAGGTATATGTGAGAATAAGCAGAGCTATACACGCAGACATCATTTGAAGATTGAAAGAGGGTTTTTGTGAAAGCATATCAACATTACACTAGTACTGAATCCAACATATGAAGATGCTATTTTGTACAGTACATTCTTATTGGATTTAACCATCCTATTGTAGTCAGTGTGACTCCCATTTTGTGATTGATCAGTAAGATCTAGGCGGTTGGCCTTTCTGCATGTGCAAACCCCATTTATGTACACTTACTATCTGCAGTAGTGTCATCTGATTGTGGGTAAGGTTTCCCACCAAGGTTTTTCCCCTTACAGGGTTTCCACGTACAAATATTGGTGTTATGTGTTGTGGATGACTTTGTGTTTATGTTTCATGCACTAATCCTTACCGGTATAGTAATTAACTGTTAAAACTGTCTACTAGCATATTGAACTAGTTTACTGGTATTAAGCATTAAGTTGGTTAAGTTGTTTTTGGTTTGAATTTATTTGACAACTGATTCACCCCCTCCTATCAGTTGTCTCTAGGACCTAACAATTGGTATCAGAGCATAGTCCTCTTTTGTAGAAGTTTAATATCTTGAGGAGATCCAATGTCTACTAATTATTTTAAGAAGGAAAATCCTAAACTTGATGGAACCAACTATGGGATATGGAAGATCATAATGGAGACACATCTAAATTGCATTGGAAAAGACATCTAGGAAGTTACAAAGAATGGTTATACTACTGCTATACAAGGTCAGCCTAGTCCAGCTAACTTGACAAAAGATGAGGAAAATGATTACAAAGCAAGAGAAGCACTTTTGAGAGCATTATCTGATCAACAAATCATGGGACTATCAGATAGGTCTACTGCTAAAGCTATTTGGGATCATTTGGAAACATTGAATGAAGGAGATTCCACAGTCAAAATTGCAAAACTTGAAAGCTTCCAAGTTAGGTATGAACATCTAAAAATGGAAGAAGATGAAAGGATTTCTACTTTTATGGAAAGAGTAAATGAAATTGTTTTGGGTATTAAATGTTGTGGAGGAACCTTAAGTGAGGATGAAATTGTTTCAAAAGTTTTAAGAGGATTTCCACCGACATATAAAATGAAAGTTACTGCTATAAATGAGTTAAGAATAATGCCTAATACATCAGTTACTAGGGATACATTGATTGAGAAACTTTCAACTTTTGAAATTGAAGAATTTGGTCCTATTGCTACTATAAAGATAGATTTGGCCTTTAAAGCATCATCATCTGCTCCATCATTTGACAAATCTGATTGGAAAGCCTTTTATGCAAGAGAACTGGAAGAAAGTAGGAAAGAAAATGAAGAACTTGAAGAACTTGAAGCACTATTTGTAAGGAAAATGCCTAAAGGTCTAGTTGGAAGTAAGTATGAAGGTAAAGCACCCTTTAAATGTTTTAACTGCAATAAGATTGGTCATATGGCTTCAAGATGCCCTGATAGACATGATAGACTAAGAGAAGAAGCTATAAGAACATACAAGCCTAACCTTGAATATCAAAGATACAAATTTAAGAAGAATAAAGACAATGTTACTACTTATCAAGTTGCCATTAGTTTTATGTCAAAGTTATTCTATATACTCTAGTCAGTTACTACTACCGAGATATTCAATCGGTATGCATAGTCTAGTCAGTTATTGAAGAAAGTAGTCTCAAAACGTAGTATACACCGAGCTGTCTACTAAGTATCATTTCATGTCTACCGAGCAACAAAGATGACACACAGAATTGTTATACACCGAGTGAAACGTGTTACCAGATTCATTGAACCTGGACATACATATGAAAATGTGTTACAAGATCGAGGAGCATCTAACCATTATCACATTGGAAATTGCACTTAAAGATTGTGTATGATTTTTAGGTCATCTAACCAATGAAATATTTTGCATGGTTATTCATTCGATAAATCATGTTTGTAAGATCAAAGCAATGAATGGATCACTGACATAAGAGATCTATTTATACAACATGAGTTAAGAATTAAAAAGGTGTGTGTGCATGAGTGTAAGAAGACTATTACAGAGACACAAAGGTCACCAAGAAGGATTTCAGAGAACAGTCAAAGAACAGAGTAAATAGAAGGGTTTACCGAGTTACTATATGGGTTATCGAGGTATGCTATAAGCAAGGTAATCTATTCTGAGCATATAGAATCTGCTATAACATTCCAGATGTAAAGTTGCAGATATTTGTAATGATTTATTGTAATATTTTGAAGTTGTAAGAGAAACCTTTAACAGGGTAAAAGACTCTAAACAAGTCTATAAATTGTAAAGCCTCTAACTAGGTACAACATTTAGTTTAAGTGTTGTAAAATCCTTTAGCAAGGTAGATCTAATATATCTTGTTATTCCTAATGGGGTAAGCTATCAGAAATAGCTAAACATGTAGCTCTAATCGAGCACTCTTTATTATTGCAGTAGTGAAGTTGTGGGTGCCATCCCCACCACAGTTTTTCTCTCTAACCAAGAGTTTCTGCGTAACCAAAATATATGTGTTATGGAGTGAATCATGTATGATTGTTATCTATTTGTTTTAGCTTTATATTATGTAACTGCACTATTTAGTTTATGCATAACAGTAAAGTTATTATTGAAGAAAAGTTTTGGAGTACTAATTCACCTCTCCCCTCTTAGTATATTAGCTTTCCATATTGGGCCTAACAATTGGTATCAGAGCTTCAATCTTGGAAAAGGGTTTAACTACCTAAAGAGAAAGATCTTATCAATGGAAGGCTATAAACAATCTCGGAGGATTGTATATCTGCAAGAAGAGGTGGATCATGCTAATCAAGTGATTGCAGACATGCAAAGACAAATGCAAAAATCTCTGAAAGTAAGAAGAAGATTATCTGATGATTTGCAGGACTCTCAAGAGTTAGTGGAACAAATTGAGACATCATCTGAGAATAGTATGTTCGAAGAGACTGAAGAATTGATTAGAGTATTGAAAGAAAAGAACAAAACACTAGCTGATCAACTAAAAGTAATGAAAAGAGAACATGAACATTTTAGCACATAGATGACTGAAAATCTTGATGCATTAAGGACAGCCGAGGATAAAGAGATCTGCAAAGAGAGAAACAACAACTTGAAGTCTTAGTATCTGATAAAAATGATGAAATCACAAGGTTGACTAGAATTCAGCAAAATCTGTTAGATCAACTAGGTTATGCACATCATGAAGCAATTCTGAAAAATGATGAGAATCAAGCATTGAAACTTGAAGTATCAAGGTTGACCGATGAACTTGAATCAGAGAAGAAATCCAAATAAATACTGAAGAAGAGTTATGAAACATCAAAGATGTTGGATGAGCAACTTAATACAAGAAGACCCAATAAGGATGCATGACTTAGTTACAAAAGAAAAGACTCTACTGAGAAGGGAATTCATACTACGAAGAGAGGAGAATCATCAAAGCAAGCTGGAATCAAGAATAACATCAAAAGAAAGAAGCCTATTTGCAACTACTATGGAAATCAATGTCACACTACCAACATGTACCAAATCAGAAAAGGTAAGCAACCGAATGTCACTAAGTCAAATGGTTATTGTTACAATTGCAATAAATATGGTCACACATCTAATCAATGTAGGACAAAGTTTGTTAACAATTATAAGAATGCAAAATTCAAAGGGTTTTTTAAAAATTGCAATAGATATGGACATAATACCGAGAAGTGTTGGTTTAAGCAAAAGAATCATATGTGGTATGCACATCGAGAAAACACTGGAAGCTACCGAACTCATAGAGATCTTAACCAACAATATGTTGTAGTACCATGGGATTACAATACAAGGATATGGTGTGAACATTGTGGAAGATATGGACATATAAGTGCCAACTGCTTTATAAGGTTTGGGATGAACAACTAAAGATCATGGAGAAATCCTGGTATGACATGTTTTCATTGTCACAAAGTTGGACACTTGGCTTGAGATTGCAGAGATCAACCTAGAGAAGACACTGAAGAAATAAAAGGCAAATTACGGATGATTTGTAAAAAGAAGGAAATTGTGTCAAATGAAGAAAGCACCTTACCTACCGAGTTAGGTGCACCTATTCCAAATTAATCGATAAAGGTATGAAGGGACTGCATTCTCTCAAGGTTAAATCTTAATAGTTCCTACCTTATTATGCACTTAGTTCCAAATTTGCATAGCTAAGATGTAGTAGTAAGTTTGAAATTCTATCAAGTCTTTTTGAAGCATTATACAGGAAACCTGCCAAGTCAGTGAATACAGGAAGCTTGTCAAGTCGGTAAATGAAGGAAGTTTGGTTACTCGGTTAAAGCAAAAAAAAAAGGGAAAGAAGGTTTAGTGGAACCGAGTGCATTTAATGTTTTTGACCTAACCTGCACGGAGCCCGATAAGGTATATTGTGTACTTAAAGCATTTACGTGGTCATTTTTCACTCACCAAGTTTTTGTGAAAGTAGAGTAGAGCAATTCAAAGGCGATCAAACCTCCTACAAAGAAAAATTCAAGGTATTTACATCAATCTCAACGCATTACTAAGCTGATTTACCAATCATATCTAGTTGCCATTATTTGCTAAGTGTGGAATGTCAATCATTTGAAATCCTGAAACCCTAAGGATTCTTTGTTAGCTTTTATTTGAAATCTAAAATGGCGCCTAAGAACCAAGATCCCATTGTTGTCAAGAATGTAGAAAAGCCCTCACTAGAATATTCTTTGACTCCCAAAGTTGCTTCTGAACCGGATGACAAAACCTCTTTTTCAGTCATCCCGGATAGAGTGTTATTAGTCGAGGATGTGAGATTCTTCACCAAATGTCGTGTTGAAGAACTTGGTCATGTTGAAATTAAAAACACCTATGATGAATTATGCATAGATGGTAAATTAAATAGCAAGTATGAGCACATCAAGATTAAGGGATTAACTGAAGCCCTAACCTATCCCCATGTGTTCAAACCCCAGTGGGTCAAGTTTGTTCTGAGCAGAGTTCACGATGATTTCATGTGGCTAGAAGAGAAACCATTTAAGACTACCAAGGAAATCATTTATCTGATTACCGGTTACCCCATTTATGATCATGCCTGAGCTCAAAAGATGATATCACAGAAGGAATTGATCAGTTTAACCGGAGTGGAATCAAATTGTAGAGGATTAAAATTGAACAATTTCATAGATGAAGAACTAAAATTTTCCAAGAGTAATAGGTTATTGTTTCTCCCAATCAGCAAGGGAAAACAGTGTAGCATGTGCAGCAGTAGACCTAGCATACAAAATTGTGAAAAAGGGAATGAAAATTGATCTATGTGAGGTATTGTTGAAGAACCTATTTGAGAATCTGAACACCATCAGGAAGCCGAAGAAGAACAACTCGGCTAATACACTAAAGTTTGGATCATTACTTGTATGCATGTTTTTCTATTTTAAAAAATTCTTTCCATCAGTCGGTAAAGTTGTTTGGGAACTACACCGACCAATCACCCATCAGATCAATGACTTCATTAAGAAGTTAGGTGATAATTTCAATGATATTATGGATGATTACTTCAGTAAATTTCAAGAGAAAATGCATAACATGTATAGGATTCCACCCCAGCTAGTGGAGAAATACAAAAATGACATATGTTTTGAAGTTGACACTGATTACTGTTATGTGAATGTTGTGGAACCAAGAACTCAATCTTTGTCATTGATGGGTTACGAGATTGACTTTGACATCACATAATAGCAAATTGATGCATTTCTTACATTGCCAAGACATGCTACCAAGTTGAGGTATGTAACCTATGAGGAAGTAAAGGAAAAAGAAAAAATGAGCATTGTAGTACCCAAAGCTACAAGAAAGGCAACAAAAATGATAAAGGCATTATCGGAGAAATTCAGAGAAGACTCTTCCTCTACACCTGTCAAAGGCACCACTACCATTACTGAAGAGGAATCTAAAGCCCAAGAGGCAACTATAACATTGAGCACTGAATTGCCTAAGGGAAAAGTGTTGAAGAGAAAGAAACAGGACACATCAAATGCCTCACTAACTCCACCTCCAAAGCAACCTAACACTAGAGCATCAGCGGCTTCACCGAGTAAGAAAACAAAGAGTGTTATTGTTCCCAAGGTAACAAAGACCTACAAGAAATCTACTCAGAGACTCATTTTGGCAAAAGAGTCTAGTGATACCGAATCAGAGGATGCAAGCAAATTTCAGATTGTCAAAAGCAAGAAGGTAAATGTACATAGTGTTGAAAAATTATGTGCTAATCTGAAAGAATATGGAGGATTTGGATCATTTAGATATGTTAAATATGAAACCAGAAATAATGATGAGAAGAGACAAATTGAAGAAGCTATCATCTACACACTTCTAAAATTCTGGTTAGCTCCATTGGAACTAGCTAAGTCACTTCCAAATGAACTTTATTTGCATATTTATAATAGGTGGAAGTATGCAATGGACTTGGAGAAATAGATCAGATAAAGAAGTCTGGTTCATCTTTTTTCTGACATGTCAGTAGCTGAAATAAAAGAACATCTGACAACCTACAACTCAAAGTTTCTTGTCAAACAAAGAGCCTTAAAACTGATGAATGGGTTGTATATTGAAGTGGAAAATGAGACAAAAGAAAAATGGCAAGAAATCTTTAAAATCAAGGATGCTGGTGAGCAAGCTACAGTTGAAATAGTAGATGTCACCAAGCAAGACCCTGCTAACACCATTCAAATAGATGAAGATATCATAGATACAGAGGCACCAAAATAGGAAATGATATAAGGCAATGCATATGCAAAACTTGTATCTAGTGAATCAATTTTGGAACAAGTTTAGCCTTATCCACCGGTCAATCAACCTATCTCAACCAAAACCCCTCAGGATACGGATCAAGGCACTGAAGGTCACAAGTCTACAATAGGAGAAGGTACTTCTCAAGCAACCGGGGAACAACCCTCTCAAGCACCTTCTAGCATTGCAAATGTTGCAACTGAGACACCAAGTACTAAGACAACATGCACCAAGACACCAAAGGACACTTTAGAGGCTAAAGCAACCAACCAAAATGTTGCCTCTATCATGCAACCTATCGAGAGTCAACCAGCCTCACAAGCCATTGTCCTAGTTCAATCGGTGAAAGGTAAAGAAAAGAAGATGAAAAAGCATAGTTTTAAAGTTGATTTGTCAAAACCGATAGTGTTGCCCAATGTTGATATATCAAAATTAAAGGGGCAAGCACTCATTGATTTCAGTGAACTATGCAAAGCAAAGGCCGAATAGGAAAAACAAATGGCCATTTAAAAGAAAAATAAACTACTTCAGAAGGTGAAAGCACTCCTAATAGATATGCTACCTGAAGCTACAGTATCAACTGATGCAGCCATCCACATTCAACTAGATGAACTCCTAACAAAGATAGAGACATCTGGAGTAGATGCATCAGAGTATTTGGGCAAGCTAAAAGACAAAGAGCTCACTGCAAAAATGATAGAAGAGGTACAAAAATCTATCGCTATTGGAAAAGTTAAACTTGTCAAATTTATTACTGAGTTGACTCCTCAACTCAAGCACATTCATTATTTATTTCATAAACTCTGCACATTTTCTTTATTCATTAAAGACATTAAAAATAAAACAGAGGTAATTGAGAAAGAGATCACCGATCTCTCAAATAAGTTGACCTCTGAGCCCAATTTAGTTCAGAATTTCTATACAAGGTTACAACAACTTATGGCTCAACAAATGGACCTAAGAAATGAAGAACACAAGATCCGGATGGATATAATGACACTTTAGACATTATTCCTTCCTCATCTTTCCTCCATCCAAGAATACATTAACCGAGCCACTCACCTATCTACTACACAAGAGGGAAGCACATTAGATGACTTAATATCATTATTGGCTAATATACAAGCACACAATTCTTTAATGGATAGTGTTAAGAATGCACTCTCTGTCGCTCTCACCGAAGCACAGACCAAGTACAAATCCATTTTTGACCAGTTACCACCCCCGAATGGTAATTAAGTTTTGATGTTTGTCAAAAAGGGGGAGTAATATGATATAGTATTAGGGGAGTGATACAATATTGGGGGAGTGTAGTATTCAAAGTATCAAACAAAAGGAGTATAGTATACAGGGGGAGTATACCGACCAAAGCAAGCAGAGTATCCAAGAGCAGTGAACAGGATAGTAAGCAAAGATCAAGAGCAACACAAAAAATATTAATCATCGAGCATGCAAAATTAGAGTTTTTTACAAGTATATCGATAAGGGGAGTATATCTGGATATATTATTTTATTGACTATTGTATATACTGTTAGTATAGTCAATTTTTGCAAGTATATAGATTATTAAGTTATAACTTTGAAAGTAGTTTTTGTCAAACATTTCAACTAATGTCAAAAGGGGAGTTTGTTACTACTTATCAAGTTGCCATTAGTTTTATGTCAAAGTTATTCTATATACTCTAGTCGGTTACTACTACCGAGATATTCAGTCAGTATGCACAGTTTAGTCGGTTATTGAAGAAAGTAGTCTTAGAACGTAGTATACACCAAGCTGTCTACTGAGTATCATTTCAAGTCTACCAAGCAACAAAGATGACACACCAAGTGAAACGTGTTACCATATTCATTGAACCTGGACGTACATATGAAAATGTGTTACAAGATTGAGGCACATCTAACCATTATCACATTGGAAATTGCACTTAAAGATTGTGTATGATTTTGAGGTCATCTAACCAATGAAATATTTTGCATGGTTATTCATTCAATAAATCATGTTTGTAAGATCGAAGCAATGAATGGATCACTGACATAAGAGATCTATTTATATAGCATGAGTTAATAATTAAAAAGGTGTGTGTGCATGAGTGTAAGAAGACTGTTACAAAGACACAGAGATCACCGAGAAGGATTTCAGAGAACGGTCGAAGAACATAGTAAATAGAAGGGTTTACGGAGTTACTATATGGGTTATCGAGGTATGCTATAAGCAAGGTAATCTATTCTGAGCACATAGAATCTACATTAACATTCCAGATATAAAGTTGTAGATATTTGTAATGATTTATTGTAATATTTTGAAGTTGTAAGAGAAACCTTTAACAGGGTAAAAGACTCTAAACAAGTCTATAAATTGTAAAGCCTCTAACCAGGTACAACATTTAGTTTAAGTGTTGTAAAATCCTTTAGCAAGGTAGATCTAAGAGATCTTGTTATTCCTAATAGGGTAAGCTATCAGAAATAGCTAAACATGTAGCTCTAATCGAGCACTCTTTATTATTGCAGTAGTGAAGTTGTGGGTGCCATCCCCACTGCAATTTTTCTCTCTAACCAAGAGTTTCTATGTAACCAAAATATATGTGTTATGGAGTGAATCATTTATGATTGTTATCTATTTGTTTTAGCTTTATATTATGTAACTGCACTATTTAGTTTATGCATAACAGTAAAGTTATTATTGAAGAAAAGTTTTGGAGTACTGATTCACCCCTCCCCTCTTAGTACATTAGCTTTCCATATTGGGCCTAACAGACAAATCTTGTTACATTGCTGATGAAGGTGTGACTGATGTTTCTGATGAGGATCCAACAGACAATGGATGGGTTTTTGTTGCTATAATAGAAGATCAACCGGCACCTACTGCTCAATCGATAGTACAGGCCCTAGCAGCTAAAGTTGAAGTAAAAGATGAATGAATCATTGATTCAGGATGCTCAAATCATGTGATAGGAGACAAAGGTAAATTCTTGAACTTTCAAGAATACAATGGAGGCTTAGTGAGATTTGGAGATGACAAAGCTTGTTCAATCAAAGGTAAGGGTACAATATCTCTTGACGGTAAGCATAACACTGACAATGTCTACTATGTTGAAGGATTAAAGCATAATCTTTTGAGTGTTGGTCAATTAGTTGAGAAAGGATTTTAGTTACAATTTAAAAATGGAAAATATAAAATCATGAATAGAACAGGTTTGAAAATTGCAACCAGTAATCAGACTAGAGGTAATATCTTTCATTTGAATAACAATGAAAATACATGCTTAATTGCATATATAGATGAAAGTTGGTTATGGCATAAGAGACTCTGTCATGTAAACTTTGATTGCATGGTAAAGATCAATACTACTAAGGTAGTTAGAGATTTACCTAAAATTGTCAAACCTCATAATATAGTATGTAAGGAATGTCAATTTGGTAAACAAGTTAGAGCTAGTTTCAAAAGTATTCCAGAAAAATCAAATAATGCTCTTGATTTGATTCACACTAATTTATGTGGTCCAGCTAGAGCTAAAAGATTACAAGGTGATAGATATTTCATGCTAATTATTGATGACTATTCTAGAATGTGTTGGGTTACTTTTCTTAGAGAAAAATCATAAGCACTTGGAAAGTTCAAACTGTTCAAAGCAATGGTAGAAAATGAAACCGGTAAGAAAATCAAATGTTTAAGATCAAATCAAGGAGGCGAATCTACATCTAAGGAATTTAATACATTCTATGAAGTGAATGGAATCAGAAGACAGGTATCGGCACCTCAGACACCATAGCAGAATGGAGTTGTTGAAAGGAAAACAAAACTATCTTGGATGCAACAAGAAGTATGTTATCAGAAGAAAACCTATCACATGTATATTGGAGAGAAGCAATCATTACAGTGGTCTAAACATTTAACAAAGTTCACATCAAAGGTGAAATCGGTAAGACCCCTCATGAACTATGGTTTGGTAATACTCCTACTTTTAAGTATTTCAGAATTTTTGGAAGTAAATGTTATATCAAAAGAGATGAGTATATTGGCAAATTTGATCCTAGAAATGATTAAGGAATATTTCTTGGTTATTCATCTAAGAGCAAGGCATATAGATGTTTTAACGAAAGATTACATAAAATTATTGAAAGTACAAATGTAAAGATTGATGAACAATTCAGAGGAACTTCAAGGTATATAGACTCTGAACCAGCAACAAAATTTTTGACAAATGAACCTACTCTGAATCCACCGGTACAGAATAAAGATCCAGTTACCCTGGTATCATTTGAGGATTCCACAGTAATTGAGGAACAACAACAAACCAAGACACCTTGGTATGTAAGACCGAATCATTTTGAAGATTAGATAATTAGAAACAAGTTTAAAGGAGTTATGACAAGAGGAAGATTGGAAAATGAAGAGGTATGTATTATTTCTCAAATTGAACCATCATCTATTAATGAGACATGTGAAGATAAATTTTGGATTAAAGCTATGGAAGAAGAATTAGAACAAATTGAGAAAAACAACACTTGGACATTAGTTCCTCGGCCTAAAGATAAAAATGTAATTGGAACCAAATGGGTATTTAGAAACAAACTTAATGAAAATGGTAAGGTTGTCAGAAATAAAGCAAGACTAGTGTGTAAGGGATATTCTCAGAAGGAAGTAATTGATTACAATGAAACCTTTACACTGGTAGCTAGAATTGAGGCAGTTAGATTATTTTTGGCTTTTGCAGCACACAAGAACTACAAAGTTTATCAAATGGATATTAAATGTGCATTTTTGAATGGAGATCTTGAAGAGGAAGTATACATTGAACAACCTAATGGATTTTTTTTGACGGATGACAATGATATGGTTTGCAAGTTAAGAAAGCTCTGTATGGACTAAAACAATCTCCAAGAGCTTGGTATGCAAGATTGGATAAGTATCTTTTAAAGATTGGTTTTACTAAAGGAAATGCATACAACAATTTATATTATAAAGTAACTAATCATGACATCTTGATTATAGAAGTATTTGTTGATGATATAATCTTTGGAGGAGAAGATGGATTATGTAAGGATTTTTCTATTAAAATGCAGCAAGAATTTGAAATGTCTATGATTGGAGAAATAAAATTCTTTTTAGGATTGTAGATTTCATAGACTGATAAAGGTATATTCTTGAATCAATCCAAATAATTAAAAGAGTTACTAAAGAAATTTGGGATGGAGAACTCTAAACCAGTAAGCACACCTATGACAACAAATGACAAATTATCACAAAGGGATGAATCTACACCTGTTAATCCAACTAGATACAAATCTACGATAGGAGGTTTACTGTATTTGACACAAACCAGACCTAATATTATGAATGCAATATGTATTGTTTCAAGATTTCAAAGTAATCCTAGAGAAAATCATGAATCAACAGTAAAAAGGATTTTCTGGTACTTACAAGGCACTATAAATCTTGGATTATGGTATCCTAGAGATAAAAACTTTGAATTATATGCATACCCAGATGCAAATTCGATAGGAGATGTGGATGATAGAAAAAGCACCACGGGCAGAGCATTCTTTCTCGGAAAAAGACTAGTTTCTTGGTTGAGAAAGAAACAAAGTTGTACATCTTTATCAACAGCAGAATTAGAATATGTTGTAGCAACAACTAACTTTACATAGGTACTATGGCTTAAGCAAATGTTAAAAGACATAAAGGTAAAATGCAAGGAACCTATTACTATCTATTGTGATAACATTGCAACAATTGATATATCTAAGAATCTGGTATTACATTCTCAAACCAAACATGTTTCTATCAAACTGAATTTTCTAAGGGAAAATGTTGAAGCAAAGGAGATAAAACTGGTTTATGTGAATAGTAAAGAGAAGATTGCAGAAATTTTCACTAAACATTTGCCTAAGGAGACTTTTGAATATCTCATAGATCAACTTGAAGTCATACCACCACCGGTAGAGACTTAGACAGTTGATGATTGTCATCAACCGACAGAATTAATAGAGAAATATTTTATTCTGGTCTTTGATTGGAAGCTACTTCTCAGGGGGAGTAGTTGGTATATTGAATTGATTGGTATTTTGTATATGAACTTGGTTTTATTGTAACTTTGGCATTTGATGTCAAAGGGGGAGAGATTGGTATGGAAAAAATTTGAGAAACACAAGGAAAACACATGTTGCTCCCAGGGGGAGAGATTGTTGTTTAGGAGAGATTATTACTCTCTGTATCTGTATTTTGATTTTTGTTTATGATCTTTTTGGAGATTGTTGGTTTTTGGTACTTGGCATTTTTGTTTTGGCACTTTGATGGTTTTTCCATCTTGTGTTGCCATCAATGCCAAAGGGGGAGATTGTTGGTATTTTGATATGGTTTTGTCATTGATGTCAACACCTACTAAACTCTTATCAACTCTGGCACTTTGGAAAATCAACAACACTCACCAGCAAGCAAGTAACTATTGCAGAGTTACCGGTATCTGGTACACCGGCAAGATATAATGATCACCGACACTTGGAATGATATGGAAAACACTTGGTAACATCGAAGACATCATTTGGACATGTTGTCTTAGAGTTTTGTTCATTGGTATATTCATAGTTGCATATTTGGTGTTACCAACAAATAGGTCTAGGGTTACACCAATAGTTTTATCTTTTCCAGATCAACATGGCACGCTATGGAGATGATTAATTATTGTTGTAAATGCATTAAGATGACATGTTCAATCAGTTATTGCATCAGATATCATATTGTTTGTAAAATGTTTTTATTGTAATATCTTGCAGAGTCGACCTACTAAAATTGGTCTTAGGTTATGGTATAAATGTAAGGTCTTATTTGTAAGATCAAATGTGGAATGTGAAAAAAGGATTGTGTGAAGGTATATACGAGAATAAGTAGAGCTATACATGCAGACATCATTTGAAGATTGAGGGAGGGTTTTTGTGAAAGCATATCAGCATTACACCAGTACTAAATCTAGCATATGAAGATGCTATTTTGTGTAGTACATTCTTATTGGATTTAACCATCCAACTGTAGTCAGTGTGACTCCCATTTTGTGATTGAGCAGTGAGCTCTAGGCGGTTGGCCTTTTTGCATGTGCAGACCCCATTTATGTTCAATTACTATCTGCAGTAGTATCATCTGATTGTGAGTAAGGTTTCCCATCATGGTTTTTCCCCTTACAGGGTTTCCACATACAAATATTGGTGTTATGTGTTGTGGATAACTTTGTGTTTATGTTTCATGCACTAATCCTTACCGGTATAGTAATTAACTGTTAAAACTGTCTACCGTCATATTGAACTGGTTTACTGGTATTAATCATTAAGTTGGTTAAGTTGTTTTTGGTTTGAATTTATTTGACAACTGATTCATCCCCCCTCTCAATTATCTCTAGGACCTAACATGATCCTCATGAGAGTCATTGGCAAGCAGCCAAATGTATTTTGTGGTACATTCCGGGCTCTAGTTCTCATGGCATTCATCATACATCAGGGGACCCTCACATTGTTGGCTACATTGACTCAAATTGGGCTGGTGATGTCATTGATTGGAAGTCTACTTCTGGCTTTGTTTTCTATCTTGGCTCTGGTCCTATCACATGGTCTTGCAAGAAGTAGACTGCTCATGCATTATTATATATAGAGGCTGAGTACCGAGCTGCTATGCTCACCAGTCAGGGGATCTTATGGCTTTGACAGTTGATGACTGAGTTTGGTTTTCCTCCTAATAGTCCCACTATTCTTTGGTGTGACAATCAGAGTGCTATTCATATTTCTCGCAACCCCGTAGAGCATCAGTGGACAAAGCACATTGAGCTTCACATGCATTTCATCCGCCAGTTGATTCAAGATGGTGTTCTCATTCTGGAGTACATTCCCACTATCAAGTAGGTTGTAGACATCTTCACAAAACCTTTTGCATCGCCGCGCTATCTTTAGTTGCACTCTATGCTTGGGGTGAAGGAAGTTGTCCTTGGGGGGTCTTTATGAGGCCTTCCTTCCTTCTTCTTCTTTCAACATGTTCTTTTATCTCTTTTTGGAGAGGATTTTTTTCCCACTGGGTTTTCTCCTTTTCTCTGTTTCATAGAGATTTCATTGTATTTGGGTACCTGATCAGGCCTTGTTACTGAGACCAATCTTTCCTGCTTTTAGTAGCTGTTCTAGGCTTTAGCTTCTCCCTAAGTCTAGTTTAAGGGAGGGTGCTAGAGTAATTGGGTATTTACTTGATTAATTAAATAGTATTTGTTTAATTCTTTAAGTTCCCTATTATCTTTTTACACTTAAGCTAACATTAGGTGCACAATAATTAATTCTTTTATTAATTATTATGTACAAGCCTAGGTTTTCCCTTTTAGGGTTTCTTGACCTATTAGAGGTTATTTTTCTTTTCCTTGTATCATTATGACACTACACATTTTGGTGAATATTGAGCTCTCCTCTTTTGAGCATATTTTTCCTGTGTTTTGTTTTGCAGATTATTATTGCTTTCATTGCTTCTCCTTGTAACAGATTGTTTTAGCTTGCAGAAGATCTTTAGGCTCTTGTGGTGTTGTGTTTCTCAACTCCAAGATTATATACATCTTATGGTATATTAGATCTTGTGCATACTGACTTGTGTGGTCCTACAAGAGTGAGAATCATGCAAGGTGATAATTATTTCATGTTTTTGATTGATGACTACTCTAGAATGATGTGGGTGACTTTTCTAAGAGAGAAATCTGAAGCATTAGAGAAATTCAAGATATTCAAAGCAAAGGTGGAAACTCGGATTGGATTAAAGTTGAAGTGTCTTAGATTTGATAGAGGAGGTGAATTCACATCCGGCGAATTTGATACATTCTGTGAGGAATGTAATTAGAAGATAGTTATATGCTCTTAGAACCCCTCAACAGAATGGAGTTTTTGAAAGGAAGAGCAAAACAATATTGGATGCTACTAAAACAATGTTGATTGAAGGAAATGTTGCGCAAACCTTTTGGAAAGAAGTTGCTAGTACTGATGTTTACACTTTCAACCAGGTGCATATAACAGGTGATTTTAGTAAGACTCCTTATGAGTTGTGGTTTGGTCATGTTCCTATAGTTAGATATTTCAGAGTTTTTGGAAGTAAATGTTACATAAAAAAAGATGAGGATATTAGAAAGTTTGATGCAAGATGTGATGATGGAATCTTCTTGGGGTATTCTACTAAGAGCAAGGCCTACTAGTGCTACAATAAGATGTTGAAGAAGATAGTGGAAAGTGAAAATGTGAAGGTTGATGAATCTTTTGGGAAGTAGATTAGAACATGTGGATATGAGATTGATGATCAGGATATTGTTTCAAAGCCTTCACAAACTGAGATCCTGAAGTAGAGTACTCTGGTAGAGACAATTAATCCGGATATTGCTGTTGTCAGTGATGAAGCTCAAGAGCCCGAGAATTAGAACAATTTGAAGACTCTGAGGTATGTGAAATTAAGTCATTCTGAGAATCAGATTATTGGTGATAAAAATAAAGGTATGATGACTAGAAGAAGACTTGCTACTGAAGAGATATGCCCAATTTCTAAGATTGAGCTTAAACCTGTTGCTAAATCATGTAAGGATGAGAATTGGATAAAAGCTATGCAGGAAGAATTGAATTAGATTGAGAAGAACAACATTTGGGAGCTTGTTCTGAGACCTAAAGACAAGAATGCGATTGGTAATAAGTGGGTGTTCCAGAATAAACTGAATGAAGTTGGTGAAGTGGTGAGAAATAAAGCAAGATTGGTATGTAAAGGATTCTATCAAATAGAAGGTGTAGTCACATAAATCTGTCCACTTAATTAAATGAATATTTAGTATTTATTTGATTATTTAACCATCAATCAATAATTAATTAAATTAATATTTAATTAATTCACGTTAACCCTCTTCTCCTATTTATTAAATAAATTATTCAATTTATTTGATTTAATTCACTTAACCAAATTCAGACCATTAATTAATTAAATAAATCATATTTGTTTAATTAAATCTTCTCTCACATTTAAATAAATTAATGTTTATTTAAAACCCCCAGAATCCCATCTCTCACATTTAAATAAATCAACATTTATTTAAATCACCTTTATCCTCCACCCACTTGCATTTTCCTACAAATGCAAGTTACACAACTATTTTAAATAAATTATTTATTTAAAATCCTATTTATCCTCACCCACTTGAAACCTTTAATGGTTTCCCTTAAAGCCTTCAAACTTAATGGCTTCTCTTAAAGTCTTCTCAAGACTTTAATGGTTTCCCTTAAAGTCTTCAAACTTAATGGCTTCCTTCTAGAGTCTTCTTAAGCCTTTAAAGGTTTCCCTTAAAGTCTTCAAGCATTTAATGCTTTATATTGCTTTTTCTCATTTAAATAAATTAATATTTATTTGAAATGCAAATTACACCATTTAATTGAAATGAATGATTTTATTTTAATTGAAAATCCCAAAATTCCTCCCACTTGCATTCTCCTACAAAATCCACTTGCATGCCTAAATCCCTTCTAGATTCTTCTAACTCCTTCTAATTAGCCTAATCCTATCCTAATCATTGTCACATTCCTAAATAAAAGGAAGTCACTTCTCAAAAAAAGTCCAAAGTCTTCAATAACCATTAAAGGCTTTATGTCTTCAAATGGTTAACCTCTAAAGTCTTCCAAACCATTAAAGGCTCTTACATAACCATTTATGGTTAACTCACCTTTTACCTTTGCTTAGAGACTTTCCTCTAACTTAACCATCCTTTTGACTCATGGGTCTCTTCAAAGCATTTATTTCTTTGACTAAGGTAACCATTTAACCCTTGCACATTCATTTATCCCTTGGATAAAAGGAATATCCATTAACCTAACCCTAACCCAACCCCCTAGGGTAACCATCATGTCTCCTCAAGCATTTAATGCTCCTTATCTCTCCTCTCAAGCCTCCTCATGGTGACACTTGTCAACATGGGATTGGGTTGAAAGTCTCACATGGATTGAATATCTTTCAATCCTAACCTTTGTTAAGATTGCTCAATCTTAACCTTCATTTCGCCATTTCTTCTATAAATAGAACCCTTCTCATCAAGCAAAGAAGGAAGCATTAGAGTATTGTTGTTATACTGGTATTAGCATAGAGCTTTTTCATAGCATCACTATCTACACTTGCATAGCATTTGCTTATCATATGCAACCATCTTGAATCTCGATATGGCATCCATGGCTAGTGCTAAAAGCTGAGAGCTACACTCATGTGGAACTTGGAGAGGAGAGGAACAAGGGAGGAACAACTATGAGCATCTTGATTAGTATTTGGAGGAGTATAGTTTATCTATTCTATGTTTGTATGTTTTCTATTTCATGCTTAATATCTCTCTTGATATACCTATTTAGGATAATCTTTTGTTGCTAACACTAATGTTTGTGTCTTGTGCTCTTGTGTGTGTTGCCATCAAACAAATTTTCTAATCCTTTTTGCAAAGCATCATTTGGTGAACCCAACGTGAATCGAACACAAGATTTCTCTACAAAACTACTAACTTTTTTTGTTTAAATTGTCACACTGGTTGTGCTTTAGCTCTTTCGTGTTAAATAGTGCTTCTTTGTTTACATAGAGTGGTGCTATTGTAATAGAGAGTTGTAATTTTTATTTTATTGTAACCGAAAATCAAAACCTAGGCTTGTAGAAGCCCACCGATACCTCATTTTATTTTGTTTTTTGGACTAACTGTTTGTTTATTTATGCAAGATTGAAGGAGTTAGATTAGAAAGCATTGAATTCTTTCTTTCACTTTGTTTTCAAAGTTGGATTAAAACAAATTCATTGTCTCTTTTGGCTTAAAAATTGAACCTCACATTTTCATTTTGGATCATAAAAAGAATCACATCTTTAGTTTTGGTTTGTAAAAAGAACCCCACTTGCAAATTAAAAAGAACCACAAACTTCAAAGTTTATTTGCAAGTTAGGAACAATCTTTATTTTGGTGCTTAAAATCAACAACACAACTTTCATTTCTTGCATCAACTTAAGGAAATTCACAATCAACATTTCATTTTGGGGCCAACTAAAAAGAACAAGCCATTTTTTTCTTCAAAGTTCAAAAGTGATTTTACTTCAAGCAAAAACATGTTTTTCAATTCAGTTGACCAGGATTTCAAGTTCCTAGTTTACAATGCATTTTTCCTTTGAAAGTTAAAAAGAACACCATTATTGTTGGAGTAACATCTCCAAATAGTTAGATCACATTGCAATGAAAATAAGTTAAAAAGAACAAGTGCTTTTCGTGATTGGCACACTTGTGCAAAGTTTTTCGAGTGGTCCTACTTCTAACACACACTATCCTCTCCCTTGGCTTTCGTGGTCCTAGGTGCAAGAGAAAAGTGTTAGTAACACTCATATTTTATATTTTTAAGAGAGGCCTGCCATGAGACACATCACTCTTGGGAATGACCTCGCGCAGTAAATCCTTCAAGCCGCTATAGAAATCATGTGTGAGTGAAAGCTATAGCCTTGGGTATAGATGTTCCTACAATGTAACTTGCTGAAAGGAGAAATGGGCCCCACCACAAGTTACAAGGCTCTTAAGTGAGTCACTGCAGAATGAACTTATGTCCAAAAACATCAAAAATTACTAAACACCTTTATGTAGTAGCCCACCCATTCTATTGATTGAAGATATTTGTGATAAATTCAGTGCAAGAGCATAGATGGTTTTGCTCCCAAGATACTCACCATACATATTTCCTTGAGTAGAAACATAGCTTTTTGAAAGGTTACTTATAGCCCAATAAAAGTGGTGACTCCTCCATCAAAGGGATCATCTATTTGTTATGCTCGTGCAAGAATTATTATATCACATCCTTACCTACCACGTCGGGATTCATAAGGTATGTAGTACCAAAGTCAAAGAAATATCAAGATGTGGGTTGAACTTATCGCAATTGGCCATTTGACCTTAGGGATAAAAAGTGTTTGAAGTGTTTTCGTTTTGAGTCAAGACCAGTGCAAATTGAGTTGGCTTTAGGCTTTGGATAACACCTAAAATACATTTGAAGGAAAGGGTCATAAAAGTCCAAGGATTGGGTTGATCTAGACGGACACTTATTTGTACCTTTTTTTATACGACATTCCTCTATTTGTGTGCTTGCTTTTTTTTCTTGTCAAAGAAAAATAAAAAATCAATTCCAAAACAAGTATTCATCCAACACAAACATTTTTCAAAAACCAACAAAGGATCAAAATCAAACAGCAAAAATATCAAACTATATGACCATTCTTCACATCTTGAGAAAGAAGAATCTTCATCAACACATCAATTTGAAGAAAAGACCATTGAGCTCAAAGACTCTTATCAAAAGGAGGAAATTCTTCTATCTTAATAGACAAATTTTTGTCTCTAATAGAGCTTTTCTACATCACATGCATCTCTATCTTCAAGGGAAATCAAACGAGTTTGATCAAGAGTCATTAAACCACTGAGCTTTTATGCAATATCACGCTTAAAATCACATTGTCTCAAAGAGGGGCAAAATGTAGGCACCTAAAAATGGTCAATGCTTGCGGAGTCATACTTTAACATTTGCGCATTGCCTTATTTTAGGGTTTTTTCATCACATTAACATTTCTCCTATGATTCGTACTTGGTCTTTATAATTTGCGAGCATCGAGTCATTCTTCTGCATTCTTCATTTGTCTCGCTTTCAAATTTGGTCTTGTCGACAACAATCTTCAGTCATGATTTTGGTCAAACTTATCCTGTCGCATCAATGTACGTGCTTATTTGTCATCATTTTGGACATCGTCAATCCTAATTAGGGTTTTATCCTCTTTTCAATCTTATCATCATGTGATCGATTTGTCATCGATCGTTGTCATTTTCAATCTTATCATCTATTTTGTCATCGATCCTCGTCCTCTTGTCAATTTTGTCATCTTGCAATTAATTTATCATCGATCATCGTCGTCTTCTTAATCATGTCAGTTTGGATCAATTAGTCATTGTTCCTCGTCAATTGGTGCATTTTGTCAATCAAATCATTTATCACATTGGTCATTTATTAATTCAAAATCATGATCAAATCAAATCGACATTAATTATCTCTTGTCAAGACCTAATTGTCGTCCTTGCATTTCTTCTAAGGTTTTATGATTTATTCATTTAACCTATTTTGTCCTTTCTTCCTCTAGGTTAAACAATTTATTTATTTATCCTAAGTCTTCTCATTGCAATTAGATGTTCATTTAATTGGCTAATTATTCCCCTTTTTGTGAATTAATTAATAAATGACAAATTATTAATTAATTTACTCAATTTTCTAATTTTCTATCATTTCTAATTTACCTAATTTTCTAATTTCCTATTTTTCATCATTTCTAATTCCTAATTTCCACCTATTTTCTAATTTGTCAAATTTAATTTCCACCTAATTAACTTCTCCCTAGTTTCTCCCTATTTTTGTGCTTCGGTGGAAGCATGAATTTCTCATGCGTCATACTCTTGGCATAGCAAGGTGTCATAAGGTTCTAGTTCTCTAACATTTGCATTGGCAATATGTCATAATTCATGACATAGAAGGTGTCATAACCTTCTTCTTTCCACTCAATTGTGCCATTTTTGAAATCAATTGCCTCTAATATTAATTTAATGCTAATCTTGTCTTTTCTCCAATTTGTCTATAAATTGGATGAATTTCTTCAATTTCAACTAATCACATGATCAAATGAATCACATGATCGAATGAATCACATTATCGAATGAATCAGATTATCGAATTTCTAATCACTTTGTCGAAACAATCACGCTTTGAGTACTCTTGCGCCATAATCTTGTCTACTTGCTTTCATCTCATGTGTATGCACTTGAAGATGAGATCCACAAAACAAACAAAGGCTATTTGGAGAAGAAAGAAGGACAATGGAGCCCCATGAAGGAAGCATTCAGATCTACATTTGGTTTGCATAGTCTTTAGTTTTGAATGTTTTATTTTCATGTCTTTATTGAGTGTGTTTAGGATTGATCATTGCATTCTAGCTTTCGTGATTGAGCTAGATTAGTTTTGATATGCTTTGATGATTTCCGATTTCCTAGCTAAAATTTGCATCACATATAACGTAGCTCGGGAAGAACCACTAACTCTCGAAAGAGAAGAAGAAGAATTTGTCCCGTATGTGACACAAAGCTTTTATTGAAGTTAACATTTCATCCATTACCACATTCACATCTCATCAAATCCATTCCAACTCTCAAAACATTAAAGAAGTTTTTGTCCTAAGTTTTATTTAGATATTGCTTGAACCAAACACAATACATCACTTTTTAGAGTGTCTCTACATCTAGGATAAACTCATCCTAAGAGGCATTTCTACGCAGGTTAAAACTAGTCTATGAGTGAATCCTCTGATTACTAGGTAGTTGAGTCTGTAATACATCTCAGATTTCTCTAAACCTTATCACATCAAACTTTGTCAATCAAACACAACAAGCAAATCAAGAAAGAAATTTTGGTAGCATCTACCTTTAGTGCTAGAGATTCATATGCAAAACACCCCACCAAACATCAATCTCTCATTTCATCAACAACTCATCATCATTTTCACCCAACTTCAACAAAAACTTGTAAACAAAAAGGCTCAAACCAGATCTAGAAATAGAAAAATAGAAATTGAAGAAGAAGAGGAAGACAATATCAATGAATTCCAAGAAGCCCTGGGAGAAATGTAAATGACAAAAATCCAAGTACTCCTACTCCTATGGCAATAGAAAGGGCACAACACAACCCTCTCTTTAATAGACCATTTGATGAAATACTCAGGAGCAATGTTGATGCTCACTGTTTAAGACTTGCTCAAGAAGGAGCCAAACTACCCTCTGACTTTGATATTTCAAAACTAAGGCAAGCATCAGAACGACAAAGTCACAATGAGGAAGAAAGAGGTCGAGATCACATCAGATACAACCTTCATCAAGGTAATCCACCACCTCCTCCTCCTCCGAATGAAATAGACATGTTGCGGCAATAAGTCAAAAATCTCGCCCAACAACTTCATAGTGGTGTGAAAACTAATTAGTTTTCACTTAATGACTTTTTTCCCTATCCCTTTGATAGGAATCTTCATATACCACCTTTTCTGCGAGGGTTTGAAACACCCAAGTTTGAAAAATACCGAGGAAAAGGAGATCCTCGTGATCATGTTAGAGAATTCCATTCAGCTTGCCTCAAAGTGGCATAAGAGGATACATACCTAATGCGACTTTTTCCCCAAAGCTTGGGAGGAACAACCACATCAGGGTTTTCCCGATTACCAAGTGGCATTAGGACATTTGAAGAACTCATCCAAAAATTCCTAGCACATTACTCACACAACATTGAACGTGATATCATAATGGTTGATCTATGTAACACTAAACAAAAACTAGGTGAGCTATTTTTAGTCTTTCTACAACGATGGCGTGAAATATCTAGCAAACATTCTCTTCAGTTACCTAAACAAGAACTAGTGGAAATATTAATTTCCAACTTAAATGACGAAATGGAATTTCACCTAGATGTAAAAGACATAGACTCTTTCAATGACATGATCACAAAAGGCTTAAAATGTGAGCGAGCTCTCATAAAAAAAGGGCTTATCAAAATATATAATGAACCAAAGGATGGCCCTCGCCCACGCTTCAATAGTCACAAGCCTATCTTCTGGAACAAAAACAAAAATGTCATCAATGACAGGGTTATGGATGCAAGAACTATCAATAGTGCACAACCTATGGTATGATTTGCAGGATAGAATCCCCCACCAAAGAATAACATAGTTACTCCTCCAAGTCAAGGATGTAATACATCTCAAGAGGAACCCAGACAACGTCGATAAAATTTTAAACCTAAACAAACATACACTCCCTTAGGGGAACCCATTGAAATGGTGTTACGACAATTGGTTTCTCAAAATCTGGTAACCTTACCCAAAACATCAAATTATGAACCTCAAGTCAAACCTTCATGGTGGAGGGATATTGAACATTGCGATTTCCATCAAGGGAAAGGGCATATGAAAAGCAATTGTCATAGATTGAAAGATCTTATTCAAGATCTTATTGACCAAGGTGAAATCAAAATCAAAGGACATGACCCAAAAACAACAAACAATGATCATCTCATGTTCAAAAATCCACTTCCATCACCAGATCAAAGGGGTCCTTCCACTTCAGGGAGAAACACAAACACCATTGATTATACGCAAGCATCATATAATTACACTGTGAATCACCTATATGATGCCATTGAACAAATTGCAACTATTAGCATCAAAAAACCCAGCTCCACTTGCAATGTTGTTACACATCGCGACAAGATTACCATAAAAGCAGCTCCACAAGGCACCACATCTATCCCAAAGTAGTATAACCTTGTGGACCAATTAGATAAAAAACCCACACTAATATCTATCTTAGAGTTATTGTGCCTATCTCCATCTCATAAAACAATCTTGGATCAAGCTCTCCAAGAGGTGTTAGTTCCTGCAAACCTAAATATAGATCAGTTCCAAACCATGGTCAGAAATCTAAGGTCATCACCTTGTCTCACTTTTTTTGAAAGTGACAACACATCCTTCTAGCAACCTCATAACGCCTCACTCCACATTGAAGGGTTTATCAACCAACATAGGATCAAGTGAGTCTTGATCGACAATGGAGCAGGCTTGAATAATTGTACACTACAATTAGTCATTGCATTGGGATATGGAATTGAATCAGTGGATCCCTGAAAGAAGATCACAATCAAAGCTTATGATGATGGAGAGCATTCATCTAAAGGAGCTATTGTACTACCAATCCAAGTGGGCCCTGTGGTGAAACACATCATCTGTCAAGTCCTAGACCTTCCTCTGCCATACAATTTGTTGTTGGGAAGACATTGGATACATGCCATGCAAGCCGTTCCATCCACTTACCATCAGTGTATCAAGTTCCCACATAATGGTGTAGAAATCACAATCCTGGGAGATGCAAATCCCTTTGCATATTGTCATAATATAAGTCATCAACCAGAGATTACCATTCCCAATAATAGAGAAGCCATCTCCTCCACCTCATATGTAAGTCAAGTCTCTCTTTCCAGTTCAAACACCACTATACACAAGCAAGAGAAGCTCAAGATGAAAATAGCAGAAGAAGGTCCTGGGGAATACAATCTTAGCCAACTCTTTTGTGTTGGACAAATGCCCACTTCTGCTAGAACACATGGAAAACCTCAACAGTTACGTCAAACACCACTGGACAAGCTAGCATGTACTTTGATGCGATTCATCTTTGGAAAGAGTCAAGAAGAAGAGACCAGAGATGAGGACTTAGCAGAATGGATCTATAAAGATCCCATCACCACCAATATTTTGCAAGCTAAGCTTCCCACAGATCAGTATGGAAAAGGCCTTCTCATTATGCAAAGAATGGGTTATGATGGTCAAAGTTCTTTGGGATCTTGCAAGCAAGGACGACATGAACCGCTTTAGCCGGAATTAAAGCCCAAAGATAACATGGGACTAGGCTTTCAAAAGGAGATCTTTCCTAAACTCAAATTCAAAGGGAAACCCAACAAACCACTATATCAACCTATTACAAAGAGGTCACCTTTGGTTATATCAGCAGCACCACGCACCACACCAACTGCTCCATTAAGGCTAAAAATCCCAGCAAAACCATCTACAACACCCTTCATCCCACCAATCAAACCAATGATCCCATCAGCAGCAGCAATAACATCAATAACACCATTAGCAGTAGCAACTATATCAGAACCCACATTAGTATCTATGACACCAACAGTTCCAGCAGAAGTAACAAATTCAACACTACCAATACTCCCCGTATCGGATTCATTGATCCCCATAATCCTTCCCGTAGCACCAATAATTTCATCTACAAAACCGATCACACCTATAGTGTTTAACTCAAAGGACAAGGAGAGTACCATCAATGACCTTCACCACAATGTCTTAACCCTCACTGACACATCTAACGAACTTAACCTAATCAATGAGGTAATGCCCATTATCCATCCTAAACTCATCGAATGGAACCAACCTAATCCCCCATGTCTTGACCATTTCCAAAATGATGAGGTGATCATTGACTTTTTGGAACTATGAGATAGCATACCAAGCGGGGATTGAAAAGATGGATTCGCCTTAGAACTTAATAGCACAACATACTTTGGGGTGGATGCCAAACCTTTTAGCTGCAAAAATATAACAATAAAACATGGATCTTCTAGTGAAAACCATACTGTAGCATTGTTTGATCCTACAAAAGTAAAAAGAAAGAGCGTATCCAATGGTGAAAACCTCTCTGAGGCACCAAAGGATGAAAGGTTTGACATTCTCCCCTCTAGTACATAGTAGAAACGATCAATGATTCTCATCAAGGAAACCAAAGAATACAACGCGGGGACTCTTGAAACTCCTCACCAAATACATCTAGCACTCTTTTAACTCTAGAGGAACAACCTAAGTTTGTAGAATTCTTCCAGAAGTGTCAGATTAACTTTGCATGGTCATATGTAGACATGCCTGGGCTTGATCCTGATTTAGTCATGCATCACCTCACCATCGCAGAAGGAGCCAAACCTATCAAGCAGAAACTTTGCAAGATGCATCCTTAGATTGCAGTACTAGTCAAAGAAGAACTTCAGAAACTCCTAGATGTTGGTTTTATTAGACCAATTGATTATGCAGATTGGATATCCAATATTGTGCCTATTGGCAAACCAAATGGGGGCATCTGTATCTGTACTGACTTCAAAGATCTGAACAAAGCATGTCCTAAAGATTAATTCCCCCTACCAAACATCAACATAATAGTGGACCTAATAGTAGGACATGCCATTCTTTCTCTCATGGATGGATGTTCAGGGTACAACTAGATAAAGATTGCACTCAAGGATCAACATAACACGACCTTCACATGTCCATGGGGCACATACTACTGGAATGTCATGCCTTTTGGTCTAAAGAATGCATGAGCAACCTATCAAAGAGCAATGACCACCATCTTTCATGACATGATGCATACCGTAATGGAAGATTATGTTGATGACATTGGCAAAATCGCTAACAAGAGAAGGTCATCTAAAAATATTAGAGAAAATCTTTGATAGACTGGAACAATATCATGTTCGACTCAACCCAAAGAAATGTGTCTTTGGAGTAACCTTAGGGAAGCTTCTAGGATACATTATCTCAAGAAAAGGTATTGAGGTCGACCCAGCAAAAGTCAAGGCAATCATGAACATGCCACCACCAAAAAATATCAACCAGCTAGGGACATTACAAGGATGACTGCAATCAATCCAAAGATTCATTGCACAACTCATAGATAAGTGTCACCCATTTACACACTTATTACACAAGAGAATTCCCTTTCAGTAGGATACTAGATGCCAACAAGCATTCCAGATGCTTAAAGATTATCTCATGAATATGCCATTGCTGATCCCACCAAATCCAAGTAGGCCTTTTTTACTCTATATATCAACAACAAGTACAACATTGGGTGTACTATTGGCACAACATAATGCAGAAGGGAAAGAGTGTGTTGTTTACTACATCTCTCGCACACTAGTTGGCTATGAAATCAATTACACACCTATTGAGTGAGCTTTCCTAGCAGTAATCTTGGCAGCCACTAAACTGAGGCACTATTTGTTAACACATAAAGTACAACTAATTGCAAAGATTGATCCACTCAAATACTTACTCAGTAAAGCAATGTTGATAGGCCGCTTGGCCAAATGGGTGATGATTCTAAATGAATTTGACATCGAGTATGTGGACCGTAAAGCTATCAAAGGACAAGTCATTGCAGATCAATTGGCCAATGCTCCCCTCATGGGTGATCATCCTCTCATTTCCAATTTTCCAGATGAAGAGATATTCATGATCAAAACAACACAACCATGGAAACTATACTTTGATGGTTCATACACTAGGCATGGCTCGGGGGCAGGCATTCTATTTATCACACCTCAAGGTGATAGCATCCTGAAATCTTACAGACTCACATTTTCATGCACCAACAACATAACAGAGTATGAGGCCTTGATCACAAGACTCAGGCTAGCCATACAATGGAAGTTACAAGAACTACAAGTATATGGTGACTCCCAACTGGTCATTCAACAAGCAACTGATGAATATGAGACAAAGGATGACAAACTCATGCCGTACAAACAAATGGTGGAAAAATTAAAGGCATCATTCACTACTATCACCTTTGAACAGATACCCAAAGATCAGAATTGAGCTACCGATGCTATGGCTACCATTGCATCTCTCTTAGATCTTCCACATAATTCAACATGCTATGAGTTCTTGGTAGAAAAACTTTGGATTCCCGCTTATGATATCCCCAAATCTGAGATGATATGTCACCTTATCGGTTTCAAATCCCCATGGTATGGTGAGTTATACACCTACCTCCGCAATCACACACTTCCTCCTAACCAATCGAATAACCAGCGTAAAAATTTCATTCGCCAAACTTCTCGATATACCATTATTGCTAAAACCCTATACCAACATAGTCTTGATGGTACTCTCCTTCAATGTCTGGAACAAGATGAGATAACAAAGGCCTTGGTAGAGGTACATGAAGGAATTTGTGGAACTCATGCAAGCAGTCTGTCACTAGCCAAGAAACTCATGCACACTGGATACTATTGGCCATCCATGAAAAAAGACTCCTACTACTTTGTCAGAAAGTGCAAGAAATGCCAAGTTCATGGAGACCTGATACATGTACCAGTACAGAAATTGAAACCAATCACAACACCATGGCCTTTTTGTAAATGGGGCCTTGACCTTGTGGGTAAAATCCATCCATCTTCAAACAACGGCCACAAATTCATTATTACCACCACCGAATACTTCACAAAGTGGATCAAAGTTGTTCCACTTACCCAAGTCATCAACAAGCAGATCACCTCATTCATCCTTAATTACATCATCTTCCGGTATGGTGTACCCATGTCCATCATCAAAGATAATGGTCTTCCTTTCAAAAATCAAGATGTCTATGAACTTTTTGAGAAGTTTCACATCCAACAATGCTTTTCCACTCCCTATTACCCACAAGGCAATGGTCAGGCCGAAGCACCAAACAAGAACATATTAAGAATCCTTAAGAAGACAGTCAATGATGCCGGTCATGATTGGCATGTTCAATTGAATCCAACACTATGGGTGTATTGAACTAGCATTTGAACCCCTACAGGCGCAACTCCCTACTCACTAGTCTATGGCGCAGAAGCTATCTTACCTATCGAGGTTGAGATACCATCTCCAAGACTTAGAGCTACTTGATGAGAAATGACAAGCTACATACAATCACCTCAAGGCCTATCAACAATGCATGAGTAGAAGCTACAATCACCGAGTTAGACCTTGTACATTTGAGGTAGGTGATCTTGTACTTCAAGATAATCCTCGTAACCAACCCAACCGAGAACATTAGGGAAAGTTTGAATCAAACTGGCTGGGTCCATATGTTATCACTGTTCTCTTTGGGTCCAGGGCATATCAGTTAGCTACTTCAGAAGGAGAACTGCTAGCAGATCCAACCGACAACATGCACCTCAAATGATTTTATACATAAGTTGTACAGAGCATCAAGCTCCCATACATACCGAAAAAATACCAAAAACATTGAAAAAAATGTCCTAAAGAAAATACAAAAACATCAAAATAGTAAAGAAAAATCATACATCCAAATGGTGAACAACCACTCCGGTGGCACTTTGGGTAAGTGCGATGGTGAAAACTTGGAAAAGAGGCACCACTTGTAAAGGCTACGGATCCATTGTCTTTCAGGCTTGTTGTGATCACATTCATTACATACACACATTCATCTGCCCAAATCATGACTTGTTATTGATCTGCAATAAAAAAAAGTACTTCATGCATCTTGCATCCCACTTTTTTTTCATAGCCATGTCTAAACTAGGGGAAATACCCTTAATCTTTTTGATGGAAGTAGATTATGCATTAATTGTGATTTGTTGGGTTCTTCATTCAAAACTGTGTCACAAAATCCAAAAACATTCAAAACAATCACCAAAATATCAAAAACATTCAAAAACACTTACAAAATCCCAAAAGCATCATAAAACATCAAAAATCAATAAAAAACATGGCAACACCTTGTATATACACATTCAAGTGGACACCAAACAAACATTGAAAAAATACTCACATGATGATCACTTATCAAATCAACCAAACAATCAACATCAACACTCAAACTATCTTAACAAGGATGCATCCTTCCTTACCAAAACAAAGACAAGATGACATTTTCTTTGACAAGAAAATTATGTTTAAGCTATCAAAATACTTGATTGGATTTGTAGGTTATTCATTTGTTTATATATATCAAGTTCCTACAGCATTATTTGTGTATCTTCTGTGAATTATTCCAATGAAATTCTGGGGCATGTGTTAATGGTGTCTATGTGGGAAGTTCACTAAGCTACGTGATCATAGGTAAAATACAGTCATAGATCACTATGGCTTGCTGACTACAACGTACACCTCGACCATATGAGCATGAACCATTATCGAGGATCCATATTCTTTATTCTTTATATATGTTGTTTTCTTACAGGTACAATGCTCCATCTTTGGTTCCAACTACCTCATCCACACTCGATAATGATTTATCTCTTACTACGATATGAACTTGTCTCAGGATATGATCGGCAAAAGATCAAGGAGGATGTTCCAAGTCATGCATGAAAGAAGATAATCCTTTTCTGTTTTGCAAGAAATACTCAGGTCAACTTGATCCATTATATCAAGTTGCTTGTATTAACTTGCTATATCAAAATCCATGTAACAAATACTCATGTCATCTTGAATCATTATGTCAAGTTGCTTGTATTTTTCTTACAACAGTTTAAAGCTCAATGATGAAAAATAAAGCACTATGGATCATCATTCCATCTCATCTATATATATTGCATTTCATTGCATTCCATCCATCCATACATTCATAATAGATGCATATCATGCATACATAGTAATGACAATGGATACTCTATTTTCCTCTTCTTCCATAGGAATGTGTCATAGGTCCTCCATTTCTTCTATATAACATTGAACCCCACCCTCACCCTCCCCATCTTGGTAATCAGCATCACATACCCTACATCATCTCCCATCAACCCAATCAAGCCATTACTCTGTCTACATAGGAACATCGACTCACACACACCTAGACTATCAACAGATACTTTGATCATGTATCTTCAAGTCTCAACAGGTAATCGATCATGGTAATCCTAGACTACAATAGGCATTTATCATAATGACCTAGTCTCAACGGGGCTGCTATGATTCACCACAACCATCCATCACACGCACACACTATCAATTGATCAACCAATCAAACACAATCATAACAGATAATTACGTCAATTGTCTAAGTCTCAACGAGTATTTTTCTTCAAATACCTTGACTTCATCGGACAATTACATCAATTGTCTAAGTCACATCAGGTCACTTTGATTCACTTACTCAGATTTTATCTTGTCCAAGCGAACAACTGACATCAACTATCATGCTTTGACTTGACCAAGGCAATTAAACCGACTGCACCAGATTGTCCAAACCAATTTTGATCAATTATACAGTATCAATCAAAAGCACAACACCACATTTGCACTGTATCTCCTGCATAACCTATGGGTACTCACTGGCTTGCCATTTCTCCGCATTCACTCTATTTTCTTCCATTCTTTCATCGTTATTACTAATTTCTTTTATTCTACCTCCTCTCCACTTCTCGTTCTTTTTCAAGAGATCACTCGATTCTTCAAAAAAAATTTGGCCCATCTCTCGAGGGGCATACCACCCACTAAATTAACATTTATGGGGTATATTTCTTCACACCTATTTTTCTTTCTTTGAAACGATGTGATAAAACTGCACCATCTCAAAGAGGGGCAAATGTAGTCACATAAATCTATCCACTTAATTAAATGAATATTTAGTATTTATTTGATTATTTAACCATCAATCAATAATTAATTAAATTAATATTTAATTAATTCACCTTAACCCTCTTCTCCTATTAATTAAATAAGTTATTCAATTTATTTGATTTAATTCACCTAACCAAATTCAGACCATTAATTAAATAAATAAATCATATTTGTTTAATTAAATCTTCTCTCATATTTAAATAAATTAATATTTATTTAAAACCCTCAAAATCCCATCTCTCACATTTAAATAAATTAACATTTACTTAAATCACCTTTATCCTCCACCCACTTGCATTTTCCTACAAATGCAAGTTGCACAGCTATTTTAAATAAATTATTTATTTAAAATTCTATTTATCCTCACCCACTTGAAACCTTTAATGGTTTCCCTTAAAGCCTTCAAACTTAATGGCTTCCCTTAAAGTCTTCAAGCATTTAATGCTTTATCTTCCTTTTTCTCATTTAAATAAATTAATATTTATTTGAAATGCAAATTACACCATTTAATTGAAATGAATGATTTTATTTTAATTGAAAATCCCAAAATTCCTCCCACTTGCATTCTCCTACAAAATCCACTTGCATGCTTAAATCCCTTCTTGATTCTTCTAACTCCTTCTAATTAGCCTAATCCTATCCTAATCATTGTCACATTCCTAAATAAAAGGAAGTCACTTCTCAAAAAAAGTCCAAAGTCTTCAATAACCATTAAAGGCTTTATGTCTTCAAATGGTTAACCTCTAAAGTCTTCCAAACCATTAAAGGCTCTTACATAACCATTTATGGTTAACTCACCTTTTACCTTTGGTTAAAGACTTTCCTCTAACTTAACCATCCTTTTGACTCATGGGTCTCTTCAAAGAATTTATTTCTTTGACTAAAGTAACCATTTAACCCTTGCACATTCATTTATCCCTTGGATAAAAGGAATATCCATTAACCTAACCCTAACCCAACCCCTTAGGGTAACCATAATGTCCCCTCAAGCATTTAATGCTCCTTATCTCTCCTCTCAAGCCTCCTCATGGTGACACTTGTCAACATGGGATTGGGTTGAAAGTCTCACATGGATTGAATATCTTTCAATCCTAACCTTTGTTAAGATTGTTCAATCTTAACCTTCATTTCCCCATTTCTTCTATAAATAGAACCCTTATCCTCAAGCAAAGAAGGAAACATTAGAGTATTGTTGTTATACTGGTATTAGCATAGAGCTTTTTCATAGCATCACTATCTACACTTACATAGCATTTTCTTACCATATGCAACCATCTTGAATCTCCATATGGCATCCATGGCTAGTGCTAAAAGCTGAGAGCTACACTCATGTGGAACTTGGAGAGGAGAGGAACAAGGGAGGAGCAACTATGAGCATCTTGATTAGCATTTGGAGGAGTATAGTTTATCTATTGTATGTTTGTATGCTTTCTATTTCATGCTTAATATCTCTCTTGATATGCCTGTTTAGGATAATCTTTTGTTGCTAACATTAATGGTTGTTTCTTGTGCTCTTGTGTGAGTTTCCATCAAATAGATTTTCTAATCCTTTTTGCAGAGCATTAGAAGGTATTGATTATAAGGAAAAAATTTCTCTTGTAGCTAGAATTGAAGCTGTTAGATTGTTTCTTGCATATGTTGCTTTCAAGAATTTCAAGGTATATCAGATGGATATCAAGTTAGCCTTTTTGAATGGTGATCTTGAGGAGGAAGTCTAAATTGAGCAACCGAAAGGATTTTTGCTATCAGATGAAGGAGATATGGTATGTAAATTGAAGAAAGCATTGTATGAATGGAAGCAAGCCCCTAGAGCCTGGTATGTTAGACTGGATAAGTATTTGATGAAGTTGGGATTTTGTAAAGGTACTGTTGACAATAATTTATACTTTAAGGTTGAGAATGATAACATTTTGATTGTTGAAGTATTTGTGGATGACATTATTTTTGGTAGTGATGATGATTTGAGTATGGAATTTGCTGATGATATGGAAAAGGAATTTAAGATGTCTATGATAGGTGAGATGAAATTCCTCTTAGGGTTGTAGATTACTCAGACTAGTAAAGGTATTTTCATTTCTCAATCTAGGTATGTGAAAGATTTGGTTGAAAAAGTTTGGGTTAGTTGATTCTAAACCTGTTGGAACTCCTCAGGTGATTGGATGCAAGTTGTATAAGAAAGATGAATCTTAGAAAGTGAATCAGACCTTGTACAAATCTATGGTTGGTGGACTGTTGTACTTGACTCAGACTAGACCAGATATTATGCATGATATATGTCTTTGTGCCAAATTTAAAGCTGATCCTAAAGAGACTCATGTTACTGCTATGAAGATGATTTTTTAGATATTTGAAGGGAATAGTTGACTATGGATTGTGGTATCTGAAGAATGATGATTTCATGTTATGTGCCTATACTGATGCTAATTGGGAAGGTGATGTAGATGATCGAAAGATCACTACCGATGGAGCTTTATTTCTGGGGAATAAGTTGGTTTCATGGGCAAGTAAGAAACAAGATGCTATATCTCTATCTACTATTGAAGTTGAATACATTGTTGTTGCTAGAAACTGTACTTAGGTAGTTTAGATGAAGCAAATGTTGAAAGATATTAGAGTTGTGTATGATGAGCTTACTGTTATTTACTGTGACAATTCAAGTGCTATTAATATTTCCAAGAATCCGGTACTGCATTCTAAAACAAAGCATATATAGATTAAGTATAATTTCTTAAGGGAGAAAGTCAATGATGAGGAAGTGAAACTAGAGTATGTATCAACAAAGGATCAAATTGTAGATATTTTCACTAAGCCTTTGCTTGCAGGTACATTTGTGTATTTGAAAGACAAGTTAGGGGTCTCTGCCCCTCCTGATGAGAACTAGGTGCATTGAGATGCATCAATTTGGTGGACTTTAGAGTCTTATCTTCTTATCTGGGTTGGTGAGTTGGTGCTGCTACTCAGCTAGAGTAGTTAGTGTGTTGTTTACAGCTACGAGTTTATCATAGAGGGAGAGATTATCTAGTTTGGGGGAGAGAAGCTTGATTTGTTTATATCTTTGACATTGTTGTCAAAGGGGGAGAGAAGCATGCAAAAAACCGCCTTATCTTTGGAGCTTTGTGTGCATGATCTAAGGGGGAGTTTCTTTGAGTTTGTTGGTGTTGATTTATTCCTTTGCATTCATTGTTTTTCACATTCATATGTTGTCATGAATGCCAAAGGGGGAGATTGTTGGATATTACTACTACTAGGATATGTTGTTGCCATTGATGTCAACATATTCCTGTGTATTGGTGTTGTAGAGAATTGTTTTGGTGATTCCTGTGATTGTTGAGAATTGATTTGGATGTGTGGTTCAATGTCTTTACTTCATTATTTATTGATTTCATGATGTTATGTGGTGATTTGGTCGAGTTATGGACTTCGGTATGGAGACTAGTTTTCAGTGTTCAATGTTGCAGTGTTCTGATGTTTGATCCGTTGTGCTCCGATATGATCATATCTCATGTTGTGGATTTGATAGTGTTTGGTATGTTCATGTGTATCTTCATTTCAAATGGTTCATGATTTGGTGCTCTGGAAGCTATCTTTCTTCTCCGAGTTGTTTTTGTTAAGTGTTAGCATGTTGATCGATGAAGATTTGAATAAGTGGTGTTGGTGCAGCTATTGTAGATGGTTCTAACGTGCTTGTTGGTGTGTCATAATCATGTCCTATTTGTTTTGGTGGTTTTCATTGATCCTTTTACAAGTTATTGAAGATCTTCTGGGTCTAGTGATATTCTTTGTGTTATGTGGTATTTTTGGTGGTGTAATGTGTTGTGGTTAATCTTGGCGAGATTTCCAGTGGTGGTGCATGTTTGAAGAGTTAATTTAGGTCCATGTTATGATGTCTATGACATTGTATTGGTTTGATGGTTGATTTATATATCGTGTGATGTAATTTTATAATTAGGTGTTAAGGGTTTGGCCGCCCTTGTAGTCAAGGTCTACGATTTGTATAAATGGGTGAAATATTCATGTAATTTGGTGATGGTTGTTGAGTCTACATTATTAGAGAGTGGTGTATGTGCGATCAAGTGAATTCATCTTTCAGTGTGGTGTGTTAAGTAGAAATTGGTGAAGGGCAAACATTTGAGCTTAATCGGAACTATCACCGGGCATTAGTAGATGCTATTTTTGCAGTTCATCTTTTCCAGAGTGTAGTCTGAATTTCTTTTTAAGGTAGTGAACCTTCCCTAGGGTTGGAGCCTTTTGGGTCATTGTAATTTGAGCAATGACCTCAAGGTAGTATGCCTGAATGCATGTGAATTCTCCATTGTATTATTTACACATACTATTGTAGAGTATCTTCTCATTGTGGGTAGGTTCCCACCATGGTTTTTCCCTTAATCGAGTTTTCCATATCAAAAATATTGGTGTTATGTGAGTTGATATCATTGTTTTTATCTTTCTTTTTGCTGCAGTTTTTTAGATATGATTTTGTGCTTAATTTGTTTAATCCGGTGTGATTCACCGCCCTCTCAGTTTTCCTTTTTTTTTTTTGCCAACACATTCATCTTAAAAGCATATACTATGACAAAGTGCCTTTTAGAGAATAAATCAAGCCCTATCTATGAGATTTTAGCTATACAGTCATACTTTTCTTTCTCCACATATTTTCTTGGTGCGTATACTTCACCTAGACTCCTAACCAAAGAAAAGAGGATAGAGTATCAACTCTTTATTGGAATTCAAAGCAAAGGGATAGGAGAGAGAGTATAAGGCTACAACATGCTAGTTGAATGCATTCAAATAATGGTCATTTTTATGCCAGAGAAACAATCATGGGGACCAATCTACTTACCAATAATTGGTAGTAGTAAATCTAGATACAAATACCAGAATCATGCCACATTCAATAATAGAAGACAAAGGTTTTAATTGCAATGTGATAGACCTAAGGGCAAAGAAAAGATGCAATCATGTCTAAGAACAATATGGCAATCATACCTCTATCTTAGAACAAAGTCATAGAGTCAGTATAATATTGTAATCATAGTGATATGGAGCTTTGTGATGATCAAAAGGGTATTATTTTGAAGAGAATACCATCAATGAACATCAAAAGACAATTAAAAATGTCTGTCCTAACAGTTATAGAGCTATAGATCAGCAAAAAACACACTTCATCACCATTCATAGACTGAGATACTTGATAAAGAGCAGAAATGATAGATATTAGAGCATGAACACAATATCAATAGCCAACACCAAGTTTAAGTCATTACAGTCTAAATGTCAGTGAGCAAATTTGGATGATTTGATAGTCTTAAGGACTATCAAATAGTGATAGGGCCTACTACAATACACAGTATAGTCTTCAATCAATAGTTAACAATCATGTTATGTGCACAAAACCATTAATGGTAGAAAACCATAAGGTCTGATCTATAAGAAAAGTACTATATTGCATATGCATGAAATGATCTTGAAGAATTCTCATTGTAGCATGTTGGGATATGCTCTAAATTTTTTGTCTTGAATGATATTGGTTTGGGGTTTTGGCCTTTCTATGTGTTATAAGTCTAAAATCCTTAAACCCTAAACCCTAATAGTTATTGTTAGCTTTCTTTCTTTTTGTTTAAATCGCATGGTGACTTCCAGTACCTGGTTCTCAGTATTTTAAGTTATGACTTAAGCCTATCATATCATCTCCGTGACCGGCCCCCTTTTGTTAGCCATTCGGTTTCCTTGACTCTCCATGTTGTTACCATGTGGTGCATCTTCTACAAGATCAACGACCCATATGACTACATGGTTGTGTGATAAACCTAAGGTTCTCACTTGCCTTAACTTCACAACCCCACCTGCTCACTTGGTACATCAACCCTACACAATTATGACTCATTCTAGGCAAAGCGATGAACTTCAAACCAATGACTACACACCTACTGGATGTCAGTGGACATACTAGAAAGGTGGAATTTATGTCTTCATGATATATGCCACACTAATGAACCATTATTTTCCATGCATCTAATAGACTAGATCATTACGGAGTTGTGTGATTAATTGAAGTTGCTCATAAGAGCTATCTCTACAACTTGGCCTATAGATGTGGCATGTGGGCCCTATTGATGGTGATGACATACAGTTGGATTGTTGAAAGGGTGACATATGGATGGACAAATGAAATGGCAAGGGAGTGGGTCCAAATTTCTCAACTCTTTGGTAAGTGTTAACCCCAGTTATTTTTCAAAAATACCTGCCCTTTTTTTAAATGGCTATCCTTATTGGCCCCTTCTTATTGACCAAACCCTAGCATATTTGAACTATGTTTAAAGTTCCTAAGTTTATATTTCACTCGATATCACGATCTCAAGGGGAAGCTGATGCTTGTCAGGTGGTAACCAATAGACCTCGTAGTTTCCACTTCTTATCCACTCCTGATACCCAATGATCCCTCATGGCCTGATATCAAAGTATTGGAAATTCCCAAGCTTTCTTTATGTCTATTTTCAGGTTACCCTACAACCATACACAATTTCCAAGAAATGGATCAAAAGGAGATTTTCTATTACCATCATTAATGACAGTTTAAACGGATAAAAGAATGTAAAGGTGGTGGCATGAGTTGCATATTTGATGTTATCTCCTCTTGTAGGCAGAATTTAATACACCACCCTCAAGAGCTGGTCAAAATAATGTGTTGGGTCTCAAATCAATAGATTGGATAGGTTCTAAGGAAATGCCAACTCCTATGATCAAACCCTCCAATTGACTTGGCCAACTTATAGAGTGAACCTATTTGGTTACTAACTCTCTCACTTTAGGCTCTGCAGGACCTAGGCGGGTATACCTACTCACTAGTTGTTCCTTCAACTAATGCTTTTTATAGCAGATTTAGTGTCTTAATCTGATATCTCCTAGTCTTAGAATGGCATAAGTTTTTTAAATAGAATGATTTTAGATGTGTGTATTGATCTATGTATCTTACAAAAGTATATATGTTACACTTTGGCTAAATTACCTACTATACCTACTCTACTAATCCTAATGCTTAAAAGTAAAGGGTAACTAGTATGGTTAAAGGGTTTGTTTACAAATGATCAGTGCCTTTCCTCTTATTAGGGCTACAGAGTCTTATATTTCTTCAGGACTTATTGTGTAAACTTATGAGACAGTTTTAAACCCACCACCTCTCGATGAGTTTGTCAGTTATTGTTTCTTATGAGCTCTACTTCAATGTCTATATTGTAAACTGCTTGAATGGATTTAACCCTAACTTTTAAGAGACCATCCAAGGAAGAAATATAGGGAAAAATTACAATTCATGAGTAAATATTTTTTATCCAAATCTACAATATGAAACACAGAATTTTACTAGAAGAACACAAATAACCTTATCCACTTTTAGATAATATCATAAGGAACAACCTTCTAAAAATATGTTAACTCTCAACACATATGAGAAAGAAAATGCAATTGGTTATTTTTGATAAAAAGTTTTAAAGTACAAAATTGCCTCCACCTCTTCTATCTCTCCTCTCTTTTTTTTTTTCTCTTTACATTTTACATTACACATATATATGTGTTTGAATGGTTTTCATACCCCTTTGGGTGAAAAGACACCCCCCTTTTAAGTAAAAATAATTCCAAATCCCGAAATTGCCTTAGTTTATGTAATTAATTGTCACTTTACAAGTTGTTTAGGCATATTATAGGTATTTTAAGGCTATTTTATGGGTATATAATGGATAAATGGTCTTTAAATGATGTAAATACCCCCTTTGGTGCTTCACACTCCATTTTTTATGCCCATTATTGTGTTTATGTTATGGTTTCATATTGTGCAACAAATATAAAATGTATTACTTGTACCTATTCAATATATATATATATATATGTATATATATATTTAGAATTTTTCTTGCTCCTTGTCTTGGAATTTGGAATTCTAAAAATTGCAAATTTTAGGGTTCCAACAGTGGCTCTGTCTGGGGATGGATGCCCCTTGTGGGCATAGCAAGAATTCAGATCTCTGGTAGAGCAGACCATGTGCCTAATTCATTGACCTATTTTGGTGGCCTTAGTCCCAAAAACTGAACACCAATTCTTTCCTCTATCAAACATCTGATTCTCATCATGAATTAGTATAAAAACTTTGAAATTAGTGATATCACCTGATTGGCAATTCCTGTCATAAGATGCATTATCCATCCTTATTTTATAAGGATTCTTTATTTCACCTAGATTACCATTATCCCCTATTCCATAGGAAATGATATTTATGCTTTTACAAAAGTTTGCTTCTTGTGGCATCCACATATTCTTCATCTCTATTTTATTGGAATGCTGCATATTATCTAACTGGTACTTCTTTTCACCTTTTATTTTATCTCTATGTGATGTACCCTCCTTTTGCAACTCTCTTATTTTTGTGGTCCTTTTATCATGTGACTTAGTCATATTATTACCCATGTTGTCTTCACACATGTTTGTATTGTCCATACTGTCTGAAATTTTTTCTTCTTCATCATATAAAGGATTTGAGAATACATGAAAATCCTTTTCACACATACCATGGCAGTAGGGAATATGATTTTCCTCTATCACTTCATCAGATAAGGGGTTTGAAAATATTTGAAAGCCATTTTGAAATTTGCATACCTCCTCTTTATCAATTGTATCATCAAGGTACTCAAGTATGGATTCACTCTCCTCATGACTGGTACAATATTCTTCATCAATGTTAGCAACAATTTCTTCAGGTTCTAACTTGTACTCACAAACATCATCAATGGCTTCTTCATCAGATGGGACTTCCAAAGGGATAACTGATTCTTCTATATAATCATTTTCATTTGCATCTCTTATGTTGATGTTACTTGTCTCATGCAAATCATGTATTTTTTTATTCAATTCTTCAAGAATTGAACATGTTGATTCCAAACTGTCAGACCCACATTCTCTCACGATCAATTCCTCCAGTATAGCTGAATTAAGTTGTGTATTATCAAGCATTTGGAATTAAGTCACCATTATTCTGCCAATCAATTTTTCTATAGATTCACCTTCCTTTCTTCTTATGTTGTAGATTGCATTTCCACAATCATAATCCGATTGAATCTGATTTTGGTATGGATAACCAATTGAAGGGCTAGTGACTGAAGTGTTGTCCTCGATTACACCGTAGAATTCTTCCATGAACCACCACTCAAGTTCTTCCCATGATGAGATACTTTGTGGGGGTACCAAGCTGAATGACTACTCTGCAACATCCTCCAATGTTAGCACAAACCATTTCATGATCATTTCTTCTGAGTAGATTTTGAAGGTCTCAATAAACCAATAAAATGATTTTAGATGCCCAATTGGTGATTCCCTTTCATCTCCATGGAACCTCGGCATACAGATCTTCAACTCACAGGGAAATACATACGGATACTCAAGGATGTTACCGAAATCCAATGGTATAAATCTTCCTGGAATATTCCCATCTCTTTGTGGTTGTGGTTGCCACTATGCATATTTTTCTAAAGATGCTTCTCCATAAAAATATGGATATTGAAACATACTGAATGCTACTGATCTTTTTCATTTAATTTTCCTTTTTATAGAGCCACCACCTCTTTCATAGAGGACATAAGTTATTTATTTCTTCTGAGTTCTCTCCCATAGCAGAGTCTTAATAATTCTTCCTCAGCAGAGTCGCCAATCTGTTGGGTCTCAAATCAACAGATTGGATAGGTTCTAAGGAAATGCCAACTCCTATGATCAAACCCTCCAATTGACTTGGCCAACTTATAGAGTGAACCTATTTGGTTACTAACTCTCTCACTTTAGGCTCTGCAAGACCTAGGTGGGTATACCTACTCACTAGTTGTTCCTTCAACTAATGCTTTTTATAGCAGATTTAGTGTCTTAATCTGATATCTCCTAGTCTCAGAATAGCATAAGTTTCTTAAATAGACTGATTTTAGATGTGTGTATTGATCTATGTATCTTACAAAAGTATATATGTTACACTTTGGCTAAATTACCTACTATACCTACTCTACTAATCCTAATGCTTAAAAGTAAAGGGTAACTAGTATGGTTAAAGGGTTTGTTTACAAATGATCAGTGCCTTTCCTCTTATTAGGGCTATATAGTCTTATATTTCTTTAGGACTTATTGTGTAAACTTATGAGATAGTTTTTAAACCCACCACCTCTCGATGAGTTTGTCAGTTATTGTTTCTTATGAGCTCTACTTCAATGTCTATATTGTAAACTGCTTGAATGGATTTAACCCTGACTTTTAAGAGACCATCCAAGGAAGAAATACAGGGAACAATTACAATTCATGAGTAAATCTTTTTTATCCAAATCTACAATATGAAACACAGAATTTTACTAGAAGAACACGAATAACCTTATCCACTTTTAGATAATATCATAAGCAACAACCTTCTAAAAATATGTTAACTCTCAACACATATGAGAAAGAAAATGCAACTGGTTATTTTTGATAAAAAGTTTTAAAGTACAAAATTGCCTCCACCTCTTCTATCTCTCCTCTCTTTTTTTTTTCTCTTTACATTTTACATCACACATATATATGTGTTTGAATGGTTTTCATACCCCTTTGGGTGAAAAGACACCCCCCTTTTAAGTAAAAATAATTCCAAATCCCGAAATTGCCTTAGTTTATGTAATTAATTGTCACTTTACAAGTTGTTTAGGCATATTATAGGTATTTTAAGGCTATTTTATGGGTATATAATGGATAAATGGTCTTTAAATGATGTAAATACCCCCTTTGGTGCTTCACACTCCATTTTTTATGCCCATTATTGTGTTTATGTTATGGTTTCATATTGTGCAACAAATATAAAATGTATTACTTGTACCTATTCAATATATATATGTATATATATATTTAGAATTTTTCTTGCTCCTTGTCTTGGAATTTGGAATTCTAAAAATTGCAAATTTTAGGGTTCCAACATAATGAATGCCATCATGAGTTTTATTTTTCAAGATGGTTCTTTATCATGATGGTCAACTGACATTTGATAATCTAGACCTAAATTGGCTAGAAATCGAGCAAGGAAATATTATCCTAGAATTGCGGTCTCTTGCATGGAAACAAAAAACCAACTTTGCTGGATATAAAAGGGGTATCATTTTATTGGAGAAGATTGTAGAATAAGACAAAAACCACGAACAATGTTTGGAAAAAGAAATTTTTGCAAGAAGAGGTCCTGATAATTTGTTTCCCAAACATGGTGCTTAAAGGAAATGGACCCATGATTCAGCCAGATTTGGAGCGCATGCAGGATGACATCCTATTCGATTTGACTAATCTTGCACATGAACTTATAGAAGATGAAGATAAATTTTTAGTAGTCCTCTGAGTACTTATAGAAGAGGAAAAAAAAGAAAAGATGATCTATAATCAAAATGCTGGTCAAAATATAGTGCTTGAGGAAGAAAAAGTATGAAGTTGATAACTGCTTATAGTGGTAGTGACGAAACTTTCTAGTAATTTTTCGTTTTTATCTAGAACCATATTTAAATGATCATTTTCAAGACCGTTACTCTAAAAATAACCGTTTCTTGCAAATGAAAAAGGGGGTTTAGGGTATAAATAGATAGGAGATAGAAGGAAATTGGGGGGAAGAATTTTGGAAAGACAAACTTGGTGTTGTTTTCTAAAAGACAAATATGATATGATTTATGTTTTGGTTTTACTGAACAGTTCATCTAATAGATGAGACTTTGTGCTAATTTATATAAATTGTATTTCTCTTATGTGAATGCTTCCTATTCAATTTCCATATTTTGAAGTATTAAATATTTGTTCTTCCTCTACTGTTTATTGTGGTATAATGTTTATCTTTGAATGACATTATGCAATATAAAATAAGTTAATGTTCAACTGAGAAAATGCTTTGTTATTTGTGCAATTTTTCCTATTCCCTAAAGTTTTAGGATAAGAATTTTTCCTTTCATGCTTTCTGGTCAAATGAATACCCAAAAACCTTAAAATTATATCATAAGAGGGAGTTGTACCTCTAAAATTTAGAGGAAAGTTGTAGAGATAATTGCAACTTATCCAACTATTGATTGATAGTTTGTTCTCTTGTGTGGGCAAAGAGTCATATTGCTATATTTTTTAAGGGAACAAAATCTGTTGACCAATAGTAAGATAATGAGTGATTAACTTATGGGATTGATGGTCATGATCTCTGTGTAGTTGCACGATTAGCTAGAAGTATTCAGAGAGGTTAACTCTGCAACTCTGAAAGACTTTAGTAGGAAGTGGAAAATTAAAAAATGATAAAGCTTTCCACGTGCTCATTTCTCATTCGTCGTCGACTGACAAGGATATTTTTGTTGGGGCCCCAATGTTCAACTATGAATTCTAATGACTATCTCCCACCATCAAACTACCCTACGTGCCTACAGTTAATGTGTCTAAATTTCCATTGCAATCTATTATTTTGATTATATTATCTTCATTCCAACTCAATCATGCACTTACTATGCTTTTAAAATGCTCTATATCTCTCTTATAAATTCATACTACTACTTTAGGGTCTATGTTCTAGGGTTTCCTATGCAAACCAAAGTTGCATTAGTTACATTAACAATTGCTTTCTATCTAGTTCTTCTGCATTCCTATAAGCTCAATTCATTGTTCAAGGTCTTAGAGAGGATCATTTTAGGTTTTATCCACATAAAACCTAGCTATTCTGTATCAGTTTACATAAACCCTGATTTTAGCAATGGTTGAATCTTCTAGCTTGGGTAAGAGGAAATTATCCAAGGAGATAATTGCACAACTCCCTAGGTCCACAAAAACACAGAAAAGGTCTAGACAAGGGGAAAGACTTGAAGAATTCATCATTGACCATTCTGCTAGATGTAGAGATGCCTTAATACCACCTTGGGGTTTTAGCCTATGGAGAAGGGGATATAATAAGGAACAAATTCCTGTTTCCAACATATGGAATTGCAATCTTGTTAGATTGGTAGTGTAGACACCCAAAATTGTCCAGTCTAATTAAATAAATATTTTATTTATTTAATTATCTAAGCTTAATTCTTCTATTAATTAAATAAATCTTTATTTATTTAATTAATTCATTTATCCTCTTCTAGCCATATTTTTCATTTAAATAAATACATTTATTTATTTAAATTATCCTTTTCCTAAATTAAATAAATATCTTATTTATTTAATTGATCTCACTCCTTCTATTAATTAAATAAATATTTATTTATTTAATTAATTCATTAACCTTTTCTACCCATGACACATGTCATTCATCTCTTAATTCATACACTACCTACCCCTCTCATTGTTTTATTATTTCTTTTACCTACCCTCTAATCATAGCCGACCTCCTTTTACACCTCTCAATCTTATCCCTCCATTTCATACAGTGTCTTCTAAATAAGGAGACGCTTCCTTCATTATCAACCCTAATCAATCATTCTAATCAATTTATGCAAACCCCCCATTGACTACTTGACTACACTACGCTTTTGAACATAGGCGATCCTACTTGCAACCACATTCCGTTCTTTGTTGAGCTCTTGTGCACACATAAAATCTGAGAGCAAATATATCAAGCAAGATCAATGGAGATAGGAAGAATGGAGATTCAAACCCTATTGGACATGTGATGGTATAATATTTGTGATTTCATTTGATTTGCATTGTCTTAGGTAATCTTCATATGTTATGGTGGATCTTTGTTGTTATTAGGCTAGGATTTTGTGGTTGAATTCATTTAGCCTTTCAATATCAACATTATTGTTATCCATTTTCACCATAAACATTTTAGCACGCCCCGTCGGACATGGATTTTTGTTAGATCTATGTTTTTTGCAGATTTTTCTAACCCTATATTGTTGTTTTGTAAAACAATTTGGAGAATAACCTTATGCAGCTAGGGTTTTGGACACAAAATCAAGATCTTGGAGAGATTTGATCATATCTCACAAACGGCTAGGAAATTTTGCACCAAAGTTTGTTTTTAGGTTGAAGAAAGTATCAGGAGCTCTCAATACAAAATTCAGAATTTTTGGAGTACATTTTCATTTTATATGAATTTTTTATGATTTTTCATAAAAAAATAATTTTGAGAGCAAATGAGAGAATTTTTTAGATTTTCTTACATTTTGGAAATCAATTAGAATTATACATAGGATCTGTTCTTTGTTATTTTAATTTTGATGAAAAATATTTTCCTAAAAATTAGATCTTTAAAAATTAGGGTTTTCCCTTATTTTGATTAGCTTCAAATTTTGGCATCACATCTGTTGTAAAGGTTAGGAAAACTGTCAAAAAGATTGAGTAAAAATTTTAGATTTTTTGGATCACTTGTTCAATTTATATGAATTGTTTATAATTTTTCATAAAAAATTAATTTTGAGAGAAAATTAGAGAATTTTTTGGATTTTCTTACATTTTTGGAAATCTCTCAGAATTGTACATAGGATCTATTCTTTGTGATTTTAAATTTTATGCAAAATCATTCCTCAAAAATTAGATCTTTGAAAATTAGGTTTTTGCATTATTTTACTCATATCTCACAAACTGCTTATATTTGTTGCATAAATTTTTTTATGCAGGTTTGGAAGACCATCAAGACTTTCCAGTAAAAAATTCAATTTTTTTGGATTGATTTTGAATTTTATATGAATTTTTTATGATTTTTCATAAAAAATTAATTTTTGGAGTAAATTAGCAAATTTTTTGGATTTTCTTACATTTCTGAAAATCTCTTGAAATTTTACAGGTGGTCTTTTTTTATGATGAATCAGATATTTGAATTGGTCAACAAAATGCATTGTTGAAGGCCCTTATTTCACAAAGTCTTTTGGATCTAAAATTTACCTAACTTGTGTGCTTGCAGGAAGGGGTGATCATTTGAAACAATCCAAACTACTAGAAAATCTTTGTTGTAGGTCCTTGGCAAGGGTTTTTGGATTTTTATTGTGTGCCTTGTTTTCATAGACTAGCAAACACTTCAATTGGTGCACTAAAATTGAATCATTGTCTTTTGTGTCTTGAGCAATAGGCTCTTTTTCTTTAATCTTTAGAGGGCATGTCTTCCTATGTGGTCATTAGGACTACTAGTGAGAAGAGGACGACCCAAGTGGTAGCAAAAGAAAAGCCATCTTCTTCCAAACCACTATAAATAACTATATTCATGGTGAAAACTATGAATAACGTGTGCTGATTAGTTCATACCGACACTATGTCTCCCCATAAACCCGTTTGATCAAATTTATTTGATCAGTTGTAGGCCATAACCCCTACTGGCTGGGAGCCTTCCATATTTGCAGAGTTGAAAGTGTCGCATGTATGGCCACACAAGAAGATGCCCTTACTAGCACCTTTTTGTTTTAGAAGCCCAAATCCTTCTAGTTGTTGGGGCAGGAGGTCGGACCTCTGGTAGTAGCCCACACACATACGGTTCTTAGTACAGATACAAAGTTCACCACGAGGAGTTTTCATGGGGACTGATGCTTGGCTAACCTGAGAAGTGAGTGTCGAGGGTGGAGCCAGTGAGGTCAAGCATCTAAGTATCCGCTCTGAATAGCGTAGCCTCGGGGGTAAAACCCCATGTGGGATCAACAACTATTGTCTTGGCTAGCCATAAGAATTGTGCTTGACTTATTTTAAACATTCAAACATTCAAGACCAAACAGCAAAACATTGTGTCTTTTGTGTCTTCAAGTGTATGCAAAACAATTTTACATCAAACAACACACTTTTCTTGGAGTCATTGTTAGTCTAAACACTTGCAAACATTGAGTCCTCATCAACATTGTGTCCTCTTGTCATGAAAAATAGTCAAACATTTAGATTTGGTCACAACCAACAACTTCACAAATTGGAAAAATTTTATAGTCTAGCAAAGAAGAGCAATCAGTTTCGGAGTTCTTGAGCTTCCTAGGTTGTTCTTCCAGGTTTTCATCTAGCATTCAACTTGTCTTTGGGTCTCACAAAGTCCATCATTGCTTTACATCTTGCATTAAATTTACATTTGTCTAAACTTGAGTCAAAAGGTCACTTGCTTGTCCTCATCATACTTTGTCAACATACTACATACAACAACATTTTTCTAAGTGGTCCCTCATCAAGGTCTATCACCTATGGGTCTCATTTGGTCTTACTTAGAGTCAAGGTCAACCTACCTCATCAAGAGAAACTATCCTCTCTTTGGAAGCCACACCTACTCTACTACATACATACTTGGTCTTACACTTTGGACATTGCAAGTATACCTCAGATTCATTTACATTCCATCCAACTCTTGGTCTTCCATACTTTTTCCATTTTCATCTAGTCTCACACATCTCGGTTAATACCTAGTTCATGGTTGAAACCCATCTTCAAAAATCTAGGAGATAAACTAAAGAGGCTCAAGAGTCTGCAAACATGAGTTCTTATGAGTATGACAATGATATCTTTTTCAATTCTGATCATACTACATTACTTGACATGGATGCCTATAGAAACATTCCAAATGTTGAGAACATGGACACTACAAACAACAATGATACACACAATGATGATATGGACAACTTTACAGTACATTCAGCAGATGTGGAAGAATCCATTATGGATCCCCGTTTCAATCGATTGGTTGAGGAAATAATGAGGAGGGATAGACAATACTTCTTACAAATGATGGCACAAAGTGGAGCCAAGATACCTCATGATTTTGACATGTCTCAAATAATGGAAAATCAACCTTTGCAACAACCTCACTCCAACATGGATCAAAGGAGACCTAATAGTGGAGGCAATAGAGGACCATATATGGTTCCTGAATCACCATCATCTTTGTTTCAAAAACCAGAGGTCCCACATACACATGGTCAAGCATATGATACTCACCTTCACAGATCATTATGGAAGTCTTATGCAGAGAAATATGCTCAATCACATATCAATGCTAAGGATCAACCACCAAAGCAATTGGATATTCAAAGGCATGCTCAAAATTTGGACACAAGGAAACCTAGTCTCAAATTTGGGGGCAACACATTAGAACATGACATGCTTGTAGAGTATGGTATACATGGACAAAATAGATATTTCATTCCTCAACATGAATCTATACCAAGTGGTCCATATATGCGGCATCACTATAGACCTCCTCCATATGAATATGTGTATGATCAATATCATCAATATATGCAACATGCTCCTCCTCCAATTGGTGCCTCAAGCATAGGGTATGGTCCAAGAAGTCAATCTCCACCTAAGAACAATTTGGAACAAAAAATCAAGGACTTACAAAAGAAAATGGAGGACATAAATACACCAAAGCCAACATACACAATGAGAGGCATATGTCCTTATCCATTTGACAAGAGCATTCTAATGCCTCCTTTTCCTACATACTTTGTGACACCTAAGTTTGATAAGTATAGAGGAAAAGGGGATCCTAAGGCACACATAAGACAATTTTTCACAGCTTGCATTGAGGTAGTAGTAGAAGAGACATATTTAATGAGATTATTCCCACAAAGCTTAGGTGATCAAGCTATGGAATGGTTCTCCCAACTTCCACCTGGTATTAAGTCATGGGGTGACTTAGCAGAGGCATTTATTCAACATTTCTCATACAACATAGAGATAGACATATCAGTCACTACCTTGTGCAACACCAAGCAAAAAGAGGGAGATTCTTTTGCATCATTTTTACAAAGATGGAGGAATTTAGCCACCAAATGCACTTGTGAAATTCCACAAAAACAAATGGTAGAAATGTTCACCCAGAATGTTAACAAAGACATTGGCTATGATCTAAGGAAAGCTTGTTTGTCCACCTTCAAGGACATCATTGAAAAAGGCTTAGCAACAGAGAAGGTCCTAATTGAACAAGGAGTTATTAAGATATTCAAGGAAAACAAAGATGACTTTAAAGGAAAAGACAAGCCAAGATTTTGGAATAAAAACAAGAACACAGTCAATGATGGTGTCGTTGATTCCAACACAGTGCGACCCAAATTCATCTTTTCTAGATCAAGTTCTACAAACAATCAAGTGAATACTCAAACAACTTCCAGATCACGAAGGAAGTACACCCCATTGGGAGAACCACTTGAGTTAGTTTTCAAAAAACAAGTGGCAAACAAGGAAATCACTATTCCAGATTTTCCTCCATATGAGCCAAAGGTCAAACCAAATTGGTGGAATGATGATGAATATTGTGAATTTCATAAGAGCAAGAGTCATAAGACAGGAAATTGCCATAGACTGAAGAACATCATACAAGATCTCATTGATAGGGGTGACATTGAGATTGAAGGGCACTCATCCAATCAAGAACATGAGATGTTTAAGGAAACATTCCCAAAGCATGACAAGGGAAAAGCTAAAGCCATAGATGACCAAACCAACTATACCAGAGCAACCTATAACTATGATTCAACTATCAATCACATTTCAATGGACAATTACATCTCTACCATTATCATCAAGGACAAAAACCCTGAGAATTCTACCCGGAGACCCAAGATTGTCCTAAAAGGTGTTGGATCTTCTTCCGAACCTACCTCTGAATGTCATGTTACAACTTGTCGAGGTAAATTCACTTTGCAAGGTGCTCCAACTAAAAACATCGCTTCCTCATCAACCAAGCCTGAGTATGACCTTGTAGAATAGTTAGGGAAGACACCCGCACTCATCTCCATACTTGAACTCTTGCGCATATCCACCACACATAAATCCATTCTTGACAAAATCTTGAGAGATACTTCCGTCCCTACTGATCTGAACATGGACTAGTTTCAAGCCATTGTGGGATACCTGTCCATTCCACACACCCTTACATTCACAGAAGCTGACGATGCCTCCGTGAGCTATCCACATAATGCACCTTTACACATTGAAGCCTCCATACACAAACATCAAATAAAATGAGTCCTGATAGATGGAGGAGCAGGTCTAAACATTTGTACATTGAGCACTATTAAACAACTGGGATATTCTAATAAAGCTGTGAATTCTACAAACAAAATTACCATCAAGGCATATGATGATGAAGAGCATTCATCCAAAGGCACAATCACCTTACCTCTCAGAGTTGGGCCCGTTACAAAGGATGTGGTTTTTCAGGTCCTTGATCTAGATCTCACATACAACATACTCTTGGGACATCCTTGGATTCATGAGATGAGTGCAGTACCATCTACATATCATCGATGTACCAAGTTTCCACACAATGGAGTTGAAGTGACTGTCAAAGTGGATCCAAATCCATTCATATATTACAACAATCTATGACCTGGATCAGAAATAGCAATCCCAGTCAATCGACAAGCTATTCCTTCTTTAGCATATGTGGATCCGGAATCCTTGAAAGCTTCTACATCAAAACAAGCAGAGCTAAAAGAAAAGTTCAAGATTAAAGACCTAGGATGTGGTGAGTATATATTTCATGTTGACCAACTCTCATTATCTCCTAAGGTATTTAGTCAACAAGAACAACCTACAAAAAATTTGCAATGCCAAAGAATTGGGTGTGAACCACCTAGTGTTGTGGCTACTAAGTCTGAATGCAAATCTCCTCTAGTGGTGCAAGCACCTCTTGATATCAATAGTCCTAAGAGTGGTTCCAGTGAAGAATCTATTGAACGTATCACCAACCCTCTTGAGAACTCACATAGCTTTACCATTTCATCTTCCACTCCACTTCTAGACTTGGATCAACAAGAATCACAAAAGCCCTTAGTCATTGGGGATCAAGAACCAAGCTTTGCAAAGAAAAATCTAAAAGTCAATAATAAAGAAAAGTCCTTTAGTCCAAATCAAAATCAAAAGCTACTGGACTCCACAAAAATCAAAGTCAAGGATAAAAATCTTATGAAGCAAAAAGAACAAGAGTTGATCTCCCCTAATACCAAAATAACTGGGGGCAAAAGTTCTACAATTTCAAGTAAAAAAGAACACATGTTGATCCTAAGTCTCCATCATGCTATCCTACTTTCACTTCTTTTCACAGTCATAAGCCTTCATAACTCATCTACTTGTTCCACACATCCCTTTCCTTCTGGTGATACATCATGGACCTTTAATGGAGCTTTCTCAAAGGACTTTGTTGTCAAGGATGCCCAAACTTCTTTAGGTGACATGCATACGGGCTTGTGTAGTCCACACACTAGTAATTCTATTTGAATTCCTTTATCAAGGAAGATAGTCACTCAAGCTACACATCATTCAGTCAAGGAACAATGCAGTTACAATCATAAAGTCAAGCCTTGTACATTTGAGGTAGGTGATTTGGTTCTTAGAGAAAACCCCCAAAATTAGCAAGATAGAGGGAAGAAGGGCAAGTTCGAACCAAATTGGCTTGGTCCTTACATCATTACAGTAGCATATGGATCTGGGGCATATCAGCTCTCAACTACAAAAGGTGAACCTTTGGAGGATCCTATCAACAATATGCACCTTTGTAGGTTCTACACATAGCTCTTTGCAATATCCTAATTCAAAAAATACAAAAAAATCAAAAATTTCAAAAATACAAAAAAATTCAAAAATTTCAAAAATACAAAAAAAATTATAAAACAAAAAAAATCATTACTTGGTGAAAACCTGGCAAACAGGCGCCTTGTGACACAAAAAACATTGAAAAATCAAAAGAAGTAAAGAGAAATAATTTCGTCCAATGGTGAAAACCACTTCAATGGCGCCTTGGGAAAGTACCATGGTGAAAACTAGGTCACCAGCGCCATGTGTAGAGACATTGCTCCTCCCTCCTGAAGGATTCTCTTTCATCACTTCACTTTGCACACACTCACAACCTATTCATTCATAATAAACTTACCTATTCCCATCATGGCTTGTTATTGATCTACCCAAGATTGGTTAGCCATTCATAATAAACCTCCCTTTTCACCTCCCTTTCCATCCATAATAAATTAGCTCCTATCTGTGGCTAAAGAAAATCCTACGTCTAGTGATGGGTGTGGAACTGAGAGCATCACATGTTTCAAGGAGTACAGTTTCTTATAGCATTCTTCAGTTTATCCATGCCCAATTCACAATAAAGTAGCATCTGCATCACCAATCCACAATAACATTCCATCTTCTCTGCAATAAAGTATCATTTTCAAGGATTTAGTCAGTTTTAGATGAGACACGATAGCAACAATGGGCTTCAACAAATCAAATCTTTCAACAGACTCAGACAACATATGGTTCAGTGCTATCTATCCTTTCTATGAAAGTAAACATTGTGACCACAATCAAATAAGACTTATACAAGTGACAAGAGACACTAAACTTGAGGACTACAGTGGATGTTGGTGTTGAGTCTTGGTTTTCTTTTGATTTTATCTTTTGGTGACATGTCTTTTAGCTTTTCTAGGATGTCTCTGACTAGAGATTTTATGATGCAGGAGCATCCATTCAAGGCATTCAGGGTACCAAGGTGAAGAATGGTAAAAAGTAATCCAATAAATCAAAGAGACCTATAAGGTCCTCACATGATGTAATAATGGCCATTAGAGCCAACCAAAATGGAAAAATGTAATAGGAAACCCAAAAGTTGAAAATTGCCAATATGTGCAAAATTGACAATTTTGGCCTAGAACTTGGTTTTTGGGTAGGAGTTGAATTTTATGAGTAAAATAGGTTTGGAGGTTAATATAATGACTATAGGGACTGATTCCATGCATTGGATAATCCATTTGAGAAAGTTGACAACTTTGTGTGACAACATGACAACTTTTTGTGCATTTTTTTTGTTGTCAAAAGTTGCAAATTTGCATTTTTGGTGGTTAGAGGGTAGTTATCCATTTTGATTCAGTTTGGGATGATCAAAAAAATATATAAAACTTTTAATAAATCCCTAAAAAAAAGAGAGAGGGGATTGGAGACCGAAATACAAGTTTTGATGCTTCAATAAAGGTGAAATAACCCTATTTTTCTGCATTTTATCACGTGGCAGTCTGAAACTCTTTAATTTTCCATGCATTTATGAATTGATTTCTGTTCAAAATTTATTTGAGGTTGATCTATGATGTCTTAGCTTCATTTTGATACCAATATTGATTGATTTGGTGTCCATTTGAATAAGTTATAATCATTTTTCTATAACTAGTTAAAACCCAGATTTAGGGTAAGTAGCAGGCTTGTAAATGTAATTTCTTTCATTTCATTGCATGTCTTGACCCCAAAATTGTCAAGGGGCTTGGGGAAGATGTATGTTACCTTTTCAAACCATTGGTTTGAGGTTTTGCAGGGTTGACATCCTTGAAAGTTGCAGATTTGCAGGGTTAAGCATGATGAAGATGCTTGGTAGGGTATTGGTTTGACCAATCTACCTTAAGGAGGGTACCCTTTTATGAAGGAAACAATCTAGTCAGGTCCTAGGGAGGGTATAGTGTCCATCAATTTGATGGTAAGGTGGCTGGAGGTCAGACATTGACCAAGCCCTAGTTTCCTAGGGTCTACATGCTCAAATTTGGGGCTTTCTATGTTGCAGGTGGTTTGAGTCTAATTCCTCTCATATTTAAGCATTTTATAACATATATTGCCACTTTCCAAGAGATGGAGTTTAGGGGTTAATATTTGAGGGGTGTTCCTTTGTTAATGACCCACTTTTATGCCATTTTGCAGTCCAAAAGTTGTAGCAGCAGAGACATGGTCCAAAACAACCCCTATCAAGTTTCACATATGTTGAAGAAATAAAAAAAGGGTATCTGAAAAGCCAAACACTTTGTCCAGTGCTTTGGAAAAGTGTTGAGTCAGTTCCTCTAGAAGGTCGCTACAGGGCTACAAGAGGGGCAATTAGGCCTCTTTGGCAATTCTTGGTGTTTGAGTGCTCCTTTGGGTTTTAGGTCTCAAAGTCCACCAAGACCTATTCAATTGCTTTGTGTAAGGTGTCATGAAGTGTCTTAACCATTGGTGAGTGCCTCAGGGTGTTTGAAATCCATTTTGTGTCTTTTATGCCATTTGATCTTGTTTGGGGGAAGGGCTTTGAAACCTTGTATTTCCCTTATGTGCCTGATTGGTTTGAATCTCTCAGTCCACCACACTTACCTCTGCATCATTTTATCTCCAGGATGTCTTTGACTAGAAAGGCAAGGATGGGGTATCGTCACCTATTTGTATTTTCTATCTATGGATTGTCTCTTCATAATACTATGACTTGTCCAAGGATATGAGGACACTGTGAGTCTAGTGTGAACTGGGGCATTCCTTGTTTGTGACTATCTTATCTCCATGCAAATAGGTATAATGACTTTCTAGGTCAAACATATGCCTCGATTGTCATAACCTACTTGCCATAATAAAGCTCAATGATGATAACGCACAAGAAGCCCCTTTCACTTTCATATCTTCTATCTTCTATCCCCCTTTCTTGATTGACTTCCATCGTCCTTCTCGAGTCCATGTAGCTTGCTATCACATGACTGAGTATAATGACACACCAAAAACATTTGCATCTCATGTAGTTTCACCTGCATTACCACATATTAAGAATTTCATACATACATATAGATTTCACAATTGCATCACATCCTGCACCCAACACATGTTAGCAATTTTACATTTTCATCATGTAAATAGTTCTTGGCATTATCATATTCATTTGCATTTCATACATTCACATTTGCATTGGCATACACATATAAAACATAAAAGAACAAAAAAAAATATTGCATTGCATCATATACATATTTGCATCCATATCATAAGCATCACATAAGAACATACATCACATAGGTACAAAGGCATATAGTTGCTGCAAAGATGAATCATCTCATATATATAAGTGTCATGATACAATGATGTCAAAATCATATAGCTACAATCACCAGAAGGTGTCTACATCATCATACAAAATGGTACAAAACTGATACATAGGGAGCCCTCTATGACTATGATGAACTCCCTCCCTCAGAGCCGGTTGGCCTCGATGGAGTCTGAGCCCTAGAAGGACCCACCCCAAGATCATCTCTCCTAGCCCCTGTGTCCTCTGCAGCCACCCCTCATGTCGCCCTATCTGGATAGAGGAACCCACTGATCACTCCTACCAGCACCGCCACTAGCGCCAATTCTATCTATGTCATCATGTCCCATGCCACATGTCCAACCCTCATCTCCAATCTTGGATCCTGCAACACTCATCTCAATGCATCCCTGTCTCTATCTCGATCATAGGGTATCAACTCCCCATCGATCGATATCCTCAAAATCTTGTACACATCCTCCAGGGTGACTGTCATCTCCCCCATCGGTAAATGAAAAGTGCAAGTCTCAGAGTGCCACCTCTCCGCCAGTGCAATCAACATCCCCATGTTCACCTAAAACTCAGGCACATATAGAATATGTCTCAATCCCATAGCCTCAATCGCAGCTCAGTTCTCGGTTGTCAACTCAGGTCGCAACCTCTGAGTCAATGGGAATCTCTCTCGCGACTCTAGGATAGGCAAATACTCCTACAATCAAGCAAATCAATCATGTCAGTCATAGTGGCATTCATTGTTCATCACAAAATGTTACTTTTTATCTAAGTGCATATGGTACTCTATCCTAGTGACACTCACTATTCATCACAAAGTGTTGCTTCTATCTTAGTGACACTCACTGTTCATCACAAAGTGTTGCTTCTATCCTAGTGGTATTCCCTATTCATCACAAAGTACTACGTGTTTGGCACTCCCTGTTCATCACAAAGTGCTGCTCACATTTGCACTCACTATTCATCACAAAGTGCTGCTCATATTTTAGTACTCCTTGTTCATCACAAAGTACTATATCTTGGTACTCACTGTTCATCACAAAGTTCCTTGATCTATCTTATCCTAGGGCCTATGCTTGAGTGAATCCTCTTGAGTAGTTTCCTAATTGGCACCGTATGTTCTATCACAGAATTGTCAATCCTAGCCCTATTTGCTATCCTAGTCTTCCCTAGAGGACCTTCTTGAGTGTATCCTCTCAGTAGCTTATCCAATCGACCACGTATGTTCATCACAGAACTGTCGATTTGACCTAGAAGACACAAATTCACATTTTTGGACACAAACACATTTTCTTGACATAAACGCGCATTTATTACATTACCTAGCATGCATTAATGACAACAATAAATGCATCAAAGTACAAGGAGGTTTTGTGGTACTTACTGGCTCTCCTACCTCTGCTGGCCTCTAAAATCGGTGAACGCGATCAAATCTATGCACCAATGACATCACTGCTGACTGTTGCTGCTCTATTCTCTCTCTACACTCTGATCTCTTGGATGTGTGGATGACAATGAGGATGTTTTCCCCTCGTGGTCTATTTTATAGATTTCCCTAGCCCTCATTTCTGAGTCAGTCTTCTTTATCCTGTGACTCTATCACTCTATCCGGACAATCCATTCTAGCCTTTCTTTCTTATCGAGAGATTGTCTGTGGTCTTTTCACACATTTTCATCCAATCTCTCAAGGGGGCATATCATTCCCATCTTGGGCCAACTCTGTATCAGTTCATCTTATCTTCTTTGAAACAACGCGACAAGCCGCATTGTCTCAAAGAGGGGCAAAATGTAGACACCCAAAATTGTCTAGTCTAATTAAATAAATATTTTATTTATTTAATTATCTAAGCTCAATTCTTCTATTAATTAAATAAATCTTTATTTATTTAATTAATTCATTTATCCTCTTCTAGCCTTATTTCTCATTTAAATAAATACATTTATTTATTTAAATTATCCTTTTCCTAAATTAAATAAATATCTTATTTATTTAATTGATCTCACTCCTTCTATTAATTAAATAAATATTTATTTACTTAATTAATTCATTAACCTTTTCTACCCATGACACATGTCATTCATCTCTTAATTCATACACTACCTACCCCTCTCATTATTTTATTATTTCTTTTACCTACCCTCTAATCATAGCCGACCTCCTTTTACACCTCTCAATCTTATCCCTCCATTTCATATAGTGTCTTCTATATAAGGAGATGCTTCCTTCATTATCAACCCTAATCAATCATTCTAATCAATCTATGCAAACCCCCCGTTGACTACTTGACTACACTACGATTTTGAACATAGGCGATCCTACTTGCAACCACATTCTGTTCTTTGTTGAGCTCTTGTGGACACATAAAATCTGAGAGCAAATATATCAAGCAAGATCAATGGAGATAGGAAGAATGGAGATTGAAACCCTATTGGACATGTGATGGTATAATATTTGTGATTTCATTTGATTTGCATTGTCTTAGGTAATCTTCATATGTTATGGTGGATCTTTGTTGTTGTTAGGCTAGGATTTTGTGGTTGAATTCATTTAGCCTTTCAATATCAACATTATTGTTATCCATTTTCACCATAAACAGGTAGTCCCTAATGTTTATGTGAATATTGAGCTAATTGTTGTTATTGTAAATAATTACACACCAGAAACCAAAGAGGTCTTGGCCAAATGAGGAGGTAGATTGATGATCATTAGTAAGGATGTCATTGATGAAGTGTTTTTTTTTAACCCTAATAAGATTTGGAAAGAGAATATAAGAATAATAAAGGGTTGTGTAGAGACAAATTGACCTCTTTCAGGCCTAAGGGCTTGACAAGAGATGAGAGATTGCTAACTTCAAAAGAACTTTCTCCTTATAATGTTAATTTATTTGTTGGTTATTTTATAGATACCTACTATTATTTGTGTCAAGTGTGTGTTGCAGATGCTAGGAGCATGATTCTGAATTAGATGTTGGTGTTATGTGTGGATATCCAAAGAAGAGACATTAACAGACCATTTGATTATGTAACCTTGGTGGCAGAGGGCCTCCATAATGTCCTCTATGATTTTAAGAGTATAAAAACAATGGTTTTCAGGTATCACTCTTTGTTGATGCATATCTTTTTATACAAAGGTCTTAAGGTTTGGCCTGCAAACCTACATATTACTACTATGGTAAAAGGGGAATTGCTTCTAGTCTAGGAATGGACCTATATTTGGGACATGAATATGGATGAGTCTAACTATATGGATTTTGAAAATCTATTTGTTAGAAATTTGTTGAGTATCCTCCAAGGAGAGGCAAGATGGGCTTTGAGTAAAGAAGTGAATAATTTCTTAAGGCCTAAAGACGTAACATCTAAATTAGAAATTCCTCATAACTGGGGATCAGGGTTTTACTTCAAGGATCATACAATCATAAGGGTTTTTGGTAGCCCTATTACTCTTAGGATTTTGCCTATCACTGTTCAAGATAGAGTTGTTTTCCTTGAAATTATGCACCAATTGGTAGAAGTAGAAAAGTCCCTAGTTAGAGAAACTCACAAAAAAGGGTCATTACTCCCATCACAAGTTGTGGTAGATATGTAGCACTTTACTAATAGAAAGGCATATGAAATTTTGGATTTTTTATTGAATGAGTATTACCTTCCCTAGGCTCAATATAGATACTATGACTTTGAATGGTTTATCCAAGGCCTTGGAGTGGCAAAGCCTAAAAATCATGAATGAAATGATGAAGATCTTATCAAGAATGCTAAGGATTATAATGATGGTTTGAGAAGGAAGGAGAGATGGTATAAAATTAAATATGAGAAACACAAGAAGAAAAGGGAGGATAACACATACTCCCCAACATGGAAAATGTTGTTGATTCTAGAAGTGAGAATGAATGACATCTTTTCTACTTACTCGGATGTTGATAGGATCCATCTACCTCATGAGAGACCTATATTGGATGTTGTACCACTAGTTCAAGAAGTAGAAGAGGAAAGACCCAACTCTCCTCAGTCCATTGGTTCCCCCATTGGTCCTGCTTCCCCTCCCTCATCTCCTCCACTTGACCAAGAGGAACCTTCATTTATTTCTACCTCAATTCAGATAACATCATAACCCCTTCCCTAACATAGATTGCTTTCAAAATTTGCCATGAAAAAAACCAATGATTTCTTCATCTTTAGGAAGCTCACAGTACCGAACTCCAGAAAGCCCAAGAGATATCACTCCACTACATACTCTCTCCAAGGAGAGATATTCCATTTCAAAATTATGAGAGATTTGAATATCAAGGAGAGGCACCTCTACCTCCTCATAGGTTTGACACCAGGTTAGGTGTTAAGATTCAAAACCCCTCTCAAGTGTGGGCACTTGATGATTTTAAGATTGGTAATGATCTTAGTGAAGAGGTAACGCTAAATGCTTGTGAAAAATTCATGGATAATGATGAGTTCATCAATACAAGGGAGGTTTGACAGTTTGTAATAAGGAACATGGTAGATGATCTGGAAAGAAGGAAAGGAATTAGGCTTGATATCCTAAGTGAGAATGAAAGATTTAGGTTGAAGGATGAATTACTAAAATTTGCCAAGGAGCAAATGGCCACCATGACCCCTAAGATGGGAAGACAAATTGTGAAGAAAAGTGGTGTGCTTCTCTTAGAGGGATGGGATATATAATCTGCAGTAGCATTTGATGCCTTAAGGAGAAGGCATGAAATTGATTTGGATGTAATGGATTCACAACAAAGGAATAAGGTTCTTAGGAGCAATTTTTTATGACCACCTTGACCAACTGATCTTTTGGTGTTTGCACTCGGTTACAAGAAGACCAACCCTGAGTCATGAAATGGACCAATTATTTGGAATTCTTCTAATCAAGAGAGAGGCAGATATCACTACTACGTAGGCCATAGGCATGACAATAAATGTGGAAAAGTTTGCCCACAAGGTTGCAATGAAGACAGATGAGGAAGTTCACATCCTAAGAGATAAAGTGCAGACATTGTAGGAGAAATTACAAGTAGGAGCAACATAAAAACCTCTTGGTATGATAGAACATTCCTTTGATGAGGTAATGAGAATGAGAAGATATTTGGCTAAGGCCATGATAGACATAACAAGGTTGAATAATGAAATTGAGATATGGAAATCATATACCTCAAGGATAGAGAAGAAGGCAATAACAAAGATGATCTAATCTCTACTTGAGACAAAGATTAGCACAATCTTGGACCATGTTGATACTGCTTGGAATGAGAACACAGAGATGTTGGGATTCCTTGAGGAGCATCCAAAATGGAAAAAGTTTTTGGCTTTCTCACTATTTTATATGAGTAAAATATTTTTAGTATTAGAGGTTTCTTTGGTTAGGCCTCTTCCTACCTATTTGTATTATATTTTGATTCATTTCAAAACAAGGTTTGAAGTAATGAAGCAAGTCTTCATTATCTATAAGATGTATACTCAGAGAATAAAGCTTAAACTCAAGAGTTTCCAGTGTCTGGTTGCAAGCCACATGCCTACCCAATTTTATAGAGAAAAGAGCAGTGTAGAAGGACAAAAGGTGTTGAGATCAAAAACAAAATGGAAAATAGAAATTGGGGCAATTCTAGACCCAATATTGATAGATATTTTTATAGATGAAGCATAGATACAGGGGAAGTTGCTATCACACATGGATGCACTATCAATTTTTGATAGTGGGATGACAAAGATGGAGGTTGCAAGATCAAAGATAGAAGATAGTAGCTACCAGCAACATGCCAGGATGTTGCAAGGGTTCAAGAAATATGGATTTGAATTATTCTAATCCTTCTTTCTTTTGTTTCAGAAATTTTTGAATTTTGAATTTTTGAACTTATAGTTTCCCGCCTTTTTTTTAATATGTTGTTTCATTTTCTACTTCTTGAATGTAATGAACTTAAAGAGGAGTATTTCTTGAATGAATGACAAATCTATGAAATCTCTATGAAGATATTTATTTTTATCCTTCTTATTAAATGCATATCCTTGTGAAGGATTTGTAAGTTGCTCTCTGTCAATGTGTATTTAATAGGTTTGCAGGATTATCACACTTTTCAACCTGGTAAGGGAGCTTGAAAAAATAAAAGGAGGTTTCTAGATCATCTCCAACAATTGCCACCTACAAAGGAAGATAGAGGAATGTCTATCCTTATCAAGGAACTCAAAAAAGTTGTCTGTCTTTTTCTTGTTAGGTGGTTACCTAAATTTTGATATTGTAAAAGGCACGAGGCTTGTTGCATCTTCAATTTTTCCAGAAGAGGATAATCAAGGACTTATTTTTTGCTTCTTTCATATATAGACACACTAGTAAGTTTTAATAAAGAACCTTGTATACTCATTCTCCAAGCGTGAATAATATGCAAAAGGGTTCATAATTTTGTAATACAATACTGTAATCAAATCCATGTCCAACTTTCAGTAATTTTGCAAAGGATATGTACAAGTAATTTGCAATTATATAAACATCTTGAAATATAACTCAATGATTTCTAATTTTTTTCTTTTAGTTGTTAACCAGAATCTTATGTGAGTCAATAAAATTAAGGTTTTTTTGTTCATGTGTCTACACCGTGTCATTGAGTTTGAATAGATTTTAGCTTCTTCCAAAGTAGAAGATTAAAATTGCTTGTTCTATCCAAAGGGATTCTATGTAGAAAAAAGGTATTAAGTGACAATTGGGGGATTCATTTCTTGCTATAATTGATATCAAATATTAGTCATATTAGGCAGAAGATAGTGAAAAGTTTGTACATTTAATATTGTAATAATGGTTCATCTAGCTCAATCGATAAGGCACTGGTCATGGTATTGTGTTTTTAACTATGGGAAAAATAAAATCTTATCTACAATTCAAGTAGAACTTTTTATTTCATGAATTTCATTTAATGGAAATAGGATAGTTAGGTCTCATAGTGTTCAGAATATATACATGGATAAAAGCCACATTCTAAAGGTATTCAAGTAATCTAAATCACTAAATATGTTGATAACATATCTGTTATAGCATCAAACAAATAACAAATATCCAAGATGTTTTTGTTGGCAACAATGCAACAAACTAAGGGGGGGTGAAACAATTTTCACAAAAACTCTACACAAATCAAACTTAATTTCAGATCTGATAATCAACAGTTAAAGCACAAATAAAAACCACTTCAATAATGCACATAACACTAAGATTTTTGACATCGAAAACCTGGTTAAGGGAAAAACCATGGTGGGAACCTACCCATAATGAGATAATACCCTATTAGGAGCAAATAAAATATTACAATGGGAAATGCACATGCATTCAAGCACACTACCTAGAGTTCATTTCTCAAATCACAAAACAAGAAAGGCAACAACCCTAAGGAAGACTCACTATCTTACAAAAGGATTCAGATTACATCCAGAGTATTATGAACTAATGAAATAACATCTTCTCATGCCTAGTTACAGTTTCAATTAAGTACAATTTGATCTACTCTGCCACACTTTTTTCACACTTCTGAAAGATTAAAACACTTGCTTGCACACTTATTTGATCATACACTCACATATACCATGCGGATACAACTCAAAAATGAATATTACATAAATTTTTACAAATCATCAACCTATATTTCAAGGTCGGCTCAACCCACAACACAAATTACAAAATAATATCCATACATGCTACAACAACTCATGCAGACCAAACAATGTTGGCTAAGACATAGTATAGACCCAAATAAACTCCTCGAACACAAAACACCTCCAAGAATTATGCCTCAAACATCTGCAACATGCTACAATCACCATGAATGTCGCATAACACAAAGAACACCATCGGATCAAGAAAATGATCAATAACATGCACAATGATCAATGTTGCATAACACAAAGAACACCATTGGATCAAGAAAATGATCAATAACATGCACATCGATCAATGGAGACCATCAACATGGATAGAAAATGATCTAGAAATATCCACAAGAAACATGAATTAACACAACAACAACCACAACGTCACAACTTAATAGAATCTTCATCATCATAATACCAAACCTCAAGAACACTTATTGAACTGACTCTCAAACTGAAAAATTCACTTGTGGACCTCCAAATCATGGACCATTAGGATTAAGGACATACCAAAACATCCCAAACACTCTACCAAATCCACAAACCAAGATATTGCAATTCTGAAGCAACGTGGACCAAAATCCAGAACACTATACAACATTGAACAACTAAAAACCAAGCTAAATACTATATCACACAACTCAAGAAAATCACCATGAGAACCACAAAATATTTAACTAAATCAACTAGAGATACTTATCTCAAAACCCATTAAACCGTAATAGCTCAACTGTAACACATAGGCCAAACCGACTTATTTTAATCTGATTGCAATACTGGAACCCATAGAAGAATATGTTGACATCAATGACAAAAAATTGTTCCAACAAACTTCTCAACAATATCCAACAATATCAACCTTTGGCATTGATGGAAACATTTGAATACAAAAAACAATCAATGCAAAGAAAGAAATCAACAACCAACAATCTCCACATATAAATACATATATACTCTCTGTCTCCCTCTGAGATCAACACAAGATATGGCAGTTTTTCACATAATTCTCTCCCCCTTTGACATCAATGCTAAAGGAACACGTAAAAAACATGATTCTCTTCCCATTAAACCAAATTCTCTCTCTCCTAAAATAAGACTAAACATACAATATTGACTACTCCCCTTGAGTAGCAACCACCACTCATCAATCTAGATCACAAGACATCTCTGTGAAGTTCACTAGACCAATGCAAATCCATGCATCTTAGTTCTCATAAGGAGGGTAAATCACCCCTAGCTTCACTGTGAGATACTCAAAAGTATCTTTAGGCAAAGGCTTCATGAAGATATCTACAATATGTTCCTTTGTAGACACATACTCCAATCAAACTTCCTTCTCATTCACCTTCTCTCTCAAGAAATGAAACTTGATTGATATATGTTTGGTCTTAGGATGCAGCACCAGATTCTTAGAAATGTTAATAACACTTGAATTATCACAATATATAGTAGTAGGCACATCATAAACAACTCTGATATCCTTCAACATTTGTTTCATCCAAATTACCTGAGTACAATTGATAGTAGCAACAATGTATTCAACTTTTGTAGTAGATAAGGAAATAGAATTTTGCTTCTTACTCATCCATGAAACCAATCTCTTTCCAAGGAAAAATGCACCACCACCAGTACTCTTCTGGTCATCAACATCATCTACCCAGGTAGCATCTATAAAAGAACTCAAAGTAAAGTCATCATCTTTAAGATAACACAAACCAAAATCAATTGTCCCTTTCAAATATCTGAAAATCTTTTTCACAGCTACAATATGAGATTCCTTAGGATCAGTTTGAAATATAGCAACAAGACAAACAACATTCATAATACCTAGTCTAGTCTGAGTCAAATGCAATAAACCACCAATCATAGATCTGTATCTAGTCTGATTTTATTTTAGAGAATCATCATCTTTAGTTAACTTACATCTGGTTACCATAGGAGTACCAACTGTCTTAGCATCATCCAAACTAAAATTCTTCAACAATTCCTTCACATACTTAGACTGTGATATGAAAATACCTTTACCTAACTATAAAATTTACAATCCCAAAAATAATTGCATCTCACCAATCATAGACATTTCAAATTTATTCTACATATCATCAGTAAAATTCTTGCACAAACCATCATCTCCACCAAAAATAATGTCATCAACAAATACCTCAACAATTAAGATGTCATCTTTATCAATCTTGAAATATAAATTACTGTCAATAGTACCTTTATTGAATCAAGAGTCATCAAATAACTATCTAGTCTAGCATACTAAGCTCTGGGGACTTGCTTCAGTCCATACAGTGCTTTCTTCAATCTAAAAACCATGTCCTTTTCATATGTCAACTGAAATCCATCTGATTTCTCAATATAAAATTCTTCTTCCAATCATATTTAAGAAAGGCTGACTTGACATCCATCCGATAAACTTTGAAATCTTCTTAAGCAACATAAGCAAGAAATAATCTAACAGCTTCACTTCTAGCTACTGAAGCAAAAGTCTCCTCAAAATCAATACCTTCCATCTGAGAATAACCCTTACAACCAAGTCTAGCTTTATTCCTAACAACCTCTTCTTATTCATTCAATTTATTCCTGAAGACCCATTTAGTTCCAATTACATTCTTATGCTTAGGTTTGGGAACAAGAATACATGTATTGTTCTTCTCAATTTGATTCAATTCTTCTTCCATTGCTTTAACCCAATTTTCATCTTTACAAGCTTCATCGACATCCTTAGGTTCAATCTTACAATTCAAGAAATACTCTTCAACAATTATTCTTCTAGTCATCACACATCTATTCTTATCTCCTATGATCTGATTTTTTGACTAATTTAATGTCATGCCCAAACTTTTGGGCACGAGCGGGATAAATTTTTTTTTAAAAGATCACAACTTAGTGACATTAAAAGTTGCTAATACGAGACGCACTATCAAGTTTTGTCTTTAACTATGTTTGAGTTAACTTTAATCTCTAACTCAAGTAAGCGAAAATAATATTTAACTTAAATGCGGAAAACTAAAATGATTATTTATTATCTCATCAATATTTAATCAATAAATTAATTTAGTCAATTAAATGGCGTAGATAAAAATTAATCTCCAATAACCATTAATTGTTTTTAGGAACTAATTAAATTAGTCCTAGCACTTAGTTTATAAATGTCTATATTTTATTTTAATAATAATTAAAATATGATTACACTAAATCGACATAGGGTCAATTAAATTCATAACAAAAATCATCCTATAAGGTTTAACCTCCAAAATCTATATCAGATTAAACTACAAAAATATAAATAAAATATTAAACATCATTTTAAAATATACCCTTATGTTTATCAAAAACATATATATTTTCCCATATGTTTATTATAACATATATATAGATTTAAAAACACTTAATAAAATATTTAATCTAACATTTGCCCTACCCCTTCATATTTCAAATTTATCTTTTTTTTGTGCAGGGGTTGAGCACATGATAGTGGGGAGGTGGGCGGCTGAAGTTCTTTTGAAGAGAGGGGGGGGGGGGGGGGGGTGCGGTGGCCATGGAGGGGGCTCCCCATAGGGGCAGCCACTGTCAAGCCTGCGGGTCGCGGCCCACAGCCCCGACAATGTCGTCGCTGTGGGGGTCGAAGCCTCCCACTGCAGGTTGTGGCCCACAGTGGTGACTGCGGCCGCCGTTGGGGGGTCCGCCTCCCACTGTGCGGGGGGGAGCCCTCCCCATGGGTTTTAAATTTTTTTTATATATTTGTTCATTAAAAATATAATAAACTATATATATATATATATATATTAATTGTGTATTAAATCTAGGGCATTTTTTTTTTATGTAAATATATGATGATACTTTTATTTTGAAACATTTTCAACAAATACGTTAAAGTCATCAGAAGATAGTTTACTTAATCCTTAGATTTATTTTCTGCAAATAATTAGAATTGACAGAAGTAAATAAGTTTAAATAATAACTATAGAAATATGAAATTATTTAAATCAAATAGTCTATTTAACTCTAAATTCTATTTTTCTACAAATAAGCATATTGCAGAATTTAATGATTCTAAACAACAACTTATTTATCTAGATTCATTAGAATTTAACCTTAGAGATATGCAATAAGGAAATACACTGAACATTTATTTTTAGAATTAATATGAAAAATAAATTTTCATTTTCAAAACTGACATACATACCTACAATATAATTTCAGTAACTATAGTGAACTTAATCCAAGAAAAACATATTGCTTTTGTAACAAAATAATACTTAACAAAAATAATGCATTTCTTTAGAGTACATTTAAAATACATGATAGCCATCAATACAAATGAAATCTCTCATTTGTATTAAATGAGGACTTTTAATTAAAATAAATACATTTTCTTTTCAAAGTATCTACAACAGATAGTTTTCCATTCACACTGCTACAACTTTGAAATATAAACTAATCTATTTTCGATTCTTTTTCTGCAACACATAAGTCCAACAACTTCTACTTGTCCTTTTCTTTTCTTTCAACAACCTGCAAATAAATCATAGGCTATGACCATGCAGTGCTCACCTCCCACCCTAGGCTAACTAGTAGCCACCCTCGAGCTTGGAGAACCAGGCCCTAGATAGGATACACACATGCAAACACAACAAGTAGGGGAAAACAATCACAACAACATATTCCCAACCAAGGCTACATTGCATCACAAAATGTGATGATTTTACACGGGTGGTAGTGGACCAAATACCCTGAGGAGACTGTAAGTATGGTAAAAACACAAAGCCACCTCATGGCAAACAAGATATATCATAAGTATAATAACCCCACATCCTTATGCCCCCCAAGGCATTCATGCCTTATTTCCCTCCTTATGACCTCCAAATGCATAAACAAGCCATGCAACAAGGGTCTCATATATATCCCTTGAGATCACTCTCATAACGAGAGCCTCTCACTCGAGGGCTGTCAAAATTCTACCACCCACAAGACCATCCTCTCTCCCAAGAGTAGGAGGTCTTGGTTACTCCCAAAACACATAATGCATACAAGAAATAAAAGACATAACGCGTAACAATTTTCACAAAAGGAAAATGCAAGAACTAGCCTTTTCTTACAAGCAAATATTTTCAACATAACATGCAACATGAAAACAATACAAAGAGAAGTTAAATCAACCTTCAACTACCTAAAGGTATGCTAGATCTAGTTGAGGATGAGCAGCCCAATTCCACAATCCTTGTTTCTCTATCCTTAGCCAAATTCCTATGCCAAATCTTTTTTCTTTTCAAAATTGCATTGTCTCCAAAAATAGAGAGTGGGTGATTACCCACAAAATCTCACATTCTTTCCTAAGAAGACCTCAATGAGAGTTCTCACAGGTTTCTAAAATTGAAAAAGGAAAAGTCAGAAAAAGATCAAAAGGGATCTCTCATCAAAAAGGAAAGTTAACTAACCTAGATGATGCCTTCTAAATTCAATTTTCACACATCTTAGAAAACTCACTTTTTAGGGTGACTAAACAGCCACATGGGAGTTGTCACATGCCTAAAATTACTCCTAACCCTTAGGTATACCTTATGGGCTTTAGGAAACACCTTTAAACTACCCCTAGGAGTCCATTTAACCCTTTTTAAAGCCATCTGAAGTTAATTTTCGGGTCAAACCTAAGTTGACCACCCCAAAGATTCTCTACCCAAGGAAAATATAGAACCACATTAAACTATTTGAAAAAGTTATGGTTAAAACAACTCCCTCCAAGAGACAATTCAAAAATCAAGACATAATCAACACATGTGTCAAGTGACACAATAAAAATACTTTCACAAAATTACACATGAGATTTGTCTCTTGTTGGATTTGCACAATTTAATAAATTCAATTTAACACACATGCCACATTCACTTTCACAAATAAAATACGATACAAATGGGGTGTTATCTTTCCAAATAGACAAACCTTGGTTTTACGAATGTACATAGTTCTAGGTTTGGTTCTCCATAATGTTTCCATGGTCACATGGATAATTTTCCTGCGCATCTCAATTGCACATTAGTAATTTCAAATAACCACATATAATATAAAACACATGAATAAGAATACACATCAAACACTCTGCATACAATATACATTTAAACAAATCAATACATCTTACATCCAAATAATTCCACATAAGCAATTATCCTAAACCCCATAATTTTAATCCATACATAAAACATGCATCCTATTTCTATCATCATAGTAAAGTCCTTCAAATCCAATAATGACATAAATCATCTCAAATTTATCCTATTCTAGAATCATATAGAGTTCCATATCATAAAGCATATAAATGAAGCATCAACACACATCAATGTTATCCAAATCATGAAATCATATAAGTTCCAAATCCATAATGTATAAAAATAAAGCAACCATAATAGTCTCAACATGAAAAATACCGAAATGCTAGGATGAGTTGGGGTAGGGCCTCACATTTAACCTTGCATACCTGGGAATCTTAGGATTTTATTTATTTTCAGACTCTTGAACTCCCTCTTCTACACTAGCACCTTCTCCTTCATTCTCAGGCTTTTCAGGAACACTCTAAATTTGATTTTGGGTCTGTACTTGCTTTCCTTTATCTGTACTGACATCTTGATCATCTAAATCATATCCACAAGATCTGGGTTGATACTATTAGATGCAATGATAGTTCCAAAGACACTGAGAGGGGGAGGGGGGTGAATCAATGTATAACCAGTTAATGGAATATTTGAACTTATTTACAACTTTGCAACTTAAATTAATGTACTAGTAAACAAGAAATAATGCAGTAAAGAGAAATAACAAAGACAACATAAATGCACACCATAACACAAGATATTTTGGCAAGGAAAAATGGTGTGGAAAAAACCTCGGTGGTATTTGTGACCCACAATATTTACTCACTGGCCAATATGAATAAATATTACTTACAACAGGGGCCTACACATGCAGGAAGGCCAATAGCCTAGAGCTCATTGCTCAATAGAAGAGTCTCACTGACTACAAAATGGATAATTAAATCCAATACAATGCACTGCTCAAAATAGCATCTCTAATGCTTGGTTTAGTACTAGTTTAAGCTCAGTCAGATACCTTAACCAAAAACCTTTTACTTTCTTTACATATACCAATAATAATAATCACCTATCCCTCTTAGTACAAAATGATCAATAAGATCTCATACATATATGAGTCTTTACAATACATCATGTTGGCTTACAAATAATTAATTACATTTACAATACAATTCATATAAACAAAACTTTGTCTCATGTCAGCCTGAGAGCTGATATACTTCATTGCTGGTGTAATCTGTATATCGGTGAATGTGCCTACCAATGCCCATCCCTGTCAGTGTATGATGTATGCAATGTCAGTGCGTGTGTAGAAACCCGTTACCGGTTGGTTGCCATCAATGAAAATATCAACCATATTCTCATAGAATATAGAATGCAAACAATATCCCCCTTTGGAATTGATGGCAACACTCACAAGAAAAATCCAAAACTGTTATCCAAAAATGAAGTCCAAAATCTGATCCCAAAAAGGAGTGTCCTCCCCCTGAGCAAGTGATCTCTTTTGTGCATTCATTTTTCTCCATACTAATCCCCCTTTGACATCAATGGCAAAGGATGTAAAAAAGAATCAAAGAATACAAAAATGCTACCTCATAGCCTGTAACCAGTTTTGTACAAGTTGAAAAATATCTACCAGAATTAGATTCAGGGTTTGCATGAATTTGTTACTGTCAGAAAGAATGGTTTCTATTTGTTGGATCATGCCGGTCAAATAGTACATCTTCTGCTCTGGTGACCATTCTCCTTGAATTTTTCCCCTTGATAGCTCAACCTGCTGAGTGATAAGACTATCCAATCTTGGACCAAGTTTTATTTTTAGTTCTTGGCCTTTAACCTTATCCTTGCTTTCTCTTTCTCAATTTTTTCTAACTTCTCCTTAAAAACTGCCATTTCCTGTTCAAAAAATGAGATAAGTCTTGAAGACTCTATCATATTATCCGCAATGTCATCTATCTCCTTCTGTATCTTCTTAATTTCCTCATCAATATCTTCAGTCAGGTGGTGAGGCTTGCAAGCTTCTCTATATAGCTCCTTATATTCCAAAATTGTTGAGTTAAGTACCAGTAATAGTGAATCCATGTGCTCAATATAGTCTTTGATAGTTTTCTTAAAGAATTCACCTTTCTCTTTATCTACTCTTTCCTTAATGGTTTCCTCATTCACCTTATCTATGGTTAGAACATTTTCAGTAATAAATTTGGACAATGCATCCAATTTACTTAAAGAATGCTCAATGTGATCTATCTTGTATGTTGGTGCAATCATCTTCAAAATAGGTAATGTGTCATCAATAGCCTTAAATGCTAAGGAATTGAAATCCATTATCCTCTTAATAGAATCCAATAGAACATCTGTTACATTAGTGGGTCTGAATTCTCTAGTAGATTTCCTTTCAAAAGATACTTGCCCAATTTCCTTAACTATTGCTTCCTTATTTCCATCAATTGCTTCCTCTTTAGTTACATTTTCAACTGGTTTCTCTATCTGTGTTATTACCTCTACTTCTTTTGGTTTTTTAGTCTATGTAAGTACCTCTGCAACTATCAGTTTCTTTGTGTCCAGTTGCTTTGTGCTAGTTACCTTATCCTCTGTTGGTTTCTCAGTTTCCGGTTGTTTAGCTTGTGTCGATATTTCAATGTTCTGAGAGTCAACAGTGTGTGCCAGTGACTCAGAGATCTCACTGTTCTTAGCATCCGCTGCCTTAACCTCTACAGTCTCTTTATCCACAATAATGTTAATATCTTGTGTATCTACATTCATGGTGAAAAGAATTTTAGAATCCAGGTTAGTGTCATCATGTGTAACTTCTTCAGTTGCCTTATCCGGTTGATTGTCTGTATGTACCGGTGTATTTGAAGTTAAAGATGGAGTATCCTATGTTGGTGGAGGAATGTTATCTATGACTTTTATAATAGGTATACTACCAATTTTTCTTTTACCTTTGTCCTTCTGGTATACCTTAGCAAAAGATTTGTCCATTTTCTGTCTCTCCCTTTCCTCTTTCTTTTCTTTTTCATCAAAGAATATGTCCCATTTGTCCGTAGTTTCATCAGCAATTTCTTTCACTCTCCCAGTCATTAGGCTAACTGACTAGTGTCCACTTACAAAAACTAGCCGGTTTGCTTCAGAAATTAGTTCATCATTTTCCTCTTTAGAATTTACAGGATGCAGTGCCAATAATGCTTCAACTTTCAACTTTTTGTCTAATTCCATTACTGATATTCTTTTAGCTTCTAATCTTAAATACAAGTCCTTTGGTAGATCATCTACAACTTCAATCAAAACCTTCTTATAGATGTCTAAATGCAAAATAATACTAGCCTCTATTGTGTCCTTGTCAGAATCTTTGAATGAATGATACAATTTATTTACATTGCAAAGATTACCATCTTGTGTTATCTCATTTACCAGTTCCTCTGATGTAAGGGTTGTTAGCATTACAATAAGAAAGATTGTTGATATTCAATAAGGATATTGAGAAGGTTGTTGAAGATTATTGATATAACTGAAGAAGGATGATAACTATCTTTATAACATTATTTTGTCATTGATGTCAAGAAATTGATTATCTGATTCAGTATGATGTTGCCATATCTTGAGAAGATTGATTAGAAGAGAATTAAGATGTCAGTAAAAGACATAGAAAGAATGTGATGAACAAAGAGGAGGAATAAGTTATTCAATGGGCAACTATTACCGAATTAGACAATGATGAGATCATGATGTTTAGATTGTTTTGATATCCTACATATGTTGTTGATTGTAAGGTTAATACTATACTATGCAACCGAGCAAAGGACCTAGTCGGTAAACCCTAAGGTTATCGATATCGGTTAATGAAGGCGAAATGTCTACCGAGTAAAGTTTAGTATTTACCGAGTTACAACCGAGTTATGAGAGTGCACATGGGATGGATAAAAGCATTATTTAATAAAGGACAATCATTAGCTGGAGATGTATAAATGATTGGTATGTCGTGCATGAAGTTTGTTAAGGATCTATGGCAAAGGAAAATCGGTAGGAAGATCTACACTACAGATTGAACCGCAATAACCTTGTGAAAGTTCCAAGATAGGAATGCAAGTCCCGAGGTAAGGTAAAACATTTTCAAATCGAAAGGATACATTGAACCTGGTCAAGTTTGAAGATCTGATGGCTAAGATTGATCATGGGAAATGTGATCAAGGAGATTTAGCAGTTAGCAATTGTTTATAAATAAGGAATTGTTAATAAACAATGTATGTGGGCAAGTGTATGCACATGGATGCTACATAGTGATTACCGAGCATAGAAGCTTGAAGACCTATTTGAATAATAGAGTAGAGAGCCCAGCAGAGGGACAAGATAAGTCCTATGACTAGATTGTTTTGAGCAAATAAGAACCTGCTTTAGAATTTTAGATGTGAAGTTGCAGATAGATTTTTATTACTGTTATTTTGTAAGTGACAGAAAATCTCTTAACCGAGTGGACTTAACAGTCTTATATGTAAACCCTCTAGCAAGGTAACATTCTAAATAAGTGTTTGAAATCCTTTAACAAGGTCACTTCTAACAAAGTGAAAATCCTAACAAATCTGAGGGAAATCCCTTAACCAGGTCACATCTAGCAATGTGTTTGTAATCTTTAACATGATTTGCTTTTAACCGAGCATACTCTAGAAGAGTATATTTCTTAGTGGGTCCAAAATCCCACAGTGGTTTTTCCCTATTTGGGTTTCCATGTTAAATCTGGTGTTATAAGTGTTATTATGATTATGTGCTCAAAAGTTTGCATGTTTAGCAGTTTTTTGGTTAAGTTGCTGAAGTATAAGTTACCGAGGTTGAATTTGTTGATTTTATGGAAGTTTAAGTTTTTATGATTCACCCCCCCCCCTCTAATCTTGTTAGCTATTGGCATCTATGTTGGCATTATGTGAACCGGCATGAAGACATAATGATATTGTATGTTGTCATTGATGTCAATATGGGACATAGTGTGAACCAGCACATGTGATAAGTGAAGAGAGAGGAACTGGCATATGTGTGAACCAATTTATATGCCAAAGTGAAGTGGCATATTTGTTCAAGGTGAACCTACATGAAGTTATGGGAACCGGCACATGGAAGCACTGTATGACTACTAGTTGGTAGGCAGCTTCCACTTTGGGGTTTCTGGTTGGAGTACCTCAAGTCTGTGTGACTCAATTGGTGCTCTTTGTGTGATGAGTTAGCAGTATGATGGAGAATAGATCATGTTGCCACATAAGCTCTGTGAGCATGAAGGATCTTGCATGAAGATGACTATTCCTATCTACCTCGGGAATGTGTGAAGTCTATCAAATAGTGATAACACATGATGGGTTATCAGCTGCCATGAAAATGGTGGATAATGGGCGATGGAGAATGTCTTGAGATCGATTCAAGATTGTTGCATTTAATGCAGCATGACTCAACGGTCAAGATCGAACTATTTGAATTGCTTAACCTAACAAGTTTAGGGTTTAGGGTTTTTGCTACCGACCTGTATGTCTCCTATAAGGTCTATGTTGGGTTTCTTTCTGAGGTTGTTGGCAAAAGTTGTGAGTGTGTATCCAAGGAAAGTGATACGTGATTCTTGCCAGACCAAAGGAGAGAAGAGATACCTACAAAGTGAATGTGCAGAAGGAAAAGAGGATCCTAAACGGATTTGCATTAGCATTAAGTGCTATTAATAGATCATTGTAATACCTATTGATCTCTAACCACTTCAACAGTTGTAAAATCCCCTAATAGGGTAGCCTTAACTGGATTGATTCAAAATCCCTTAAATTGGGTGCTCTTAACCGACTTGTTTCAAATCCCTTAACTGGGTAACTCGAGGCTAATGAGTTTTGAGAAGCTAGAGAAGCTTACGAGATCCTTTCAGCTATTGAGTTCTTGAAATCCTCTAACAAGGTGACCCTACCAGGTTTAACCCTTAACAGGATCGGTTCTTACCAAAACCTATTGTAATGTCCTTAACCGAACAAGGCTCCTAACAGAGCATACTTCTAAAGAATTCAAAAATAGCTTGTGCGTATTCATCCCCACTGTGGTTTTTCCCAGTTGGGTTTCCACGTGAAAATTATGTGTGTCATGTGAAATGCTTCTATCTTGTGATGCTTTGTTTTATCTGTTAAGCACATGAAGGTTCTATGTTTTATGCCTGTCTATAAAACATATTGGACTCATTGTTGTGAAGATCTGATGGTCAAGTTTACTGGTTTATGCATGAGAACATAATGATATTGTAGTATTGAGTTAAGAGGAAAGCTTATTGAGCGACCGGTTCATGACTGATTGAGCTATACCAGTATCCCTATTTATCAGTCATTTGGGGTATTTGCTGTCAAACCAGTTTTTGACTGTATTTGTGTTTGTACTGATTCACCCCCCCCCTCTTAGTACCAGTTTGGTACTAGTGGTTCATCATTGAGTTATCAATTGGTATCAGAGCCCTCCAAGTCCTCTGTGTTGTAAGCTTAACCGCTTGAGGAAAAAGATCCTAGTCAAATGATGAAGAGGGAAGGTCCAAAGTTTAATAGGGAAAATTTTGGTATATGGAAAGACAGGATGAAGATATTCATCAAAAGCATGGGTGTTCAACACTGGAGTTATGTTGAAAATGTATATGTTGTTCCTACCGATACTCTCACCGATGACCAAAAGAGAGAGATACAAGAAAGTGGGCAAGTCATGGAAGCCCTCATCAGTAGTCTATCTAACATTGAGTTCATTGATGTTCAGGACAAGGTAAATCCCAAAGAGGTATGGGATGCTCTTGAAAATATCTATGGTGCTGATGAGCATGTAAAACAGGCTAAGGAAGAGACCCTGAGAGGGAAGTTTGAAGACATGAAGATGGTTGAAGGAGAGACCATTCAGCAGTATGGAATAAGAATCAAAACAATTGTTAGAGAAATAAAGAGTGCAGGTGGCAAAATAGAAGATTCCACTATGGTAAGCAAAGTCCTAAGATCCTTGTTGTCGGTCTATGCAATAAGGGTTGTTGCTATTTAGGAGCTGAGATCAATAGACAAGTCTAAGGCATCCTTGGACTCCATCATAGCCAAGTTGATAGCCTATGAGCTGAATAGTTTTGATGGTAGTGTTCAAAAGATAGAATCAACTTTTAGAGCCTTTGCTATACCTTCCAAAAAAGGAAAAGAGGCTAGCACTAGTGGGGAACCTAATCAGAGCAGATAAATGAAGGATGAAGAGTTTCTGATGGAATTTGAAGCACTTCTTGCTAGGAAATTCTCAAAAGGAACTGGTAAATACAAAGGTAAGCTACCTTTGAAATGTTTCTCTTGTAACCAGATAGGACATATTGCTATGAACATTCCTAATAGTGACAACAAGGATATATCGGAAAGGTTCAAGAAATTCAAAGGAGGAAATCGGAGAAATTGTTTTGTGGCAGTTGGTGAAGGTGTCACAGATGAGGAATCAGAAGATGAAGAGAATGAAGACATTGTGTTTGTTGTTGTAAAGGAAGATGTGGCAGACAAGAAGGCTCTTGTCTCCCAGTTTGATGATTCCAATGAGTGGATCATTGACAGTGGTTGTTCTCACCATATGACTGGTGACCGGAGCAAGTTTCTATCCTTAGAGGATTATGATGGTGGTGTGGTTCACTTTGGCAATGATGCACCATGCATGGTCAAAGGTAGATGGTCCATCTCTTTGAATGGAAAGAGTAGTGCTGACAATGTGTATTGGGTGGATAGTCTCAGACACAACCTTCTAAGTGTTGCCCAGTTAAATGACAGTGGCCTCACTCTGCAATTCAAGAATGGAGTTTGCAGAATCAAAGGTAAAGATGGTAAATTGGTAGCCACCGGCATGCAAACTAAAGGTAACCTATTTCATCTGAATTCAAATATAAGTACTTGTCTTATGGCTAAGCTTGATGATAGCTGGATATGGCATAGGAGACTCTGCCATGTAAACTTTAATAAAATTGTGAAGGCTAGTAAGATCAAGGCAGTTAGAGGGTTGCTGGTGCTGAGCAAACCGGATAATACCTTGTGTAGAGAATGTCAATTGGGGAAAATGTCTTCCTCAACCTTTAAAGGTAAATCTTTCACTGCTGACAACTTGCTTGATTTTGTGCATACTGATTTATGTGGTCTTATGAAAACTAGAAGTGTGCAGGGTGATAGGTACTTCATGATTCTCACTGATGACTGCTCAAGAATGATGTGGGTCATATTCTTGAAAGACAAGTTTGAAGCTTTTGGGAAATTCAAAGCTTTTAGAGCATTAGTGGAGAAGGAAAGTGGTAAAAGGATCAAATGTCTTAGAACTGATCAAGAAGGGGAATTCACTTCCAGTGAATTCAACAAGTATTGTGAAGAATTTGGCATCAAGAGACAGTTGTCTGCCCCCCAGACTCCACAGTAGAATGGCCTAGCAAAGAGGAATAACTGGACTATGGTTGAAGTAGCTAGAACCATGTTGATCCAAGGAAAGGTTTCTCACACCTTTTGGAGAGAAGCGGTGAGCATTGTAGTCTACACTATGAACGGGGTACTCATCAAAAAGGGTAAGGACAAAACTTGTTTATGAGTATTGGACCGGTAAGACACCTGTGGTTAACTAATTTAAGGTATTTGGTAGAAAATGTTACATCAAGAGCAGTGAACACCAAGGTAAATTTGAAGCTAAATGTGATGAGGGAATATTTCTAGGATATTCCACCAAGAGTAAAGCTTTCACGTGCTACAACAATAGGACTCAGAGAATTATGGAAAGATTTAATGTAAGAGTTGATGAATCCTCTGAGAAGACTGAGGAAACCAATAGTGAGCAAGCTGTAAATGAACCGGTTGCAACCTTCTAGGAACTAGTTGTCAGTCAACCAAGTACCAGTAATAGTGTTCCTAAACCAGTGAATGTTGATACTGATGAAGATGAGGATGAAGAAGAAAAGCAAGAAGAACCAGTTAGGACCATTCCTCAGTATGTCAAGTTGAATCATGATCCCAAGCAGATCATAGGTGATAAGGACGCAGGAATCCTTACCAGAAGAAAGATCAGAGAAAACTCATGTATGATCTCTTAATTTGAGCCTAAGTCATTCAAAGAGGCTCATAAAGATGAAGACTGGATCAAGGCAATGGAAGAAGAACTTGACCAGATAGAGAAAAATGGTACATGGTCCTTGGTACCTAGACCAAAACATAAAAATGTCATTGGCACCAAATGGGTGTTCAAAAATAAGTTGAATGAGGATGGCACAGTGATTAGGAATAAAGCCAGATTGGTATGCAAAGGATATGCTCAAGAAGAATGTGAAGACTATGGGGAAACCTTTCTCCTATAGCCAGATTGGAAGGAGTTCGTATGCTTCTTGCATAAGCAGCTTTTAAGAGATTCAAGGTATATCAAATGGATGTAAAATCTGCATTCCTAAATGGAGTACTTGAAGAGGAGGTATATATTAAGCAACCAGATGGGTTTACCCTATCTGAAGACAGTGACATGGTATGTAGGCTACATAAAGCATTATATGGTCTAAAGCAAGCACCTAGGGCATGGTATGAGCACCTACATTCCCATCTTGTGAAGATTGGATTTGAGAGAACAAGTGAAGATAGCAATATCTACTTGAAGTCTGAAGGAGATCAAATTCTGATCTGTGAAGTTTTTGTTGATGACATCATCTTTGGTGGAGATGACAAGATGAGTCATGAGTTTGCTGATGAGATGAAGAAAGAGTTTGAGATGTCACTCATAGGGGAGATTAAGTTCTTCATTGGACTGCAGATCCAGCAGATGAAAGATGGAATCTTCATCGCTCAGTCCAAATATGTCAAAGAGGTGTTGAAGACTTTTGGCATGGAAGATAGCAAACCGATTGGTACATCGATGGTGACTGGCTGCAAATTGACAAAGGAGGATGATTCTGCACTGGTTGATGAGAAAGAATACTGATCAATGATTGGCAAGTTGCATTATGTAGTTTATAGTAGACCAGATATTGCACATGCAGTAGGCATCACTGCAAGGTTCCAGAAGAGTCCAAGAGAATCTCACTTGAATGCAGTCAAGTGGATTCTTAGGTATCTAAAGGGAACAGTTGACTATGGATTGTGGTACCCATATAGCAATAACTTCAATCTGAAAGTATTCAGAGATGCTGATTGGGCCAGTAATGTGGATGACCGGAAGAGCACAACCAGTGGTGCATTATTTCTTGGTGGTAGACTGGTCTCATGGATGAGTAAAAAGAAAAGTTGCATCTCTCAGTCTACAGTGGAAGCAGAGTATGTTGCAGCTTTCATGAACTGCACTCAGACAATCTGGATGAAGCATGTACTGGAAGGCTTCAAGATCCCTATATTTGAACCGGTAAGTATATTCTGTGATAACACAAGTGCTATCAATATATCAAAGAATCCGGTTTTACATTCTAGAACCAAGCATTTTGAGCTTAAGTATCATTTCTTGAGGGAAAAGGTTCATAATAAAGAGATTGCACTGGAGCATGTGTCCAGTAAGGAGCAGTTAGTAGACATATTCACCAAGCCTCTCCCAAAGACAACATTTGTGCATTTGAGAGGTGAATTAGGGGTACTGCCCCTTCAGGAGGTGAACTAAAAGTGATTGTTCCACATCAGTCAAGTATTGGAAAGAAAAAGTTTTGGTTGATTGGTGTGTTTAAGGATGCTACTCCTCAGGGGGAGCAGCATGATGAAACAGTGATGACTGTACCTCCACTTTGGCATTGTTGTCAAAGGGGGAGAAGGAGTGAAGCGAAAAGATATCTGCAACAAATGGGGAGAAGATGTGAAGCAAAGAAGATATCTTTTGTATATTGCCATCAATGCCAAAGGGGGAGATTGTTGGCATTATGTGAACTGGCATGAGCCTTATGTGAACTGGCATGAAGACATAATGATATTGTATGTTGTCATTGATTTCAATATGGGACATAGTGTGAACTGACACATGTGATAAGTGAAGAGAGAGGAACCGACATATGTGTGAACCAGTTTATATGCCAAAGTGAAGCGGCATATTTGTTCAAGGTGAACCTGCATGAAGTTATGGGAACCGACACATGGAAGCACTGTATGACTACCGGTTGGTAGGCAGCTTCCACTTTGGGGTTTCCGGTTGGAGTACCTCAAGTCTGTGTGACTCAATCAGTGATCTCTGTGTGATGAGTTAGCAGTATGATGGAGGACAGATCACGTTGCCATGTAAGCTCTGTGAGCATGAAGGATCTCGCATGAAGATGACTATTCCTATCTACCTCGGGAATGTGCGAAGTCTGTCAAACGGTGATAACGCATGATGGGTTATTAGCCATCATGAAAATGGTGGATAATGGATGATGGAGAATGTCTTAAGATCAATTCAAGATTGTTGTATTTAATGCAACATGATTCAATGGTCAGGATTGAACCATTTGAATTGCTTAACCTAACAAGTTTAGGGTTTAGGGTTTTTGCTACTGACCTATATGTCTCCTATAAGGTTGATGTTGGGTTTCTTTCTGAGGTTGTTGGAAAAAGTTGTGTGTATCCAAGGAAAGTGATACGTGATTCTTGCCAGACCAAAGGAGAGAAGAGATACCTACAAAGTGAATGTGTAGAAGGAAAAGAGGAGCCTAAAAAGATCTACATTAGCATTAAGTGTTGTTAACAGATCATTGTAATACCTGTTGATCTCTAACCACTTCAACAGTTGTAAAATCCCCTAACAGGGTAGCCTTAACTGGCTTGATTCAAAATCCCTTAAATCAAGTGGTCTTAACTGGCTTGTTTCAAATCCCTTAACTGGGTAACTTGAGGATAATGAGTTCTGAGAAGCTAGAGAATCTTAGGAGATCCTTTCAGCTATTGAGTTCTTGAAATCCTCTAACAAGGTGACCCTACCAGGTTTAACCCTTAACTGGGTGATCCTTAACAGGATCGGTTCTTACCAGAACCTATTGTAATGTCCTTAACTGGACAAGGCTCCTAACAAAGTGGACTTCTAAAGAGTTTAAAAATAGCTTGTGGGTATTCATCCCCACCGTGGTTTTTCCCAGTTGGGTTTCCACATGAAAATTATGTGTGTCATGTGAAATGCTTTTGTCTTGTGATGCTTTGTTTTATCTATTAAGCACGTGAAGGTTCTATGTTTTATGCCTATCTATAAAACATATTGAACTCATTGTTGTGAAGATCTGATGGTCAAGTTTACTGGTTTATGCATGAGAGCATAATGATACTGTAGTATTGAGTTAAGAGGAAAGCTTATTGAGTGACCGGTTCATGATTGATTGAGCTATACTAGATGTTACCGGTTGCACTTTGTTTTACCGGTATCCCTGTTTATCAATCATTTGGGGTATTTGTTGTCAAACTGGGTTTTGACTGTATTTGTGTTTGTACTGATTCACCCCCCCCCCCCTCTTAGTATCGGTTTGGTACTAGTGGTTCATCATTGAGTTATCAATCTGTACTTTACATTAAGTATCAAAACTAACAAGGGTATACAATGTCTTAGTTTGTTGTTTCTTCTTAGGCTCGCTTACAACCTGCTTCTTTTTCCTTAATGTCTTTGCCATTTTAGGAGAAGGAGAAGGTACCAGTGAGGGTTTCCTCTTCTTCCTCTCTACTCTCTTGAACTCAGCTGCTTTTCCATTGTCTATATCGGAAGAAGTGACAATCGGTGAAACATGAGCTTCCGATTTTAGTCCTTCCAGTTCACTAGCAGATATGCCACTCAAGTTCATTACATTTTCCTTAACCTCCTTAGCCATCTTGGATGCATCTCAGATAAAATTTTCTATTCTTTTTCTCTACTTCTTCATCGAAACAACACTCTCAATGGTCTCAGTATTACCAAAAATTTCTTCAGATGGTTCTTTAGGTGCATCAAGAAGTGTTTTAGCATATGCTTCAAGAATATTTAGATCAACTTCATAACCCATTTCTATTATCCAAATAGTTCTAGGAGTAACAACTTCCATCCATGTTTCATCTCATTTGACTACAAAGCAAATTTACTTATCATACTTATCTATTATGCTTTGTGGTAACCTTTCTCTAGCTTTCATCCTAGTTTGGAAGTTTTTGAAGTAGTCTACTATAATGTTGTCACTGTTAGAGACCATACTGGTGATAGCTTCCATGATTTATTTGCCTACCGGGATGTCATATCCAAAGTCCTTATGACCAATGTCGGGTATCTCTTTGGTGAAGTAAAGCATCAAACACACAAGTAGGTTACCAAAATGGAATTTCCCCTTCTTGTCACCCTTAATCTTCTTTAGGTTATCAATCAGTTCATCCTTAAACCATTCATAGATATCAATCCTAGCATTGTTCTTGACCATCTTATATGCACTATGAATACATAAGTTGGAAACAGAGTTTAATCTATTTGTATGAGTTACTCTATAGCCAAGTACCATGCTCACATATCTCACATTTGCATCAGTAATGTCATTAACCCTAAGAGATCTGTTGTTGGATGTAGCTCCAGTTAGGTCCATAACACCCTTATTAGGTATCTTCTTAGTTTTGTCGGGCCTACTACCGGTTGAGGGTAAACCAATAACTGCCTTGATTGCTTCCTTTGAGATTTTAAAAAAAGTCTAGCCACATAAACTCTCCATGAACCCTTCTTAGTACAAGACGAACTACCTCCTTTAGAAATTCAGGTATGTTCAATATTTCAACAAATCCTAGGACTCCTACAATCTTGTGCTCTAGTTTAACCAAACCTTTCTCATCAGTAATAACATCATTGTACATGTTTTTAAAATTATCAAACCCTAAATTTTCTATGTTGCAGTTAATGTAGATTCTAGGGTCTTTGGCAAAAGTGACTCCCTTCAGAATTTTTGAAAAAACTCTAATAGAATCATCTTGCTTGGCAATTTCAGGGATGATCTTAAACATGGGCCTAGGGCGCTTAATGTTTTGTACCACATTAGGGTTTGTATAGATCTTGCTTATCCATGAAATCAATCTGTTACCAAGAAAGAATGCACCACCAGTGGTACTCTTTCTGTCATCTACATCTCCTTCCCAATTTGCATCAATGTATACACATAGATCAAAATTTTCATCTTTAGGATACCATAAACCAAGATTGGTTGTGCCTTATAGATACCAAAAAATCCTTTTTACTGTTGATTCATGTTTTTCTTTGGGATTACTCTGAAATATTTAAACAATATGTACTGCATTCATTATATCAGGTCTGGTTTGTGTCAAATACAGTAAACCTCCAATCATAGATTTGTATCTTGTCAGATTAACAGAAGTTGAATCATCCTTCAATGTCAATTTATCAATTGTAGTCATAGGAGTACTTAGCAGTTTAGAGTTTTCCATACCAAATTTATTCAATAGTTCCTTCAAGTATTTTGTTTGACATATGAATATACCTTTATCAGTTTGTGAAATCTGCAATACTAAAAAGAATTTTATCTCCCCAATCATAGACATTTCAAAGTCTTCCTGCATCTTGTTAGCAAAGTTCTTACATAATCCATCTTCTCCTCCAAAAATGATATCATCAACAAAGACTTCAATAACCAAGATGTCATCATTAGTCACTTTTCAATATAAGTTGTTGTCAACATTACCTTTAGTGTAACCAAGCTTCAAAAGATATTTGTCCAATCTAGCATACCAGGCTCTAGGAGCTTGCTTCAATCCATACAATGCTTTCCTTAATATGCAAACTATATCTTTAATATTTGTCAATGAAAATCCATCATGTTGTTCAATGTAAACTTCCTGTTCAAGATCACCATTCAAAAATGCACATTTTACATCCATCTGATATACTTTATAGTTCTTATGAGTTGCAAATGTGATAAATAATCTAACTGCCTCAATTCTAGCTACCGGTGCAAAGTTTTCATTATAATCAATTCCCTCTTTCTATGAATGTCCTTTACAAACTAATATTGCTTTGTTCCTGATTACCTTACCATCTTCATTAAGTTTATTTCTAAATACCCATTTAGTTCCAATTACATTTTTGTCTTTAGGCCGGGGAACTAATGTCCATGTATTGTTCTTTTCAATTTGTTCTAATTGATCTTCCATTGCTTTTATCCAATGTTCATCTTGACATGCTTCAATAACAGATGCTGGTTCAATTTGAGAAATTAAGCATACCTCTTGATTTTCTAGTCTTCCTCTTGTCATAAAACCTTGATACTCATTCCCAATTATCTAATTTTCTGAGTGATTCAGTCTTACATACCTAGGTTAATTCACATGTTTTTCTTCAGTCACTGTGGAATTCTTTGATGATGTTGGTGTGACTGGATCCGCATTCTATACTGGTGTAATCTGTATTGGTTCATTTATGATCATCTCAACTGTCGGTTTAGAATCTACAGACCTTGAATTTCCTCTAAAGTGTTCATCTATCTTCACATTAGCACTTTCAATGATCTTCTGCAATCTTTTATTAAAACATCTATATGCCTTGCTTTTAGATGAATAACCAAGAAATATTCCTTCATCACTTCTAGGATCAAATTTACCAACATACTCATCTCTCCTATAATAGAATTTGCTTCCAAATATTATGAAGTATTTAAGAGTAAGTATTACTAAACCATAGTTCATAAGGGGTCTTACCGGTTTCACCTTTGATGTGAACTCTGTTGAAAGTGTAAAATGATGTTTTCATTGCTTGTCTCCAGTACACATGAAGTAGATTTTCTTCCAATATCATTCTTCTAGCTGCTTCTATAATAGTTATGTTCTTTCTTTCCATAATTCCATTCTGCTGAGGTGTCTGAGGTGCTAATAGTTGTCTTTTGATTCCATTCACCTCACAGAATATATTAAATTCCTTAGATGTAAATTCTCCTCCTTGATCAGATCTTAAACATTTGATTTTCTTACTAGTTTCATTCTCTACCATTGCCTTGTATAACTTGAATTTTCCAAAAGCCTCTAATTTCTTCCTGAGAAAAGTAACCCAGCATATTCTAGAATAATCATCAATAATTAGCATAAAATATATATCTCCCTGTAGACTTCTTGTTCTTGTCGAACCACACAAGTAAGTATGAATTAAATCAAGAACATTATTGGATATCTCAGAAATACTGTTAAAAGTTGTTCTAACTTGCTTTCCCATTTGACATTCCTTACATACCAGATTATGAGGTTTCATAATCTTAGGTAAATCCCTTACTGCCTTAGTTGAACTGATCTTTACAATGCAATCAAAATTTACATGACAGAGCCTCTTATGCCATAACCAACTTCAATCAATATGTGCAATCAAACATGTCTTATCACTGTTATTTAAATGAAAGATATTACCTTTAGTCTGATTACCGGTTGTAATCTCCAATCTAGTTTTGTTCATGATTTTGCATTTTCCATTCTTGAATTGTAACTGAAATCCCTTTTCAACTAATTGACCAGCACTCAAAAGATTATGCTTCAAACCTTCAACATAATAAACATTGTTAGTATTCTGCTTACCATCCAAAGATATAGTGCCTTTTCCTTTGATTTAACAAGCTTTATCATCACCAAATCTTACTAGACCTCTATTATATTCTTGAAAAGATTAGAATTTACTTTTATCACGAGCCATATGATGTGAACATCCACTATCAATGATCCATTCATCTTTTTCTTCAATTTTAGCTATCAGGGCCTTCTCTATTGGTGGGATAGTATATGCCAGTTGATCTTCTTTTATTGCAACAAATGCCCATCCATTGTCTATCGGTTCTTCCTCAGAATCATCTGTAACTCCTTCATCAACATAGTAACATGATTTATCTTTGTTCTTCTTAAATTTGTATCTCTAATATTCAAGGTTAGGCTTATATGTTCTTTTAGCTTCCTCTCTCAATCATGCATGTCTATTAGGACATCTAGATGCTATGTGACCAACTTTATTGCAATTAAAACATTTAAATGGTGCTTTACCTTCATACTTACTTCCAACTGGACCTTTAGGCATCTTTCATGCAAATAGTGCTTCAATTTCTTCTAGTTCTTCATTTTCCCTCCTGATATCTTCAAGTTCTTTAGCATAGAGTGCTTTCCAATCAGATTTGTCAGATGATGATGATGATGATGCATATGATAATTCTCTGAAGGCTAAATTTGTCTTAATGTACTGTAGCAACAAGACCAAATTCCTCAAGCTCAAATGCTGAAAGTTTTCCATCCAAGGTATCTCTAGATACTGATGTATTGAGCATTGTTTCTCAACTAATTAATATTGAAGTTGAGAAAATACAACACCACAAGAGCCCAAATGATCTCTGCAAGCTGAAAAACCTGTTACAAGGAGAAACAAAGAAACAAATCACAGATAAAATAAATACACAGAAAATATGCTCAAGAAGATGAGAGTTCAATATTCACAAAATGTGTAATGTGATAATCCTTACAATACAATGAAAAGAATGAACCTCTAATAGGTCAAAAAACCCTAAAAAGGAAAACCTAGGCTTGCACATAATAATTAATAAAAGAATTAATTATTATGCACTTAAAGTTAACTTAAGTGTGAAAGAGATAAAGGGAACTTAAATAATTAAACAAATATTGGTTAATTAATCAAGTAAATACTCGAATACTCTAACACCCCCCCTTAAGATAGAATTTGGGAGAAGCTAAAACCTAGAATAACTACTGAAAGCTAAAACTTAGGGAGAAGCTCAAGAAGAAGGACTGAAAAAGCCTCCAAACAAAAATGTTCCAAAAGATAGGAACAAGAGAAGATCAGAAGAATCACTGAAGCATGAAGAACCTACAAACACTATCAAAGAATAATTGTTGATCTGAAGAACCTCCACTGAAATAGAACATGACCAGGTAGAGAAGACTGTGATCTGTATGAGTGCCCTCAAATGACATTGCTCAAATCAGAAGGCAAACAAAGGCAAACAACTAAACTCAAAGATATAGATGACATGAGACACCAAAGCCTAAAGAGTTGATTAATCGAACCATGAAAGCATTAGAACCAATAGGACAAACCTCCCCATAATGTTGAAGAGGGATAGGGACATGTACATTGAAAAGAATGGCCAACAAGAGTTGCATGACAAAGAACTAGGAACATCAAAGGTGTTGAGAAAGTACATAGTGTCATGGAAGGAACACTCACTTGACACATATCATGAGGCTAATGTCATGGAAGGAACACTCACGTGACAAAGGTAGATGGCAAAAAAAGGCAAATATCAACCCCCTCATGGCACTTTAAAAGTAGTGCATGTATAATAAGACACAAGATGTGCAAGATCCCAAGTAAACAATGCATGATGGCACTTTATCTCAGTGTGTTTGCATAAAAGAAGTTACAATGATAATAAGACTGGAAACAAAAAAAAGAACCAAAACTGAGACATCCTACTTAGAGAAGAGATCCCAAGACCTGAAAAAACCAAGATATCCACTAGAGTGTTGAAAAGAAAAAAAATGAATAAAATATTTCTGGAGCAGAATCTGGAAAGAAAACCCATATGGCTAGAAAGTATACATAACAAACTTTCCAAGAATATAATTTTTTTGAAAAATGGAGTTCGGATGGATGCTCAAGTGATGTCTCCTAGAGTGCAAAAAGGAACCTCTGGATTTGACAAAAAAAAACACTATCAAAAAAGCAAAACCAAAATTTCAAACCTCCAAATCTAGATAGAGCTCGGAAAGAGCTTTTTGACGATATAAGATTTGTTGAAAAACGCCTCCGTATGACCAAGTTACGGCCAAAATAAAAAATCTCTTCTAGGGCATAAAAAGGTTAAAAATAAATTTAAAAAATTGATGAAAATTTTCTGACGCATTTGCAGGTACTATCGTATGGATTTTTGTGCCTCGAAAAATGTGCCAATAAAAAAATCACGCCCCAAATACCTCTATCATCGAAAATAGGAAAATTATATATCAAAATTCATGGAATCAACCTTCTAAATCCAACTGTGAGGTTCTTTTGGCACCAAAATGTACCAAAAAATCAGCTACCCTCAGAAATGAAAAAAAACAACTGCACAAACCCCCGAATATACAGATCTGAAGAACAAGTCCCAAAATCACCCAGAGGCTCAAGAGTAAAAAATGGTCAAGTTTTATATGACCATAGGGGTTTTTTGGCCTTCTAAGCATGATGGTGAGGTCCATTTAGGTCCAAAGTGCTAAAAAAAAAGGGCATATCCCTAAGTGCATAAAAAAACTTCTTGAAAAACCCCAAATCTGCTTCCAATGCAAAAAATTCTCAAAATAAGAACAAATAGCTGTAGATATGGAGCTCTGATACCATGTGAGAGTTGAGAAACACAACACCATAGGAGCCTAAAGATCTTCTGCAAGCTAAATAATCTATTACAAGGAGAATCAAGAAAGCAAAAATAACTAAAACAAATACACCTGAAATATGCTCAAGAAGATGAGAGCTAAATATTCACAAAATGTGTAATGTGATAATCCTTACAATACAATGAAAAGAATGAACCTCTAATAGGTCAAGAAGCCCTAAAAAGGAAAACCTAGGTTTGCACATAATAATTAATAAAAGAATTAATTATTATACACCTAAAGTTAGCTAAAGTGTAAAAGAGATAAAGGGAACTTAAATAATTAAACAAATATTGTTTAATTAATCAAGTAAATACCTGAATACTCTAAAAATTAATAGTAGTTACTTTCATTTTGTAAGTTGGTGGAAAAGATCTTAAAACTTTAGAAACAATTTCATCTTCACTTAATGATCCTCCACAACATTGTATTCCTAAAACAATTTCATTAACTCTTTCCATAAAAGCATAAATTCTTTCATCTTTTTCCATTTTCAAATTTTCATACCTGACCCGATAACATTCCAGTTTTGCAATTTTGACAGTGGTATCTTCTTCATTCAATGTCTCCAATTTATCCCAAATAGCTTTAGCAGTAGATCGGTCTAATAATCCCATGATTTGTTGATCTGATAATACACTTAGAAGTGCTTCTCTTTCTTTGCAATCATTTTCTTGATCTTTACCCAAAGTTGGTGGATTAGGTTGATTTAGAGTAGGACCAACATAGCAATTCTTTGTAACTTCCCATATGTCTCTTCCAATGCACTTCAGATGTGTCTCCATTCTGATCTTCCATATACCATAGTTAGTTCCATCAAGTTTTGGACTATCCTTCTTGAAAATCTTTGCTGCCATAGGATTTCCTCAAGCTATTAGGCTTCTGCAAAAAAAGGACTTAGCTCTGATACCAATTGTTAGGAACCAAAAGGACAACTAAGAGGGGGGGGTGAATTAGTTTTCAATTAATTTCAACCCAATTATAACTTAATCCAACTTAATACTTAATATCGGTAAACCAAACTTAATGTCGGTTAACAGATTAGTAGTTAATATCAATACCAGTGAAACTTAATGCATGAAACAGAAAGAGAAACAACATCCACAACACATGACATAAATAATTTTGATGTGGAAACCCTGTAAGGGGAAAAACCATGATGGGAAACCTTACCCACAATCAGATGATACTACTATAGATAGTATGTATATATAAATGGGGTTTGCACATGCAGAAAGGCCAACCGCCTAGAGCACACTACTCAAATGGGAGTCGCAACGACTACAGTAGGATAGTTAAATCCTAGAATAATGTACTCCTTCAAAGTGCATCTACAATGCTAGATTCAGTACCAGTTTAAGCTCTAATAAATACCTTCAAACCTTCCTTTAACCTTCAAATGATGTATGCTTGATTTGGTCTATGACCTGCTCATATGATCTTCAATATTTGCACATGCCATTATCATAACACAATTCCACACTTCATCTCACAAATGAGATCTTACATTTATACAAAACCTAAGACCAAATGTGTAGGTCGGCTCACTAAGAATATTACAATTAAATAAATTACAAATAAGTTTTGATGTGATACAACATGTCGGCTCAATACAATTACAACAATATATAATCAATAAATCATCTCCATAACATGTCGTGCTGATCTAGAATAGATAACGTATACTGGTCCATAACCTAGACCTATCTGTCGGTAACAACAAATATGTCAACCCGATTAGACCAATAACCAAAACACCAAAACCAACTATCCAAACCATGTCTTTGACATAATCAAGTGATCTCCAGATGATAAAAAGTCATCATCAGTGTTGGTGAACCATATAACCTATCGATGAGCATATACTGGTGACCGTCCATAAGTCACTGACCTTGCTGGTGAACACAATGTGTCGGTTCAACAATAAACCAATATAACCATAGTGCCAAATCAACAATGTAGATCTCCATAAGGATAAGTGTTGACATCAATGACAAAACCATTGCAACACATCCATAATAACAACACATCCATAATAACAACATAAGTGGTGTTGGTGCAACTTCTAGAAGGGATTCAGGATAATGATGGTGACTATGTTCGTGCCTTGACTAATTAGTGTCATTGCTTTGGTGTGTATGGATCTAATTTAGGTCTAGTGCTATCTAGGTTATGGATCCGTTTACATGTAACATGTTCGTGGATCCTCAGATGTACTTCCAGGATGTTTTATTGATTGGATGATATTTTTTTGGCCTTAGGCCGACATGAGTTATGATTTTATTTCAGGATTATGTAATGGATCTATTGAATTATCATTTGGGTGGCCGACCTAATTGGTTACCTCTTAGGTTGGTATAAATATATGTAAGATCTCATTGTAGATCATGTAAGGGAATGAGAAAGGAGTGAATAATGTAATAATCATTTGTGTAGAGGATTTAGTCAATCATAGGTGATCGAGTTGGTTTTATGTAAGAGGTTTTAGACCTCTGGTATTGAGCTTAACCAGAACTATAATTTGGCATGTTTGATGCTATCACTGGTAGTTCTTCTCTTTGGATTGTTGTCCAATTATCTTGAGGTGGTTGACATCTCTATAGTTGGTGAGACTCCATTGTGATGAGCAGTGCGCTCTAGGCAGTGTGCAGGCCCCTATTGTAACCATATACTTGTTGCAGAAGTATCATCAGACTATGGGTAGAGTTTCCCACTATGGTTTTTCCTCATTGAGGTTTTCCATGTACAAATCATGGTGTTATGTGTTATTTTTTCATGGTATTGATTCTTTGTTTTTCATTTATACTTTAATTCTTAATCAGTTATTCCAGTATAAGGTTTTAAGTTCTTTAATTCACATAATATGTTAACATATGATTCACCCTCTTCCTCTCAGTTGTTCACCGATGATACTAACACTATCATGGATCCCCATTTTAATAAATTGGTTCAAGAAATAATGAAGAGGGATAGACAATATTTCCTACAAGTCATGGCACAAAGTGGAACAAGATTACCCCATGATTTTGGAGGATGATGCAAATCAAATAAATCTAGTTAATACAAGACAAAGGAGGCCTAATAATGGTGGTAAGAATAAAGAGCATCTTGTGCTTGAGTCACCTTCCTCCCTATTTCAAAAACCCGAGATTCCAAACACATACACTCATTATCATGCTAGTTATGATCGAACCTCTCATGAACAACCCCACAGTCATCCTTTCCCATGGAGAAGAACTACCACCATGCATGACCATGATGATACCCAATCTAATACCAATACATACAATTACACTCATTCGAATATTCAATATCATGACACCTCCTATCCTTATGGTCATGACATGTATTGACCTAGCCCTAGTGCTCCTCATTATAACTCCATATCAAGTGGTCCATATGCAAGCTATAACTATGTCCCTCCTCCATATGAACATATTTATGATCAATACCATTCATATATGCATTATATCCCTCATCTGTCTGGTGGCTTAGGCATGGAACTTGCTCAAAAAGAAAATATACCACCCAAAAATGACTTGCAACAACAGATAAAGGATTTACAAAAGCAAATGGTGGATATGAATACACCAAAGCAATAGTACACAATGAAAGATATATGTCCGTACCCATTTGATAGAATCGTGCCTCCATTCCCTCCACATTTTGTTACACCAAAGTTTGATAAGTATAGAGGCAAAGGGGATCCTAAGGCACACATAAGAGTTTTTCAAAGCTTGCATTGAGGTAGAAGGAGAGGAAACATACTTGATGAGATTGTTCCCACAAATCTTAGGTGACCAAGCAATGGAATGGTTCTCCCAACTTCCACTTGGAATTAAATCATGGAGTGATCTTGCAAAGGCTTTCATACAACATTTCTCATATAACATTGAAATAGATGTGTCAGTGGCTACCTTATGCAATACTAAGCAAAAAAAATGGGGAATCTTTTGCTTCATTTTTACAGCGATGGAGAGGTCTTTCTAGTAGATGCTCTTGTGATATCCCACAAAAATAAATGGGAGAAATGTTCACTTAAAATGTCAACAAAGATATTGGACATGAGATAAGAAAATATTGTTTGTCTACCTTCAAAGAGGTCATTGAGAAAGGAATGGCAACTGAAAAAGTCCTTATCGAACAAGGTGTCATCAAGATATTCAAAGAAAACAAAGAGGAATCAAATGGGAAAGAAAAATCCCACTTTTGGAACAAGAATAAGAACACAGTCAATGATGGGGTAGTAGATGCAAATGTTGTGAAACCTAAGATAACTTTCCTTGGTGCAAGTTCCTCTAATACAAACAATCAAGTGAACAATCAAAGGCAATCAAAACCATGAATAAAGTACACTTTATTGGGAGAACCAATTGAAACAACATTCAAGAAGTCGGTTGCAAATAAAATCATAGAAATACTAGGTAATCCACCATATGAGCCAAAGGTAAAACCAAATTGGTGGAATGATGATGAATATTGCGAAAATCACAAGAGTAAAGGGCATCTAACTAGCAATTATCACAGATTGAAGAATATCATACAAGATCTCATTGATAGAGGCGACATAGAAGTTGATGGTCACACCTCCAATGAAGAGCATGTGATGTTTAAGGAATGATTTCCTAAACATGACAAGGGAAAAGAAAAAACTACAGATAATCAAGCTAATTATACTAAAATGCCCTATGATTATGTCTACTATTAATCACATTTGAATGGACAATCATGTTTCTACTATCATTATAAAGGATAAAAATCTTGAAGGTTCTACCCAAAGGAGTAAAGATGTTTTAAAAGGAATTAGACCATCTTCATCATCTTCTAAAAATGAAACCTTCAAATGTAATGTCACAACTCATCGAGGTAAAGTCACCTTGCAAGGCGGTCCATCCAAGACCATAGTCTCTTCATCCATAAAGAATGAGTATGACCTTGTAGATCAGTTACAGAAGACACCCACCCTCATTTCTACCCTTGAGCTCTTAAGTATATCCCCCACACATAAAGCCATCATTGATAAGACTTTTAGAGAGACTTCTATACCCACTGATCTAAACATGGACCAATTTCAAGCTATGGTGGGATATCTTTCCATTCGGCATACCCTCATGTTCACAGAAGTTGACGATGCATCCATAACCCAACCTAATAATGCACCTCTACATATTGAAGCCTTTATCTATAAAAACCAAATAAAATGAGTCATAAAAGATGGAGGAGTGGGTCTAAATATTTGTACATTGAACACTATTAAATAATTGGGATGTTCTGAATGTTACAAGATAGGGTTGTTGTTGCACCAAAAGGTCAACATGTCAATGCTCGATACAACCACTAGACTTAAAGATTCCATAGGAGGATGTTAATTCATGTCATGAATTCCCATGCGGGATGTTGGCCCATTACCAACAATCCCCCTCCTAGTGTCACTCACTGCGGTCTGCATGATTCAAACCTGTGACCAAGATCTGATACCACTTGTTACAAGCCAAGGTTGTTATTGCACTATAAGATCAACCTGTCAATGCCCAATACAACCACTAGACTTAAAAATTCCATAGGAGGTTGTTAAACCATGTCGTGAATCCTTGCAAGGGATGCTGACTCACTGCCAACACTAAAAAGGTTGTGAATTCTACACATGCAATTACCATTAAAACATATGATGATGAAGAGTTCTCATCCAAGGGCACAGTCAACTTACCTCTCAGAGTTGGGCCAGTTACAAAGGATGTGGTATGTCAAGTCCTTTATTTAGACCTCACATACAATATACTCTTGGGACACCCATGGGTTTATGAAATGAGATTTGCTCCTTCTACATATTATTAATATATCAAGTTCCCACACAATGGAGTTGAAGTCACTATCAATGGTAATCCAAATTCATTCATATATTACAACAACTTGTGATCAAAATTAGAAACAATAATACCAATCAATAGAGAAGCAACTCCATCATTCACATATGTTGATCCTGAATCACTAAAACCTTCAATGTCAAAACAAGGTGAGCTCAAAGGGAAATATTAGGATAAAGGCATGGGTGAGTAAACTCTAAATCAAACTATGTACCTAAGACAAGTAATGGATTCTCCAAAAGAATATGGACAACCACATCCTTCTAAAAATGGTATCAATCATTACACTAAAATGGGATCCTACTATATTCTAAAAGTGGGGTGAGATGGAAGAAGATGACTTATACAAAATTCTTTATAAATTACCAGAAGAAGATACACAAGATCGCATCAAGATACCATGTGAAAATTATGGCAAAGGATTCAAGTTCTTGCAAAAAATTGGATACAATGGTAAGAGCCCTCTTGGCTTAAGAAAAGAAGTTATCACTCAACCTTTGCAACTAGAATTGACATTCAAAAATCAATGCTCCAAAGGACTTCATTTCATGCCTTTCAGATTAGGTATGTACAAATCTAAAGAAACATTGCAAATCATAATTTAATGATCAACAGGAGAAACTCTATTCCATAGATTCCAATGAATGGGAATGGGGTTCAGAAAAATCATCTAGTGATTATGAGCTCACTAAAACATTTAGAGAACCAGGTGAACCCATTGAGGAAGAAGAGTTCAATAGAAAATTGAGGGTTGGTCAAAATACTTTAGAGTCTACATCACAAAAAGAAGATAATAAAGGAAAAAAATTTGAGTGAGGACTCCCTTTGCTCAATGTGCTTCTAGTGATGCCAATTTGGATTTGTTTATGATTGAGACAGATGAGGAGAGTACTAGTGATGACCTCAATAATTACCTTGATATACCTGAAGACAATTGCATCTTTACCCTTACTCCCATTGACTTTGAAAACATTGATGGCCTTCCCCTCATTCACCCACAACTCATTGATTGGGACAATGAAGGACCTTTACAACTAGACACGTTTGAGAATGATGATGCTTTTGTAGACTACTTTGGCATATGAGATGATCTTCCACTCAGGGATCCTAAAGCGAGGTACACTATAGAACTTAATAGCATGGCATACTTCGATGAGGGTGTTGGGCCTTCTAGTCACAAAAATATAAAAAAAATAAAAAATCATGGGTCTTATGGTGAAAACCACATTGTGGTGTTATCTGACTCTAGAAAGGTAAAAATAAAGAACATATCTGAGGGCAAAAACCTCTCTGAGGAACCCAAAGATGGAAGGCACGACATTCTCCCAATGACTGTTAGGATAACCAGTGAACAAATGAGAGGGGGGTGAATCAGTTGTTAACAGATTATAACTTTTAATCCACAATACAACCTTAAAATAGATCAAGTATCGGTAAAGCACATACAGATGTTGGTAGGAACAGATACTGGTAAACAATACAACTTAACAATTAACTAGATAATCAATGCAAAGAAATCATACCACATAACACCATGATTTGTACGTGGAAAACCCAGAAAGGGAAAAACCATGGTGGGAGGCCTACCCATAGTCAGATGATACTTCTGCAGAAAGTATGTGTTACAATGAGGGGCCTTCACATGCAAGAAGGCACACTACCTAGAGCATACTACTCATTACAAAAGAGTCTCACTGACTCCAGAGAGGCTACAACCATCTCAAGATAAATGGACAATAATCCAATAGAGTGAACTGCCATAAATAGCATCTACCATGCCTGATTACAGTCTCGGTTAAGCCCAATACCGGAGGCCTTTGACCTCTTACTTGATTCCAATTCGATCACCTATGATCGACCAAATCTCCTTTGCATATGATATTGCACTCCAAGACCATGACACATAATCCCCATGATCTACAATGAGATCTTACATCATTTTATACAAACCTTAAGACCTAAACCAATTAGGTCAGCCACCTAAAAGATATTACAATAGGATCATTATATAACAATGATATGTCATGTCATCTTAAGATAAAAACAACAATAATAAATCCATAGATCATCTCAAAATATCCTGGTAACGTGTAGAGTATAGGTTATCATGATACTATTCCATAACCTAGATAGGTATCGAACCTATTCTGGGTCCACCATGCCAAAGCAATGTCTTCAAGCAGTTGAAGCACAATCAAAGAACATCTTCAACATCCAAAAATTGTTCTTTAAGCTGCACCAACACCAATTATGCATCATGTCAAGATTTCTTAGTGAAATATTTGTCAGTAAAGCCTTAAACTAATGTCAATAAGGGTTTACAAGAGTGTATGATGGTATCCAATACCAAGCCAATAGAAACTAACCAAAACATGCTCCAGAAGCATGTATCACATGTAACCAATCACATTCCATAGATCCAAACATGCCAGAAGTGTTCAATAGATAATCTCTTCTGTCGATAACACTAGATTTTCTACCAGTAACCAAACCCTATCTGTCGGTAACCAACCATAACAGCTAGTGTTGACATCAGTGACAAAACATCAATGTAACACATAATCAAGTAATCCAATAATGTCAACAATCTCCCCCTTTGGCATTGATGGCAACACTAGATGTGAAAAACAACTAAGTACCAAGAAATTTCAAACAAGTCTCCCCCTATGGAAGACAACCAATAATCTCTTGAATATCAATAACTCTCCCCCTGTAAATGATATCTCTGTAAAGTTATGCATTTATTTTTCACATCACTATATCTCCCCCTTTGACATCAATGCCAGAAATCTGACAAAAATATCAAAGCAATAATGTAAACCTCAAAGATGACTACTCCCCCTGAGTAGTAGCACCACTCATCAGTGTCGGAATGAATAATGTCTCTGGTAATATATGTCAGACTGATGACAAACTGCATCAATCAAGTCTTTGTCGAAGGGGCCAAACTCCCTAACCCATCTCTCAAGTACTCAAATGATTCATTAGACAACAGTTTAGTGAATATATCTGCAATCTGTTCTTTAGTGTTCACATAAACCAATTTGACTTCCTTTTCTTCTACCTTATCCTTCTAAAAGTTATACTTTATTGAAATATGCTTAGTCTTAGAGTGAAATACCAGATTTTCAGACATGTTAATAGCTGCAGAGTTATCACAGTAGATAACTACCAGTTCACTACAATTTACCCTGATATCCTTCAACATTTGCTTCATCCACAAGACTTGAGTGCAATTAGTTGTTGTTGCAACATACTTAGCTTCTATAGTAGATAAAGAAATGTATGACTATTTTTTGCTGATCCATGAAACCAGTTTCTTTTTGAGAAAGAAAGCTCCACTAGAAGTGCTCTTCCTATCATCAGTACCTCCTACCCAATCTGAGTCAGTATATGCACATAAAGTGAAATCATCATTTTTAGAATACCATAAACCATATTTTGTTGTTCCTTGCAAATACTAGAATATCCTCTTTACTGCACATTCATGAATCTTGAAACAATACTTACTACATTCATAATATCAGGTTTAGTCTGAGTTAGATATAATAGACCACCAATCATAGACTTATACCTTATCGAATTTACCGGTGTAGAAGTATCCTTGATAGATAATTTCTCACTTCTCACCATAGGAGTACTTACCGGTTTGGAATTATCCATACCAAACTTATTCAACAACTCCCTTAGATACTTAGTTTGACAGATAAAAATCCCTTTGTCAATTTGAGTAATCTGCAAACCTAAGAAAAATCTCATCTCACCAATCATGGACATTTCAAATTCATTCTTCATGTTGTTAGCAAATTCCAACATAATTTATATTCTCCTCCAAAAATGATATCATCTACAAATACCTCAATAATCAAAATATCATTATCAGTGATCTTATAATATAAATTACTGTCAGCACTTCCTTTAGTAAAACCAAGCTTCAAAAGATATTTATCCAACCTTGCATACCAAGCTCTAGGAGCCTGTTTCAAACCATATAAAGATTTCTTCAATCTGTAAACCATATCTTTATCATTTGTCAGTGAAAATCTATCAGGTTGCTCAATGTAAACTTCTTCCTCAAGTTCACCATTTAAAAATGCACATTTAACATCCATTTGATAAACCTTATAGTTCTTATAAGATGCATAGGCAAGAAATAGTCTAACAACTTCAATTCTAGCTACAAGTGCAAATGTCTCACCATAATCAATTCCTTCCATTTGAGAATATCCTTTACAAACCAATCTAGCCTTGTTTCTTACAACTTGACCATCCTCATTTAGTTTATTTCTAAAAACCCATTTAGTTCCAATAACATTCTTATTTTTAGGCCGAGGAACTAAATACCAAGTCTCATTTTTCTCTATCTGATCTAATTCATCTTCCATGGCCTTTAACCAATGTTTATCCTTACAAGCTTCAATAACAATTATCGATTCAACTTGATAAATAAGACATACCTCTCCACTTTCCAGTTTTCTTCTTGTCATAACTCCCTTGTTCCTATCTCCAATAATTTTATCTTCAGAATGATTTAATCTTACATACCTTGGTGTCTTCTAAACTTCAGGTTCACTGCTTTGATCATCAGTCACAGTTGAATTTTCTGGTTGTGTCAGTGGAACTATTTCAGTTTCTTGTACCGGTTGAGGCATTTTTGGTTCAGTTATGATCATTTTCACTACCGGTTCCCTGTCATATGATATAGAATTATTTTTGTACTATTCATCCACTTTCACATTAGCACTTTCCACAATTTTCTGCAATCTTTTGTTATAACATCTATATGCTTTGCTTTGAATTGAGTACCCAAGAAATATCCCTTCATCACATCTAGGATCAAACTTTCCAATTGAATCATCTCTTTTGATATAGAATTTACTTCCAAAAATTCTAAAATGCTTAACAATAGGTGTATGTCCAAACCATAGTTCATAAGAGGTCTTACCGGTTTCACCTTTGATGTGAACTCTATTGAATGTGTAGACTATTGTACTCACGTCTTCTCTCCAGTAGATATGAGGCAATTTGGCTTCCATCATCATAGATCTTGTTGCATCCAAAATGATTATGTTCTTTCTTTCCACTACTCCATTCTGCAGAGGAGTCTTAGGTGCAGATAGTTGTCTCCTGATTCCATTTATCTCACAATAACTGTTAAATTCATGAGAAGTGAACTCACCACCATGATTTGATCTTAGACATTTGATTTTCAATCCATATTCTATTTCAACCTTCACTTTAAAGATCTTGAGTTTCTCAAAAGCTTCAGACTTCTCCCTTAGAAAAGTCATCCACATCATCCTAGAATAGTCATCAATAATCAACATGAAATACCTATCACCTTGAAAGCTTCTAGTCGTTGTTGGACCACATGAGTCAATGTGAATCAAATCAAGTAAATCATTAGATTTGTCATGTATGGTCTTAAAAGAACTTTTAACTTGCTTTCCAAATTAACATTCCTTGCATATCGGATTATGAGGCTTCATAATCTTAGGTTTATCTCTAACTGCCTCAATTGAACTGATCTTAACAATACAATCAAAATTAACATGACAAAACCTCTTATGTCATAACCAACTCTCATCAATATGAGCAATCAAACATGTCTTATTACTAGTGTTCAGGTGAAAGATAATACCTCCAGTCTGAATACCAGTTGCAATCTCAAAACCAGTCTTGTTAGTGATTTTGTATTTTCTATCTTTAAACTAAAGTTGGAAACCCTTATCAACCAATTGACCAACACTCAAAAGATTATGCTTTAAACCTTCTACATAATAGACATTATCAGTATTATGCTTACCATCCAGAGAAATAATACCTCTACCTCTAATCATACATGCTTTGTCATCTCCAAATCTAAATTGACCACTATTGTACTCTTGTAGGGACAAAAATTTCCCTTTATCTCCAGTCATATGATGTGAGCGTCCACTATCAATTACCCATTCATCCTTATTTTCAAATTTTGTTGCCAAGGCCTTTTCTTCATTTATGATAGCCAGTTCTAGTTCATCTTCCTTCAAAGCATAGAACACCCATTCCTTTCCATTGTCAAATCCACTAGCAGAGTCTTCTGCCAGTTCATCTCTAGAGTCATTAGATATTCCTTCCTCATCTACTATGTAGCATTGTTTCATTTTCTTGAATCTATATCTATTTTGGTTAGGCTTAAAACATTTCTTAACTCTTTCCTCAAATCTTGCATTCCTTTTAGGATATCTAGATGAAAAATGACCAATATTGTTACATGTAAAACATTTAAAAGGTGATTTTTCTTCATACTTACTTCCAGTTGGTCCTTTAGGTACTCTTCTAGCAAATAAGGCTTCAAGTTGCTCAAGTTCTTCATCTTCTTTCCTCATGTCTTCCAATTCTTTTTCATATAGGGATTTCCAATCACTTTTTCTAGTATATGATGATGATGATGATGCATGAAAATCAGGTTCAGACTTTACAGCTCCAAAAGATCCAAATTCTTCAAGCTCAAGAGCAGATAATTTCCCAATCAAAATGTCTTTGTTAACTGAAGTGTTTGCCATTGTTCTTAACTCATTAATTGCAATTGCCTTCATCTTGTAAGCCAGTGGAAGGGCTCTCAAGACTTTGGAAACTATTTCATCTTCACTTAGAAATCCTCCACAACATTGAATTCCCATAAAAATCTCATTTACTCTTTCCATAAACACAACAATTATTTCATTATCTTTCATCTTCAAGTTTTCATATCTTAGCTAGTAACCATCAAGTTTAGTAATTTTGACAGTAGGATCATCTTCATTTAGAGTTTGGAATTTGTCCCACATAATCTTATCCGATGATTTAGTAATTAATCCCATGATCTATTGATCAGTATGTGCACACAAGAGGGCTTCTCTAGCTCTGCAATCATTTTCAATATTCTTATCCAAGTCTGCAGGAGCAGGATTACTAAATATCAGATCATAAGGTGTGTATCCTTTCTCAGTGATCTCCTAAATATCATTGCCAAGACATCTAAGATGAGTTTCCATTCAAATTTTCCATATCCCATAATTTATTCCATCACACTTAGGGATTTCTCTTGTGAAAATAGTTGCCAGTGGATTAGAAGTGTTAGCTACCATAGGATCTACCTCAAGTGGTTAAGCTTCTACAAAAGAGGACCAAAGCTCTGATACCAATTTTTAGGATAACCGATGAACAATTGAGAGGGGGGACGCGGGGGGTGAATCATTTGTTAACAAATTATAACTTTAAATCCACAATACAACCTTAAAACAGATCAAGTACCGATAAAGCACATACAGATGCCAGTAGGAACAGATACTGGTAAACAATACAACTTAACAATTAACCAGATAATCAATGCAAAGAAATCATACCACATAACACCATGATTTGTACTTGGAAAACCTAGAAAGGGAAAAACCATGGTGGGACGCCTACCCACAGTCAGATGATACTTCTGCAGAAAGTATGTGTTACAATGAGGGGCCTGCACATGTAGGAAGACACACTGCCTAGAGCATACTACTCATTACAAAAGAGTCTCACTGACTACAGAGATTCTACAACCATCTCAAGATAAATGGACAACAATCCAATAGAGTGAACTACCAGAAATAACATCTACCATTCCTGATTACAGTCTTAGTTAAGCTTAATACCGAAGGCCTTTGACCTCTTCCTTGATTCCAATTCAATCACCTATGATCAACCAAATCTCCTTCGCATATTATATTGAATTCCAAGACCACGACACATAATCCTCATGATCTACAATGAGATCTTAAATCATTTTATACAAACCCTAAGACCTAAACCAATTAGGTCGGCCACCTAAAAGATATTACAATAAGATCATTATATAGATCCATATTACAATGATATGCCATGTCATCTTAAGATCAAAACAACAATAATAAATCCATAGATCATCTTGAAACATCCCGATAATGTGTAGAGTACACGTTATCATGATACCGGTCCATAACCTAGATAGGTACCAGACCTATTTTGGGTCCACCATGCCAAAGCAATGTCTTCAAGTAGTTGAAGCATGATCAAAGAACATCTTCAGCATCCTGAAATTCATCTAGAAGCTACACCAATGCCAATTATGCATCCTGTCAAGATTCCTTAGTGAAAGCTCTGTCAGTAAAGCCTTAAACTAATGCTGGTAAGGGTTTACAAGAGTGTATGATAGTATCTAATACCAAGTCAATACCAACTGACCAAAACATGCTCCTGAAGCACTATCACATGTAACCAATCACATTCCATAGATCAAAACATGCCAGAGGTATCCAACAGATAATCTCTTATGTCGGTAACACTAGATCTTCTACCGGTAACCAAAACCTGTCTGTCGGTAACCAACCATAATAGCTACTGTTGACATCAATGACAAAACATCAATGTAAGACATAATCAATTCATCCAATAATGCCAACAACAACATCATATAAAGAGAAACAATCCATGTTGGTGGAGGAAATGATCAAAACAAACATTGGCACAAAAGAGATTTCGCATAACATATTCTTAGCACAATCCCTGACAGAAAAAGACAGGCCGAAATTCATAAGTTTCTTTGTAGAATGACAACTTAATTTTGCATGGTCATATGTGGATATGCCTGGACTAGATCTTGATCTAGTAATGCACCATTTGACAGTTACACCAAGAGCAAAGCCAGTAAAATAGAAATTAAGGAAAATTCATCCACAAGTGGCACTATTAGTAAAGGTAGAACTTGAGAAATTGTTGGATGTTGGATTAAGAAGACCAATTTATTACCCTGAGTGGATCTCTAACTTAGAACATGTCAACAAGCCAGATCATAGCATCAAAATATGTACAGATTTCAGAGACATCAACAAAGCTTGTCCTAAAGATGACTTTTTGTTGCTAAATATTGACTTGATAGTGGATCTTATAATTGGTCATGTAATGTTATCTTTTATGGATGGATTTTCCAGCTACAGCCAAATAAAAATTGCACCTGAAGATCAACATAAAACAACATTTACTTGTCCTTGGGGAACATTCTACTGGAATGTCATGCCCTTTGGACTAAAGAACACAGGTGCCACATACCAAAGAGCTATGACTATCATCTTTCATGATCTTATGCATGTTACTATGGAAGATTATGTTGATGACCTCCTAGGTAAATCATTAGAAAGAGAAACACATTTGGACATCCTTTCAGTGTTCTTTGATCGGTTAGAAAAACACAAGGAGATTAAATCCTAAGAAGTGTGTCTTTGGATTAACCTTCACAAAAGTCCTTGGATACATTGTCTCAAAGAGAGGAATCAAAGCCGATCTAGCAAAAGTCAAAGCTATATTAGAGATGCCACCACCAAATAATATCATCCAACTTTGGTCTTTATAGAGAAGACTCCAGTCTATATGAAGATTCATTGCTCAACTTGCAAATAAATGTCATCCTTTTCAACATTTACTCCACAAAAACATCAAATTCAAGTGGGATGATAAATGTCAATAGGATTTTTAGATACTCAAATATTATCTCCTAAATCCACCAGTATTGATGCTACCAATTCCAGTAAAACCCTTGTTACTATACATATCATCTACACAAACTACATTGGGGGCACTCTTGGCAGAACAAGAAAATGAAGGCAAAGAAAGGGCAATATATTACATCAGTAGTACTTTGGTTGGCTATGATATTAACTACACACCAATTGAGTGTGCATGTCTTGTTGTGGTTTTTGCCTCACGGAAATTATGACATTACATGCTAACTCATAAAACCAAGCTCGTTGGAAGAATAGATCCACTAAAATATCTTCTTAATAAGGCAACACTCACTGGCAAATTAGCTAAATGGGTTATGATTCTAATTGAATTTGACATCGAATATATGGATAGAAAAGTAATTAAAGGACAAGCTATTGTAGATCAATTGGCAAATGTACCCATGTTTGATGATACTCCTATGACTTTAGAGTTTCTAGATGAATCCATTATGATGGTGACACACACAAAACCTTGGCAATTATACTTTCATGGTTCATACACGTAGCACAGTGCAGGAGCAGGCATCCTCTTTATCACACCTCAAGGTGATTCCATTCCTAAATCTTATCGATTGTCATTTACTTGCACTAATAACATAGCAGAATATGAGGAATTAACAATGGGTTTACAAATTATAGTTCAGTGGAAGATCTAGGAACTTCATGTTTTTGGGGACTCTCAACTTGTAATTCATTAAGCAAATGATGACTACCAAAAAAAAAGACAAAACACTATTGCCTAATAATAAAATGGTAGATGATTTCAAACAATATTTCATAGAGATAATCTTTGAGTAGATTCCAAGAGAAAACAATCGAGCTACAGATGCCATGGCTATTATTGCTTCATTGATTGATCTATCATAGAATAAAACTCGCTATGAGTTCTTGGTGGACAACCTTTTGGTTCCATTGTGTGAGATCGCTTCTACCAAGATGATATGTGTCATTGGTCCCGATTCCCCTTGGTACAGTGCCATTTTTACATACCTATGTAACAATACCCTTCCCCCTGACCTATCCAACAATCAGTGTCGTACTTTCATCCACCAATCTTCTCGCTATGTCATTTTAGCCGATACCCTTTACTGTCAAGGTCTAGATGGAACTCTTATTAGATGTTTAGAAATGGATGAAGCTCAAATTGCATTATGAGAGGTTCATAAAGGTATATGTGGTGCCCATTCTAGTGGTCCGACCTTAGCCAAGAAACTTATCAGGACTAGATACTATTGGCCCACTATGGAAAAAGACTCATATCAGTTTGTCAATAAATGTAAGCAATGTCAGTTTCATGGAGACCTCATTCATGCACCAGCTCAAGAACTTCAATTGATCGTGACTCCTTGGCCCTTTTGTTAGTGGAGACTTGATCTCATAGGCAAGATTCACCCTCCTTCTTCCAATGGCCATAAATTCATTATAACTGCCATAGAATATTTCACATTATGGATTGAAGCCATTCCTCTCACCCAAGTCACTAGAAAACATATTGCTACATTCATCCTTAACTATATTATTTGTCATTATAATGTTCCCCTTTCCATCATCATAGATAATAGATGTCCCTTCAAGAATCAGGATGTTCGTGAACTTTTGGATTTCTTTCATATTAACCACCGCTTCTCCACTCCATAATACCCCCAAGGTAATGGTCAAGTTGAGGTGTGTAATAAAACCATTCTCAGAATCCTCAAAAAGAGAGTCGATGACACTGGCCGAAATTGGCACATCCAACTTAATCCTACACTCTGGGCTTATCGTACAAGTGTTCACACACCTATTGGAGCTACCCCTTATTCACTTGTCTATGGTGCCCAAGATATCTTTCCTATTGAGGTCAATGTACCATCCTTACGAGTCTCTTTGCATGATATAATCATTGACAAAGACTATAGGGTCTCCCGCTTACAAGAAATAGAACTATTGGATGAGCAACGACAAACTGATTTTAATCATCTTAAGGCTTATCAATACATAATGAGTTGTAACTAAAATCATAAGGTGAAACCTCATACATTTGAGGTGGGTGAATTAGTATTGAGAGAGAATCCTCATAATCAACAAGACCGAGAAAAGAAAGGAAAGTTTGAGCCCAATTGGCTTGGTCCTTATGTCATCACAACAGTCTATGGATCAGGTGCATATCAGCTCTCAACACCAGATGGAGAACCTTTGGAACAAACTGTCAACAACATGCACCTTCACAGGTTTTACACATAGCTATTCAAAATATCCTAATATAAAAAATACAAAAAAATCATTAAAAATAAAAAAAATCATTACCTGGTGGAAACCTAGCAAACAGGTGCCTTGTGACACAAAAAAATTGAAAAAATCAAACAAAAGTAAAGAGAAATAAATTCATCCAATGGTGAAAACCACTTCAGTGGTGCCCTGCCCAAGTACCATGGGGAAAACCATGTTACCAACACCATGTGTAAAGACATTGCTCCTCCCTCCTTTAGGATTCAATCTCATCCTTTCACTTTGCACACACTCACAACCTATCCATCCATAATAAATTTACCCATTCCCATCATGGCTTGTTATTGATATACCTAAGATTGGTTAGCCATTCATAATAAATCCTCCCTTTTCACCCCTTTCCTTCTATAATAAATCAGGTCCAATCTGTAATTGGGAAAAAATCCTAAATCTAGTGATGGAAGTGGTACCCTGAGCATCACATGTTTTCAGGAGCATCATCTTTTCATTACTTCTTTTCGTGCACAATCCGTAATAAAAGATCACTTGCATCACCAATCCACAATAAAAAAATTTCTTCTTCGCAATAAAGTATCAGTTTCATATGAGACACAAGAAGTAGTGTGCATTCAACAAATCAAATCTTTCAGTAGACTTTGGCAACAACATGGTTTTCAACATGATCAGTCCTTTATCAAAATGACAACATTGTGACCAAATCAAACATGTTAGCACATGTGGCAAGAAACATAAATAACTTGAAGATTTCATTGTATGTTGGTGTCAAGTCTTGGTTTTCTTTTGATTTTATCTTTTTGGTGACATGTCTTTTAGCTTTTCCAAGATGTCTCTAACTAGAGATTCTATCTCTGGGATGTCTTTGACTAGAAAGGTGAGGATGGGATATGTTCACCTATTGTTTTGTTGTCTATGGATTGTCTCTTAGTAATGCTATGACTTATCCAAGGATATGAGGACACTGTGAGTCTAGTATGAACTGGAGCATTCCTTGTTTGTGACTATCTGATCTTCATACAAATGGGTACAATGACATTTTGGTTCGAACCTATACCTTGATTGTCATATCCTATTTTCCATAATAAAGCTTAATGATGATAAAGCATTAGAATCTCTTTCACTTCCATATCTTCTATCTTCCATCCCCTTGTCTCAATTGTCTTCCATTGTCCTTCCCTGAGTCTATGTAGCTCGTTGTCACATGATTGAGTACAATGACATGCCAAAAATATATGCATTGTTGGCAATATGTTGGATTTAGTTAGATGTTGTCATTGATGTCAACATTATATCCTAGTTGGAGGCTATCCCGATTAGTCTTGGTGATCATCTTGGTTTTGGCTATGATTAAGATCTGGCATGAACATATCTCTAGAATCGGTTTTGGATTCTTATTCATGGATGGTTATTTGTTTTCTATATTCTATTGGTTCATGTTTTGGTGCTCTGCTAACTATCGCTTATGTTCCTGGTTGGTATTTCTTGGTACCGGTTATCTTTACCGGTAAGTGATATTTGGTGTTTTGCTCAGACAATTTTGGTCTGGCTTATGGAATCAATTTCTATCATGCTGAAAGTGCTTCTTGATCATATTTCGAGTGTTTGGTGACTTTGCATTGGTTGGTGTGTTGTTATGGTGGTCCTATTTGGATCCGGTTAGACTTTTTGTGTTACTTCACTAAGGGTTTGTACTAGTTGGTGAAGCGTGTTGGATTTTGGTCTTAGCAGAATTTTTGGTGGATGGAATTGTTTGGTTACTTGATTTAGGTCCATGATATGTAATGTAAATCATAATATTGGTCTGGTGATACCATGTAATGTATTTTTTGTTATTATGGGTTTATGGGTTTAGGGTTTAGCCGACCTTGTCAATAAGGTTGATGACATGTATTTATAGGTGACTTATTCATGTCATTTGGATATCGATGGATCGATGGGATCAATGGGATCAATGGTTATGTTTGCATTATCAGAGGAAGGTTTATATGTGAACAAGTGATATATAATTTGGTGAAGGTTTTTGTATTGTAGGGAAAACATTTGTGCTTAACCAGAACTGTATCAAGCATTAGGAGATGCTACTTTCATAGTTCATTCTTTTTGGATTGTAGTCCAATGTTTTGTAAGTTAGTGAGACTTCTTTTTGTGATGAGCAGTGAGCTCTAGGCAGTTGGCTTGATTGCAAGTGCAATCCCCATTGTAATTTCACATAGTGTTGCAGAAGTATTATCTGATTGTGGGTAGGGTTTCCCACTGTGGTTTTTCCCTTTACCGAGTTTTCCACATCAAAATATTGGTGTTGTGTGCACTTTTCTTTCATGTTCTATCCTTCATTGTGTTGGTTTCTTTGTGCTCCAATTTAATAGTTTTGATATGCATTAGTTCTGATTTCTGATGGTAAATTGATTCACCTCCCTCCTCTCAGTTTACTCCTGGTATCATATCTATCTAATATGCATTTCATGTAGCATTCACCTGCATCATCACATGTTAGCATATCTCATTTCAAGCATACATATAGAAATCATAATCACATCACATCCTACACACACCATTGATTAGTATATCATATATACATTTGCATTCTCACATGTAAATAATTATAGCATGTTAATAATCATACATCCATTTACATATAGTACATCCACATTTGCATGACATATAAAATATAATAAGAATAAAAAAATATTGCATATCATCATGTACATTTGTATCTATACCATCATCATAAGCATCATAAAATCATTATAGGAATATGCATATATAAACTACATCAACATGTAAAATCATAAACACATAGTACACATGCATATAGTTGCCACAAGGAATGAGTCATCTTATATATGTGTGTGTGTGTGTGTGTGTGTGTGTGTGTGTGAAAATCACAAGTTTCATAATACAATAATGTCAATAATACATAAGGCTATAAAATCACTCGAAGATGTCTACATCATCATACAAAAAACTGATACAAAATGGAATTCAAGAGATCTATGATGAAGACCCTCCCTCAGAGCCAATTGGCCTTGATGGAATCTGAGCCCTCGAATTCCCTTCTCTAGGATCACCCCCTTTGTCTCCCCCTCTTGGTGGTGTGAGTGGACCCATAACTCTACCACTGGGTGCTTGTCGTCTACCCCCTCCCCTTGTGGTAGTCAACCTGGAAGCTCTCTTGAAGCTCCTATCCCTCACCTCTGGAGGAATAGTTGTGTAGTACAGATCTCTCCAATAGGCTATCTCCTCTCTTTCTTGTAGGACATATGCATATCAAGCCCTTGTGTCCTCAGCTTCTCTCCTGCCTTCCCTCAATGCCTCCTTAGCCTCAGTGTACCTTTGGATGACCTGATCCCTCTCCCTCTACATCTCTACTAACTATCACCTCAATTGAGTCACATCTCTCTCTCGAAATCCTCAATCTCATTGGCCTATCCTGCTATAATCTCTTGCAACGCTACAAGCTCATCCTCCTCATATCCATCCTAAGCACCCTCCTCCTTCCTAGCCTATTCCTGTACCTATCCCTAGGCATCCATATCCACCAACCTGTAACACCTATCCTCCTCTACCCCTCAATGGTCTTGGTGGTCTATCTCCCTATTGATCCTATTTCTCCTCAGTCCTCTCTCTAGCATCCCTTTGTCCACTCATGCCCCTCATCACCCTCACTACCCTCCTCAATGCTACTCTCCTCTTTCTCCTTCATCTCCCTCCACCCCTATCCTCATCATCATCATCCTCGGCTTCCACATGCTCATCTAGATCTATCAACCTTGGTATTGGATGTGCTGCAAAATAAGCATCATACTTTGCATCTATACCTGTGACAACTACATCCCGTAGTAAATCCCAAGGAAAAGGAACCATCTGCTCAAACTATGTAACTGCAGCATCAAAGGACAAAATTGGCCCTCGGTGAGCCTACTCTCGCATTGTTTGTGCAAACTTGCTAGATCCCTGAGGCATCCTCTCCTACTACCCAAATTGCTTGCACATCCTATCAATCAGATGTTTGTCAAGTATATAAGGTGTCCGCCCAATTAAATACCTTCTCATGAAAATATATGGTAGCTTTGTGGTGTCCTCCTCCCAATCCTCATAGTTAAGATAGGGTCTCCATATGACACTATCTATGTCATCAATAACCCATCTCCAATAGTTGACCTTCCCAATCTATGGTTGGGAAGTGATCATACTGCATAAGTGTGCATAGGACTATCCATTGTTAGACAGTTCAAATAATCAGAAGACAACTGAGAGGGGGGTGAATCAGTTGTCACATATTACTAGAACATTTAGTAATTAAAACATTAATACTAGAACCCAAAACATTATACCGGAATGCTTAAACCAAATACTGAAATAGAAGTTAACCCAATTAAGCATAAACAATAATTAGAGAATAAATACCATCCACATAACACCAAGATTTATATGTGGAAAACCCGATAAAGGGAAAAACCATAGTGGGAAGCCTACCCATAGTCAGATAATAATTTTGCACTAAGTATGTGAATTACAATTGAGGGGGTTTCACTTGCAGGAAGGCCAATAGACTAGAGTGCACTTCTCATCACAAAAGGAGTCTCACTAACTACATAGAAATTTAGACTACAATACAAAAGAATGAATGAACTGCAAAGATAGCATCTCCTATGCTTGAGTACAGTTTCAGTTAAGCTCAACACCAGAAGACTAAATCCTCTTACATAAACCCAATTTGATCTCCAATGATTGACCAAATCATCTACCTGAATGATATTACATTATTTGCACATTACATATCCATATCCCATTCCATGACCATGATCTACAATGAGATCTTACATCATATATATACAAACCCTCGACCATAAACAATCAAGTTCGCCACTAGAAAATAAACCAATTACATAATTACAAAAAATGTCGGCCTTAGACCAAAAAAATAATATCCAACTCATCAGACATCTCAGAAACACATTGAGAGGTCCAATCCACATGTTACATTAAGTTGGTCCATCACCTAGATCAACCGAGACCCAATATAGGTCCACATGCTAAAGAAATGATCCCAATCCACCAAGTCTCGAACATGATCACCATAAACATTATAAATCCATACCAAAATATTCACCAATACCACTTATGCATATTATCAAATATCTTCATCAAAAGCTCTGTCAGTGAAACTGGTGCAGGAGCACCTAGTTTTGCTTATACTCTCCATTTTTGTTATTTTTCATTCTTAAGTGTCTTGTTAGTTTTTAAATGTTGTCATAGGTTTTTTTTAGTCATTTCATAAGTTTTTGATCTCATTTTGTGATTGAGAGATCAAGTTTTGCTTCTTAGGGCTTGAATTGTCAATTTTGTGCTTCTAGGCCAAATAAGGTTAAAAAGTGGAAAATTGCCTTATATGCTTAGGAATTATTTGGAAAGAATTGAAGCATGTTTATAAAGTGTTTTTAATAATTCCTAGGTGTTTTTGGAAGGTTGGTTGAGTTAGGTTGCTGAAATTGCCAGTCGGAGCAACAAAAGTTGTCATTTTGCTTGTAAAAGTTGTCATTTTGGACACTTTTTTGTAAAAAGAAGACAAAAATGCCTTATGTCTGTACAAGAATTGATAACCACCTAAAAATGCTATTTATATGCCTCCCTCTTCTTGGTATAGGGTTGTATTTTTTTACTTTCTATCAAAATCAATTGAAGAGCAAGCAATTTTTTGACTTTTCTCATGTTTTGAGCTCCATTTTTATAGTAGTCCGTACTGGGGGTTTTCATTTCTATACTCTACATTTTGGACAATGATCTTGGTGTATATTTAATGCACTTTATGTAATTTGTTTACAGGTTTTGCATTTGGAAGTTGGTTGTACAAAATAGTTTCATTTTTGCTCTTTGACTGCCCTGTCAAGGGTTTTGGTATCCAAAATGCATCAACTTGTCTAAATCCAAGTTTGGGCTCCCATGGATGGACTTAGACAAGTTGTATTGATCATGTACAGTGTAAATAATTCATGTTTTGGCCAGGGTTGTGCAAAAGAAGTGCTTTTGAGTTCATACTAGGCAAGTTGGAGTTGGACTTGGCCAGTAAATGTGAACAAAGACTCAAACAAGTTTGTGCTCCAAGGTCAATTGAGTGAACAAACTCAAGGCAGAGGTTTGCACTAGTCTTCTTGAAGTTTTGGATGTATTTGGAGCTCCAAACAATGTGTATTTCACCTTGCAAGTGTGTTGAGCTATAGCTGGCAGCGAGTACCCAGTTTTGGGGAATCTTGTGACAAGTTCTAATAATGTTTCTTGGAGGTTGATACTTTCCTTGGTGAGGTTTCCTTGAAGTTCTAATCATTCAAAGTGCAGGAAAAACACTGATTTGACAGTGACAATGCTTTTAACAATCATTTTATTTTTGTATGGCAAGTGTTTGGTGCAATTTCATGCAGGGCAGAGTTGGATAATAGTTCAAAATGATGGGGCAGAGGTTATAGAAGAGTTTGGAAGCTTGGTGTTTGGTGTAGGAGAGACTTCCTTTGTTGCATGAACAAAACCCTCTTAAAACCCTACTTCTTTGCCTCAAAATGTGGACAATCCTCATACTACCCTCTCAGGAGCTAAGACATCAAAAATATTTGAGTATGGACCTTGTATACACCTTCCAAGTCAGGTTCCAAGGTTGTCTTGGCCATCGTTGCACCATATAAGCAAATTTCACTCCAATTAGGCCTCCACAGGCTAGTAGCCTTTTAGCCCTGTTTTCAATAAAGTTGAACTCGATTGCCTCAAGGGTGTATGAACCTTCCAAACTTATGCAAAATAGTTGAAAGACACACAATGGACCTATTTAAATCAATTTTGACAGTTAAGACATAATTTTGGGGGTATGGACCTATGATGGAGGATTTGAGCAATAGTGAGGAATATAAGCTTGAGCAAGGGACCATAACACACAATGGGGTGATTGTTTGAGAAAAGGTGTGGGTGTTGAAGGTTGTTGTTACAAACACTAATTGAACACTAAGTAAAATCATATCCTTTGGGTCCATTTGATTGATCAAACCAATTTAGGCTTATTAAGAAACTTCTCTCTCAATCTCCCTATCATAGTGGTATCAGGGCTTGAGAAAAATTCAGGTGAAAAGAGAAAACAAATTGACTTAGGATCAATAGAATCCTTAGAAGAAAAAATGGTGTCTAATGCTGAGTTAGCCAAGAAGGTCGAAGACCAAGAAGAAGAAAATAGATCACTCTGAGATAGGTTGGAGCAGCTAGCAACAAAACTAGTTGAAGTTGAAGTTAAGATTTAAGAAGTCCATGATAAGGTTGGAGATAAGGGCAAAATGGTGGCAATAGAAGCTGAGGTTCCCATACCTGACCCTGTTCTTGAGCAAGAACTATTCTTGAAGGCTTTGAGAGACATGAGTGGCAGAACCTTAGAGGGAGTGACTCTTTTTAGTGGAAAGATGGATCCAGATGCTCTTATAGAATGGATTGAAGGCCTAGAAAACCATTTTGAATGTGATGGAATAACTGAAGCACAAAAGGTTAAAGTAGCAAAATCAAGGTTGAGAGGGGCAACCTTAACTTGGTGGAAGTTCATCCAAGAGGAAAGGGTGAAAGAGGGTAAGAAACCAATAGCCACCTAGAAAGCAATGGTAACCAAAATTAGAGAAACTTGTCTTCCTGAAGACTATGAAATCGAACTACATAGGAAAAGACAAAACTTGAGACAAAAAGACTTAGATGTTAGTAGCTACACTGAAGAATTTTAAAAACTATGCATGAGATCCAAGGTAGTAGAGGATGAGAGTATAAAAGAAGCAAGGTATTTGAATGGACTGAGATGGAACATACAAGAAGAGATGAGTGTGTTATGTCCACAAACAATTCACAAGTGTTATCAACTAGCACTCAAAGTGGAAGAGAAGAATAAGAGAAAGCAAGAACAAAGCAATAGAGGAAGAGGTAGGGGAAGAGATGGTAGAGGCCATAGGGGAAGTATTGGTGGAAGAGGAGATCAAAGGTCCCAAGGAGAATCCAAACTTATTGAGCAAAGTGGGGATTTATATAGCAAGAGCAGCTATAGAGGAAGGGGATATAGCAACCAATGTAGAGGTAGATCTAGTGGACCAGGAAGAGGGTCCTACTTCTCCACCATGAAATGCTACAACTGTCAGAAGTTGGGGCACGCTACCTATAGATGTCCAGAGAAACCCACTTCATCACAAGGAGGTGAAAGGAAAGTGAATTATATGCAAAAAAAATGCAACAAGCATCAAAGCTCATGAAGTAAGCTTAACATTAGAAGATGGTCAGAGTTTGATGATGAGAAGAGTCTTGATAAAGGAGACAATTAAGGAGAAACCTACTCAAAGAAGGGTATTGTTTAGAATTAAGTGCAAGATCATGGGAAAGGTATGCAAGGTGGTCATTGATTTTGGATCCATAGATAACATAGTTTCAGAAGAAGCAGTGAGTAAACTCCAGCTAGAAAGAATCTCTCACACACATCCCTATAGAGTCACGTGGTTGAATAGGGAGCAACATGTTCTTGTCAATGAACAAACATGGGTAGAATTCACTAGAGGAGGGTATCAAGATAAGTTATTATGTGATATTCTTCCAATGGATTCTTGCCATCTAGTTCTTAGTAGACCTTGGAAATTTGATAGGAAAGCCATACACAATGGTGAAAAGAACTCATACTCATTTCAAAAGGATGGTGTTACATACAAAATTCAGTCTATAAATGAAGAGAAAGAGGGTAGCAGGTCAAAAAATCAGAATGTTCTAATAGTGAATGAGAAAGAGTTTATTAACACACTTGAAGAGGGTAAAGGAGTGGGATTTGCACTCATAGTGACACCTAAGGAAGAAAAGAAGGAGAAGAGGGTTGAAATACCACAAGAAGTGCAACAACTACTTGGTAACTTTAAAGAAATCATAAGGGATGGAACACCTACAACCTTACCACCTCCTAGAGCCATTAGCCATCAGATAGACTTCATACCAAGAGCCTCTTTACCAAACAAAGCAGCCTATAAGATGACACCTGAGTAGAACAAAGAAGTGGCAAGACAAGTGCAAGAACTCTTAGATCAAAATTTGATAAGAAAAACTATAAGTCCTTGTGCAATACCTATCATTTTAGCACCCAAGAAATGAGGTACATGGAGATTATGCACAGATTCAAGAGCCATTAATAGAATCACTATCAGGTATAGATTTCTTATTCCAAGGATTGAGGATTTGATGGATTGTTTGGGAGGTGCAAAGTATTTCACAAAATTTGACCTCAAGAGTGGTTATCACCAGATTAGGATAAAAGAAGGTGATGAATGGAAAACAACCTTCAAAACAAATGAGGGTCTTTTTGAGTGACTAGTTATGCCATTTGGTCTTTCTAATGCCCCAAGTACATTCATGAGACTCATGAATGAAGTGTTGCATGATTTCATTGGTAAATTTGTAGTGGTGTACTTAGATGACATACCAATATTCAGTAAAACTCAAGAAGAGAATTTGAAGCATCTTGAAATTTTTTTGAGCAAATTATATGATGAACAACTGACAATCAATTTGGAAAAGTGTGATTTTATGAAACAGGAATTGGTTTGTCTTAGCTTTGTGATCTTATGTGGAGATTTGAAAATGGATAAAACGAAGGTGGAAGCCATCACAAAGTGGCCTACACCTAAATCAGCAAGTGATGTCCGAAGTTTTCATGGCTTAGCATAGTTCTAAAGGAAGTTCATTAGGGGGTTTAGTGAAATTTGTGCACCAATGCTTGATACTATAAAAGGTGGAGCTAAGGTAAAGTTTCAATGGACAAATGTAGCAAATAAGGGGTTTGAACTTTTGAAAACCAAGGTTGCTTCTCAACCAGTGCTTATACTTCCTAGTTTTGACAATTTATTTACTATTGAATGTGATGCTAGTAATATTGTAGTAGGTGCAGTGTTGAGTTAGGATAATAGACCTGTAGCTTTCTTTAGTGAAAAGTTGAATGATGTTAAAAAGAAGTAATATTCCTATGATTTGGAACTGTATGCTTTAGTTCAATCACTTGGAAAATGGAGACATTATTTGCTTCCAAAGGATTTTGTTGTTTATAAAGATAATCAGGCTTTGAGTTTCTTGATTTCACAAAATAAGTTAAATCATAGGCATGTCAAATGGGTTGAGTACTTAGAATCATACAATTTAACTCTTAAGCACAAGAAAGGACAATGCAATAAGGTAGCAGTTGCTTTGAGTAGAAGGCTTCTAATAGTGTAGGAAGTATAGGTTCAAAGTATTGGCATAGAGTGCTTCAAAGGAATGTATCCTGATGATGAAGATTTCGCAGCCATCTATAAGGTTTGGCAAGCATTTGACAATTCTTTTCATAGTGAATATGTTGATTATACTTTGCCAAATGGTTTGTTGTTTAAAGGTGGGCAGCTATGTGTTCCTAAAAGCTCAATGAGGGAGAATCTGATTCAAGAAAAGCACAATGGGTGTTTGAGTGGCCATTTTGGTCTCAACAAGACATTGGAGTTGGTGCAACGTTTCGATTATTGGCCTAAAATGCAACGAGATGTTAGAAGATATGTGGAGAAATGTATGGTTTGTTAGAAAGAAAAAGGTAATACTTCTAATGTTGGTCTTTATCAGCCTCTTCCAATTCCTACAAGGCATTGGGAATGTGTTAGCATGGATTTTGTATAGGCTTACCTAAGACTCAAGTTGGTTTTGATAGCATTTTTGTGATTGTGGATAGATTTAGTAAAATGGCACACTTCATTCCTTGCAAGACTACACATGATGCTAGTCATATAGCCTATTTGTTTTTCAAGGAAGTGATTAGAATCCATGGTTTACCTTCTAGCATTGTTTCTAATAGAGATGTTAAGTTTCTTGGCCATTTTTTGAAGACATTGTGGAAAAGGTTAGGTACTAATCTTTCTTTTGGTTCAACTTATCACCCACAGACTAATGGCCAAATTGAGGTGGTCAATAGGACTCTTGGGAACCTCTTAAGGTGTTTGACAAAGGAATATGTCCAAAGTTGGGATCAGCTCATCCATCAGGTAGAATTTGCATACAATGATAGTGTTAATAGGTCAACTGGTAAGAGTCCCTTTGAGATTGTTTATGGTATGCACCCAAGGGGTGTCATGGAGTTAAGAGATCTTGGTAACATGTAGAAAAAGAGTGGTACAATAGATGACATGGCTTAATCAATGGAGGAAGTTCATGAGCAAGTGAGAAAGACTCTTCAAGATACCTCACATAAAATGAAAGCTAGAGTGGATGCATCAAAGAGGGATGTTCAATTTTTCAGTTGGCAAATTTGTCATGGTTCATTTGAACAAGTCTAGATTGCAAAAGGGAGTTTTGAGAAAGCTCCAAATGAGGCAGATAGGTCCTTGCAAGATATTGGCTAAGTATGGTTCTAATGCATATAAAATTGATTTGCCTACTGATCTTTCTTTGTCTCCTATTTTCAATGTTTTAGATTTGGTGGCATTCAAAGGTTAGCTTCCTAAGGAGGATAATAGAGTTTCAGATGTTCACAAGTCACTTTCAAACCTGTCTTTGCCTCCTCCATCCATTCCTCAAGCTGAACAGGTGTTGGACTAAAGAGTTTACAAGAGGACTCATCATCAAGTGTACATGGAGCATCTCATCAAGTGGAAAGATAAACCACTTTCAGAAGCCACTTGGGTACCTGAGTCTGAGTTCTCTAAGTATGTAATTCCTTCTTCTTTTTTGCCACAAGGAGTCACATGACTTCTTTGTCTTTGGGGGAGTATGGTGCAAGAGCACCTAGTTTTGCTTATACTCTCCATTTTTGGTATTTTTCATGCTTAAGTGTCTTGTTAGTTTTGAAATGTTGTCATAGGTTTTTTTTAGTCATTTCATAAGTGTTTGATCTCATTTTGTGCTTGGGAGATCAAGTTTTGCTTCTTAGGGCTTGAATTTTAAATTTTGTGTTTCTAGGCCAATTAAGGCTAAAAAGTGGAAAATTGCCTTATAGGCTTAGGAATGCTTTGGAAAGCATTGAAAAATGTTTTAAAACTATTTTTAATCATTCCTAGGTTGCTTTGGAAGGTTGGTTGAGTTAGGTTGCTCAAATTGCCAGTTGGAGCAACAAAAGTTGTCATTTTGCTTGTAAAAGTTGTCATTTTTGACACTTTTTTGTAAAAAGAAGACAAAAATGCCTTATGTCCATATAGGACTTGATAACCAACTAAAAATTCTATTTATATGCCTCCCTCTTCTTGGTATAGGGTTGGATTTTGTACTTTCTATCAAAATCAATTGAAGAGCAAGCAATTTTCTGACTTTTCTCATGTTTTGAGCTCCATTTTTAAAGAAGTCTCTACTAGGGCATTTCATTTCCATACTGTACCTTTTGGACAATGATTTTAGTGTATATTCAATTAACTTTATGTAATTTGTTTGCAGGTTTTGCATTTGGAAGTTGGTTGTACAAAATAGTTTCATTTTTGTTCTTTGACTGCCCTGTCAAGGGTTTTGGTCTCCAAAATGCATCAACTTGTCTAAATCCAAGTTTGGGCTCTCATGGATGGACTTAGAAAAGTTTTATTGATCATTTATAGTGTAAATAATTCATTTGTTGTCCAGGGTTGTGCAAAAGAAATGCCTTTGAGTTCATACTAGGCAAGTTGGAGTTGGACTTGGCTAGTAAATGTGAACAAAGACTCAAACAAGTTTGTGCTCAAATGTCAATTGAGTGAATAGACTCAAGTTAGAGGTATGAACTAGTCTTCTTGAAGTTTTTTATGTATTTGGAGCTCCAAACAATGTGTATTTCACCTTGCAAGTGTGTTGAGTTATAGATGGCAGCGAATACCCAGTTTTGGGAAATTTAATGTCTTTTGTTTCCAAAGTTGATTTATGAACATGTTCATGCTTGGTAATCTTGTGAAAAGTTCTAATAATGTTTCTTGGAGGTTGATACTTGCCTTGGTGAATTTTCCTTGAATTTATAACCATTCAAAGTGTAGGAAAAATAGTGATTTGACAGTGACAGTGCTTTTAACAGTCATTTTATTATTGTATGGCAAGTGTTTGGTGCAATGTCATGTAGGGTAGGGTTGGAGAATAGTTAAAAATGATGGGGCATAGGTTATAAAAGAGTTTGCAAGCTTGGTTTTTGGTGTGGGAGAGACTTCCTTTGTTGCATGAACAAAACCCTCTTAAAACCCTACTTCTTTGCCTCAAAATGTGGGTAGTCCTCATACTGCCCTGTTAGGAGATAAGACATCAAAAATATTTGAGTATGTACCTTGTATACACCTTCCAAGTCCAGTTATAAGGTTTTATTGGCCATAGTTGCACCATATAAGAAAATTTCACTCCAATTAGGCCTCCACGAGCTAGTAGCCTTTTAGCCTTGTTTTCACTAAAAGTTGAACCCGATTGCCCCAAGGGTGTATGAACCTTCCAAACTTGTGTAAAATAGTTGAAAGACACACAATAGACCTATTTAAATCAATTTTGATAGTTAAGACATAATTTTGGGGGTGTGAACCTATGATGGAGGATTTGAGCAACAGTGAGGATTATAAGCTTGAGCAAGGGAGCATAACACACAATGGGGTGATTGTTTGAGAACAGGTGTGGGTGTTGAAGGTTTTTGTTACAAAAAATAATTGAACACTAATTAAAAGCATATCCTTTGGGTCCATTTGATTGATCAAACCAATTTAGGCTTATTGAGCAACTTCTCTCTCAATCTCTCTATCAGAAACCCTCGCCAAAATCACAAACCAAGCTTCCAAGAAAACATGATAGGATCCAATCACCAAACCAAAACCAACTGACTGAATATGAACTTGAGTAAGCCAATTTCATAACCAAATCATATCAGAGCATACCAGATTATTCCACATCCAAACCAACCAGAAACCACTCAACCTACCAAGACTAGAAGGGTGCCGATAAAGCATCCAAAACAACTAGTGTTGACATCAATGACAAAACATCAATGCAAGACATAATCAATTCCTCCAAATGGCCAAAAATCTCCCCCTTTGGTATTTATGGCAACATTATATGTGAAAAACATCTAAGTACCAAGAAATGCCAAACAAGTCTCCCCCAATGGAAGACAACCCACAATCTCCCACATAAAGATATAGCAATGAAGTTCTGAAACAAAGACCAAACTCCCCCTACAAATGATATCTTTGAAAAGTTTTGAATTACACATATATCTCTCCCCCTAATATATACAACTCCTTAATTTTTTCTTTTTCACATCAATATCTCTCTCCCTTTGACATCAATTCTATAAATCTTACATAAATATAGTAGCAACAGTAACATACTCATCTTCAGCAGTAGATAAAGAAGTACATGATTGTTTCTTGCTAATCCATGAAACCAACTTCTTTCCAAGAAAGAGAGCTCCATTTGAAGTACTTTTCCGATCATCAACATCTCCAACCCAATCAGCATATGTACATGGACATAAAGTAAAGTCATCATCCTTAGGGTACCACAAACCATATTTAGATGTACCTTGCAAGTATCTAAAAATTATTTTCACCGCACTCTCATGATTTTCTCTAGGATCACTCTGAAATCTAGATGTAATATAAACAATATTCATTATGTCAGGCCTAGTCTGAGTCAAATAAAGCAGACCTCCAATCATATATTTGTATCTTGTAGGATTTATCGGTGTAGAAATATCTTTCCTTGGCAATTTCTCACTTGTAGCCATAGGAGTACTTACCGGTTTAGAATCTCCCATACCAAATTTCTTTAACAATTCCCTAGCATACTTAGTTTGATAGATGAAAATACCATTATCAGTCTGAGTAATATGCAAACCTAAGAAAATTTTCATTTCCCCAATCATAGACATTTCAAATTCTTTCTCCATATTCTTAGAAAATTCCATGCATAACTTATCTTCACCTCCAAAAATGATGTTATCGACAAATAATTCAATAATCAGTATATCATCATCAGTGACCTTATAATATAAATTATTATTAGCATTACTCTTAGTAAAACCAAACTTCAAAAGATATTTATCCAACCTTGCATACCAAGCTCTAGGTGCCTGTTTCAATCCATATAAAGCTTTCCTTAACCTGGAAACCATATTTGTATTGTCTAAAAGTGAAAAAAATCAGGTTTCTCAATATAAACTTCCTCATCTGATAAACCTTGTAGCTTTTATGGGCAGCATAGGCAAGAAATAATCTTACAGCTTCAATCCTAACTACAGGTGCAAAATTCTCACCATAATCAATTCCTTCCTTTTGAGAATATCCTTTACAAACCAATCTAGCCTTATTCCTTACAACTTGACCATCCTTATTCAATTTATTCCTAAAAACCCATTTAGTTCCAATAACATTCTTATTTTTAGGTCGGGGAACTAAAGTCCATGTGTTATTCTTCTCAATCTGATCCAATTCTTCTTCAATATCTTTCAACCAACATTTATCTTTACATGCTTCAATTACTGATACCAGTTCAAATTGAGAAATTCAACATACCTCATTAGTTGTCAGTCTTCTTCTTGTCATCACTCCATTTTTCTTATCCCTAATGATTTGATCTTCTGTATAATTCAATCTCACATACCTAGGAGTCTTCTGACTCTCTGTTCCTATTCCCGGTTCTTCAGTTACTATTGAATTTTTTGATACTACCAGAGTAATTGGTTCAACACTCTATTCTAGTAAAGATGCTATCAATTTAGATATAATCATTTCCACCACCATTTCTTGCTCATAAATTTTGATTTGACTTCTATTCAGCTCATCCACCTTAACATTAGCACTCTCCACAATTTTCTGCAATCTCTTGTTATAACATATATATGCCTTGATTCATTAGAATAACCAAGAAATATGCCTTCATCACATCTAGGATCAAATTTTCCAATGATATCATCTCTCCTAATATAAAATTTACTACCAAATATTCTAAAATACTTAACTATAGGTGTATTGCCAAACCATAATTCATAAGGTGTCTTACCGGCTTCTCCTTTGATATGTACTATGTTGAATGTATAAATCATTATGCTCACTACTTCTCTCTAGTAGATATGAGGTAGACTAACTTCCATCATCATTTTTCTAGAAGCATCCAATATAGTTATGATCTTCCTTTCGACAACTCCATTCCATTGAGTTGTCCAGGGAGTAGAAAATTGTCTCCTTATACCATGCTTCTCATAAAAGTTATTAAACTTGTCGGATGCAAATTCTCCACCATGATCTGACCTCAAACATTTAATATTCAATCCTATCTTAGTCTCCACTGTAGCCTTAAATATTTTAAACTTTTCAAAAGCCTCGTATTTCTCCCTTAGAAAAGTAACCCACATCATTCTAGAATAATCATCAATGATTAGCATAAAATATCTTTAAAACTTTTAACTCTAACAAGGCCACACAAATCAGTATGAATAAGATCAAGAACATCATTAGATTTATCTTGTATGCTCCTAAAAGAGGTTCTGACCTATTTACCCATTTGACATTCTTTACATACCAGAATATAGGGCTTCACAATCTTAGGTATATTTCTAACTGCCTTAGTTGAGCTGATCTTCACAATGCAATTAAAATTCATATGACACAACCTTTTATGTCATATCCAACTCTCATCAATTTTTGCAATCAAATATATCTTCTCACCGAAATTCAAATGAAATATATTACCTTTTGTCTGTGTACCGGTTGCAATCTCCAAACCAAATCTATTAATGATTTTACATTTTCCATCCTTGAACTGTAATTGAAATCCCTTATCTACCAATTTTCCTACACTCAAAAGATTATGCCTTAACCTTCAACATAGTAAATATTATTAGTATTGTTCTTACCATACAGTGATATAGTTCCCTTTCCTTTGATCATACATTCTTTGTCATCTCCAAATCTAACTAGACCGCCATCAAATTCTTGCAAAGATAGAAACTTCCTTTTATCTCCAATCATATGGTGTGAACAACCAATGTCAATTAGCAATTCATCCTTTTCTTCAATTTTAGCAGAAAGTGCCTTCTCTTCAAGTACATTCTCTTCCAGTGTTGGAACATCTTCCTTGATAGCTAGGAACACCCATTCCTTCCCATTGTTGAAACCACTAGTAGAGTCTTTTGCCGGTTCATCATCAGAATCAGTAACACCTTCCTCATCCGCTATGTAACATGATTTGTCTCTATTTTTCTTGTACTTATACTTGTTCTAATATCTAGAGTTAGCCTTAAAATATCTTCTAACTCTTTCTTCAAATATTGAATTGCTTTCAAGACATCTAGATACAAAACAACCAATCGTATTACATGCAAAACATTTAAAAGGTGCTTTTCCTTTATACTTACTTCCTACCGATCCTTTAGGTACTCTTCTAGCAAATAGTGCTTCAATTTGCTCAAAATCATCATCTTCTCTCTTCATATCATCCAATTCCTTTGCATATAAATATTTGCAATCTTTCTTACCGGTTGATGATGCAGAGGCATGAAAAGCAGGTTCAAACTTCATAGCTCCAGAAGGTCCAAATTCTTCAACCTCAAAACAAGATAATTTCTCAACCAAGGCATCTTTGTTGATAGATGTATTAGCCATTGTTCTCAATTCATTAATTGCAATAGCCTTCATTTTGTAATCCGGTGGTAGGGCTCTCATAACTTTAGAAACAATTTCATCTTCACTCAAAGTTCTACCACAACATTGAATTCCCATAACAATCTCATTTACCTTTTCCATGAATGCAGTAATCCTTTCATCTTATTCCATCTTAGGTTTTTCATATATCACTTGGTAACCATCAAGTTTAGCAATCTTCATTATAGGGTCACCTTCATTAAGAGTCTCCTACTTATCCCATATAGCCTTTCCAGATGATTTGTCAGTTAATCCCATTATTTGTTGATCAAAAAGTGCACACAAGAGGGCTTCTCTTTCTCTAAAATCATTCTCAAGATTCTTATCCAAGTTTGTCAGAGGAGGATTACCAGATGTTGGATTATAAGGTGTAACACCATTCCGTGTGATCTCCCAAATCTCCTTGCTGATACATCTTAGATGAGTCTCCATCTGAATCTTCCATATTGCATAATTTGTTCCATCAAACCTAGGAATTTCTCTCCAAAAGATAGATCCAGATTAACTAGATGAACTTGAACTATTAGTCGCCATAGGATCTACCTCAAGCGGTTAAGATTTCTGCAGAGAGGACCAAAGCTCGGATACCAATTGTAAGATAGTTCAAATAATCAGAAGACAACTGAGAGGGGGGATGAATCAGTTGTCACAGATTACCAGAACATTTAGCAATTAAAACTTTAATACTGAAACCCAAAACATTAATACCTAAATGCTTAAAACAAATACTAGAATAGCAGTTAAACCAATTAGGCATAAACAATAATCAAAGAATAAATACCAGACACATGACACCGAGATTTATACATGGAAAACCCAATAAAGGGAAAAACCACGGTGAGAAGTCTACCCACAGTCTGATAATACTTTTGTAGTAAGTATGTGAATTATAATTGAGGGGTCTGCACTTGCATTAAGGCCAACAGCCTAGAGCACATTTCTCATCACAAAAGGAGTCTCATTGACTACATAGAAATCTAGACTACAATTTGGAAGAATGAATGAACTGCAAAGATAGCATCTCCTATGTCTGAGTATAGTTCTGGTTAAACTCAATACCGAAGGATTAAATTCTCTTGCATAAACCCAATTTGATCTCCAATAATCAACCAAATCCTCTTCCTAAATGATATTACATTATTCGCACATTACATATCCATATCCCATTCCATGACCATGATCTACAATGAGATCTTACATCATTTATATACAAACCCTTGACCATAAACAATTAGGTCAACCACTAGACAGTAAACCAATTATATAATTACAAAACAGGTCGGCCTTAGACCAAATAAATAATATCCAACTCATAAGACATCCCAGAAACACATTGAGAGGTCCAATCCACATGTTACATTAAGTCGGTCCATAACCTAGATCAACCAAGACCCAATATGGGTCCACACGCTAAAGCAATGATACCAATCTACCAAGTCTCAAACATGATCACCACCAGCATCCTGAATCCATACCAGAAGCTGCACCAACACCACTTATGCATAATATCAAATATCTTTATCAAAAGCTCTACCAGTGAAACCCTCATCGGAATCACAAACCAAGATTCCAAGCAAATAGGATAGCATCCAATCTCTAAACCAAAATCAACTGACTGAATATGAACATGAGTAAGCCAATTCCATAACCAAATCATGTCGGAGCTAAACCAACCAGAAACCACTCAACCTATCGGGACCAGAAGGGTGTCGATAAAGCATCCAAAATAGCTAGTGTTGACATCAATGACAAAACATCAATTCAACACATAATCAATTCCTCCAAATGGCCAACATCCTTGTCCTCTCCCTCTGAAGTGAGCTCGTCTAGTCACTAAAATGTGCTCATATGACCACACTTGTAATAGAGTCACCCTGCAACCAAACACATAACCACCAATATATACAAATTGGTGAAGCTCATGATACAAATGTGCTAATACACATGGACCCCATGCATATCTAGTGTGTTGTGTCACCAATTTCTCTAAAGTCCTCCCCCAACTAACAGTCATACTCCATGTCACCCTATCTAGACATAGGTAACCACTAATCACCCCTCTGACTATTGTCGATAGTCTGCCTCCAGTCATACCCCATGTCAACTCAAGCTTCAATTGATCATTCTCATAGGTAATCTTGAAGCATTCATCTACTTTGTCCTTCAATGATAGAGTCAAATTCTCTTCATTCTTCTTCTAGTCTTCAATCTCCTTAGTTAGTTTCATCACAATGGATTGCATCTTATTCTTCAATACAACATTCTCTCTAGCAAGTTTGTCACATTCATCAACTTTGTCTTGATTTTCCCTGCTTTGATCTTATTTCTCCTTCAACTTTTCCATCAGTTCTTTCCTCTTTTCTCTTGAAGTGTTGACCTGATATTTCAAATCATTAATGAATTCTTCAGCTACATTCATGTTTCTCTTTAAGGAGCTTATTTCATTTCTTGTTGCATCAAGGTCCTCAAGTGCCACACAAAGTTGTCTCTGAAAACTAGAATCCATTAATTCAATCTCTTGGATCTTCCTCAATCAATTAGGCTTCCTTAGAGGAACTAGGCTCTAATACCAATTATTGGAGTCAAGGATCATAGAGAGGGGGGGTGAATTAGTGATCTACTGGCAAATAAATTTTCTGACTTAATCTCAAACCACCGAAAGCATATGCAAGAAAGTAAAATGCAGAAACATAAGATAATCAACCACAAATGCATAATACTAGAATTTTTATGTGGAAACCCAAATGGGAAAAACCATAGTGGGATTTGAACCCACAATATTATTCCACTATGGCCAGTAGCAAAACAATATTACATGAGGGGAATGCACTTGCATTCAGGCACACTGTCTAGAGTTCACTACTCAAGTTACAAAACATGGCTACAACCCTAGAGGAAGGCTCACTACCTTACAAGAGATTACACACTAATTGGAACATGTGAAGAACTGGAAAATAGCATCTGACTATGCCAAATATTAGTTCCGATTAGGCACAAAATGATCCGCTGCACTATTTTGTTTATCTTCTTTGTTCTTCTCTGCAACTACTCACCAGATCAACCAAAATGTGCACGTGAAACTATGCTTGGTCACTTAAAAATGGTCTACCACATCACATACATACATAATGGATCATTCAAGTCAGTCTTATATATATATATATATATATATATATATATATATGAATCGGCAAGTTGCATAACACACAACATGAAACTTGTACCTACAAGTCGGATCCAATATTTTCAAAGACCATGTATTGGACCCAAAACACATTATCACATGCTTCCTATAGGTCTCACATAAGTCCCAAAAATAATTCCAACCACCGAAATTAACTTAAACAATCTGGGCACACACTACATCATCAAACATGAATAATACTTTGTTTTGCTACTCAACCAGATACCAGATCTTCAAATGAGTGAAATAATCAATACCAGAGGGTACATTTACATGATAATAGGCTTATGATACTTAACCAGTCAACTTTGATCACAAAAACCAAAATTTTCTTCACCAAAACTGAAAAGTGCTCTCCAACCTGTACAATGAGCTTCATCGGGCAAACTGATCACAAAAGACATACTCCAGATTACTAGATAACCAAAAATTCATACCAAATCAAATAAATAGGCTAAGTTTCCATCATCGAAAACTCCTACGAATCTACAATCATAAAAGACTACCAATCTTAACTAGAGCATCATTGGAACTGTTGGCATTATGTGAACCGACATGGCATTATGTGAACCGGCATGAAGACATAATGATATTGTATGTTGTCATTGATGTCAATATAAGACATGGTGTGAACCAGCACAAGTGATAGGTGAAGAGAGAGAGGAACCGGCATATGTATGCACCGGTTTATATGCCAAAGTGAAGCAACATATTTGTTCAAGGAAAGTGAAGCGGCATATTTGTTCAAGGTGAACCAGCATGTAGTTATGGGAACCGTCACATGGAAGCATTGTATGACTACTGATTGGTAGGAAGCTTCCACTTCAAGATTTCTGGTTGGAGTACCTCAAGTCTGTGTGACTCAATCGGTGATCTCTGTGTGATGAGCTAGTAGTATGATGCAGGACAGATCGTGTTGCCACGTAAGCTTCATGCGCATGAAGGATCTTGCATGAAGAAGACTATTCCTATCTAGCTCAGGAATGTGCAAAGTCTGTCAAACAATGATAACGCGTGATGAGTTATTAGCCACCAAGAAATCAGTGGATAATGGATGATGGAGAATGTCTTGAGATTGATTCAATATTGTTGCATTTAATGTAGTATGATTCAACAGTCAGGATTGAACCGCTTGAATTGCTTAACCTAACAGGTTTAGGGTTTAGGGTTTTTGCTACTAACCTATATGTTTCCTATAAGGTCGATGTTGTGTTTCTTTCTAAGTTTGTTGGCAAAAGTTGTGAGTGTGTATCAAAGTGAAGTGATATGTAATTCTTGCCAAACCAAGGGAGAGAAAAGATACCTGCAAAGTGAATGTGCAAAAGGAAAAGAGGAGCCTAAATGGATCTGCATTAGCATTGAGTGTTGTTAACAGATCATTGTAATACCTGTTGATCTCTAACCACTTCAATAGTTGTAAAATCCCCTAACAGGGTAGCCTTAACTGGCTTTACTCAAAATCCCTTAAATCGGGTGGTCTTAACCAGCTTGATTCAAATCCCTTAATCAAGTAACTCGAGGCTAATGAGTTTTGAGAAGCTAGAGAGCTTAGGAGATCCTTTCAGCTATTGAGTTCTTCAAATCCTCTAACAAGGTGACCCTACCGGGTTTAACCCTTAACCGGGTGATCCCTAACAAGATCGGTTCCTACCAGAACCTATTGTAATGTCCTTCACCAGACAAGGCTCCTAACAGAGTGGACTTCTAAAGAGTTCAAAAAGCAACTTGTGGGTATTCATCCCCATCGTGGTTTTTCCCAGTTGGGTTTCCACGTGAAAAAATATGTGTGTCATGTGAAATGCTTTTGTCTTGTGATGCTTTGTTTTACCTGTTAAGCACATGAAGGTTCTATGTTTTATGCCTGTCTATAAAACATATTGAACTCACTGTTGTGAAGATCTGATGGTTAAGTTCACTTGTTTATGCATGAGAATATAATGATACTGTAGTATTGAGCTAAGAGGAAAGCCTATTGAGTGACCGGTTCATGACTGATTGAGTTGTACTGAATGTTACCGGTTGCACTCTATTTTACTGGTATCCTTATTTGTTAGTCATTTGGAGTATTTGATGTCAAACCGGTTTTGGACTGTGGTTGTGCTAGTACTGATTCACCCCCCCCCCCCCCCCCCCCCGCTCTTAGTACCGGTTTGGTACTAGTGGTTCATCATTGAGTTATCAGGAACATCAAATGCCAACACTATTGTGGAGGCAAGGAAAACGAGATCAGGTGACTAGGAAAAAGATCCTAGTCAAATGATGAAGAGGGAAGGTCCAAAGTTTAATAGGGAAAATTTTGGTATATGGAAAGACAGGATGAAGATATTCATCAAAAGCATGGGTGTTCAACACTAGAGTTATGTTGAAAATGTATATGTTGTTCCTACCGATACTCTCACCGATGACCAAAAGAGAGATATACAAGAAAATGGGCAAGTCATGGAAGCCCTCATCAGTAGTCTATCTGACATTAAGTTCATTGATGTTCAGGACAAGGCAAATACCAAAGAGGTATGGGATGCTCTTGAAAATATCTATGGTGGTGATGAGCATATAAAACAGGCTAAGGAAGAGAGCCTAAGAGGGAAGTTTGAAGACATGCGGATGGTTGAAGGAGAGACCATTCAGTAGTATGGAATAAGAATCAAAATAGTTGTTGGAGAAATAAAAAGTGTAGGTGGCAAATAGAAGATTCCACTGTGGTAAGCAAAGTCTTGAGATCCCTGTTGCCGGTCTATGCAATAAGGGTTGCTGCTATCCAGGAGCTGAGATCAATAGACAAGTCTAAGGCATCCTTGGACTCCATCATAGCCAAGTTGATAGCCTATGAGTTGAATAGTTTTGATGGTAGTGTTCAAAAGATAGAATCAACTTTTAGAGCCTCTACTATACCTTCTCGAAAAGGAAAAGAGGCTAGCACTAGTGGGAAACCTAATCAGAGAAGAGAAATGAAGGATGAAGAGTTTCTGATGGAATTTGAAGCACTTCTTGCCAGGAAATTCTCAAAAGGAACTCGTAAATACAAAGGTAAGCTACCTTTGAAATGTTTCTCTTGTAACCAGATAGGACATATTGCTATGAACTATCCTAATAGTGACAACAAGGATAAACCGAAAAGGTTCAAGAAATTCAAAGGAGGAAATCGGAGAAATTGTTTTGTGGCAGTTGATGAAGGTGTCACAGATGAGGAATCAGAAGATGAAGAGAATGAAGACACTGTGTTTGTTGTTGTAAAGGAAGATGTGGCAGACAAGAAGGCTCTTGTCTCCCAGTTTGATGATTCCAATGAGTGGATCATTGATAGTGGTTGTTCTCACCATATGACTGGTGACCGGAGCAAGTTTCTATCCTTAGAGGATTATGATGGTGGTGTGGTTCGCTTTGGCAATGATGCACCATGCATGGTCAAAGGTAGAGGGTCCATCTCTTTGAATGAAAATAGTAGTGCTGACAATGTGTACTAGGTGGATAGTCTCAGACACAACCTTCTAAGTGTTGCCCAGTTAAATGACAGTGGCCTCACTCTGCAATTCAAGAATGGAGTTTGCAGAATCAAAGGTAAAGATGGTAAATTGGTAGCCATAGGCATGCAAACTAAAGGTAACCTATTTCATTTGAATTCAAATATAAGTACTTGTCTTATGGCTAAGCTTGATGATAGCTGGATATGGCATAGGAGATTCTACCATGTGAACTTTGATAACATTGTGAAGGCTAGTAAGATCAAGGCAGTTACAGGGTTGTTGGTGCTAAGTAAACTGGATAATACCTTGTGTAGAGAATGTCAATTGGGGAAAATGTCTTCCTCAACCTTTAAAGGTAAATCTTTCACTGCTGACAACTTGCTTGATCTTGTGCATACTGATTTATGTGGTCTTATGAAAACTAGAAGTGTGCAGGGTGATAGGTACTTCATGATTCTCACTGATGACTGCTCAAGAATGATGTGGGTCATATTCTTGAAAGACAAGTCTGAAGCTTTTGGGAAATTCAAAGCGTTCAAAGCATTAGTGGAGAAGGAAAGCAGTAAAAGGATCAAATGTGTTAGAACTGTTCAAGGAGGGGAATTCACATCCAGTGAATTCAACAATTATTGTGAAGAATTTGGCATCAAGAGACAGTTGTCTGCCCCCCAGACTCCATAGCAGAATGGCCTAGCAGAGAGGAATAACCAGACTATGGTTGAAGTAGCCAAAACCATGTTGATCCAAGGAAAGGTAGCTCACACCTTTTGGAAAGAAGTGGCGAGCACTGCAGTCTGCACTATGAACTAGGTACTCATCAAAAAGGGTAAGGACAAAACTCCTTATGAGTATTGGACCGGTAAGACACTTGTGGTTAACTACTTTAAGGTATTTGGTAGCAAATGTTACATCAAGAGAAGTGAACATCAGGGAAAATTTGAAGCTAAATGTGATGAGGGAATATTTCTAGGATATTCCACCAAGAGTAAAGCTTTCAAGTGCTACAACAATAGGACTCGAAGAATTATGGAAAGCATTAATGTAAGAGTTGATGAATCCTCTAAGAAGACTAAGGAAACTGGCAGTGAGCAAGCTATAAATGAACCAGTTACAACCTTCTAGGAACTGGTTGTTAGTCAACTGAGTACCAGTAACAGTGTTCCTGAACCAGTGAATGCTGATACTCATGAAGATGAGGATGAAGAAGAAAAGCAAGAAGAACCAGTTAAGACCATTCCTCGGTATGTCAAGTTGAATCATAATCCCAAGTAGATCATAGGTGATAAGGATGCAGGAATCCTTACCAGAAGAAAGATCAGAGAAAACTCATGTATGATCTCTGAATTTGAGCCTAAGTCATTCAAAGAGGCTCATAAAGATGAAGACTGGATCAAGGCAATGGAAGACCAGATAGAGAAAAATGGTACATGGTCCTTAGTACCCAGACCAGAGCATAAAAATGTCATTGGCACCAAATGGGTGTTCAGAAATAAGTTGAATGAGGATGGCACAATGATTAGGAATAAAGCCAGACTGGTATGCAAAGGATATGCTCAAGAAGAAGGTGAAGACTATGGGGAAACCTTTGCTCTTGTAGCCAGATTAGAAGGAGTTCGTATGCTTCTTGCATATGTAGCTTTTAAGAGGTTCAAGGTATATCAAATGGATGTAAAATCTGCATTCCTAAATGGTGTACTTGAAGAGGAGGTGTATATTGAGCAACCAGATGGGTTTACCCTATCTGAAGACAGTGACATGGTATGTAGGCTACATAGAGCATTATATGGTCTAAAGCAAGCACCTAGGGCATGGTATGAGCACCTACATTCCCATCTTGTGAAGATTGGATTTGAGAGAACAAGTGAAGATAGCAATATCTACTTGAAGTCCGAAGGAGATCAGATTCTGATCTGTGAAGTTTTTTTTGATGACATCATCTTTGGTGGAGATGACAAGATGACTCATGAGTTTGCTGATGAGATGAAGAAAGAGTTTGAGATGTCACTCATAGGGGAGATTAAGTTCTTCATTGGACTGCAGATCTAGTAGATGGAAGATGGAATCTTCATCACTCAGTCCAAATATGTCAAAGAGGTGTTGAAGACGTTTGGCATGGAAGATAGAAAACCGGTTGGTACACCGATGGTGACCGGTTGCAAATTGACAAAGGAGGATGATTCCGCACTAGTTGATGAGAAGGAATACCAATCAATGATTGGTAAGTTGTATTATGTAGTGCATAGCCGACCGGATATTGCACATGCAGTTGGCATTACTGCAAGGTTCCAGAAGAGTCCAAGAGAATCTCACTTGATTGCAGTCAAAAGGATTCTTAGGTATCTGAAGGGAACAGTTGACTATGGATTGTGGTACCCATACATCAATAATTTCAATCTGAAAGTGTTCATAGATGCTGATTGGGCAGGTAATGTGGATGACTGGAAGAGCACAACTGATGGTGCATTCTTTCTCGATGGTAGACTGGTCTCATGGATGAGTAAAAAGCAGAGTTGTATCTCTCAGTCTACAGTGGAAGCGGAGTATGTTGCAGCATTCATGAACTACACTGAAACAATTTGGATGAAGCATGTACTGGAAGGCTTTAAGATCCCTATATCTAAATCAATAAGCATATTCTATGATAACACAAGTGCTATCAATATATCAAAGAATCCGGTTTTACATTCTAGAACCAAGCATTTTGAGCTTAAGTATCATTTCATGAGGGAAAAGGTTCAGAATAAAGAGATTGCACTAGAGCATGTGCCAAGTACGGAGCAGTTAGTAGACATATTCACCAAGCCCCTCCCAAAGACAACATTTGTGCATTTGAGAGGTGAATTAGGGGCATTGCCCCTTCAGGAGGTGAACTAAAAGTGATTGTTCCACATCAGTTAGGTACTGGAAAGATGAATTTTTGGTTGATTGGTGTGTTTAAGGATGCTACTCCTAAAGGGGAGCAGCATGATGAAATAGTGATGATTGTACCTCCACTTTGGCATTGTTGTCAAAGGGGGAGAAGGAGTGAAGTGAAAAGATATCTGTAGCAAATGGGGAGAAGATGTGAAGTAGAGAAGATATCTTTTGTATATTGCCATCAATGCCAAAGGGGGAGATTGTTGGCATTATGTGAATGGGCATGGCATTATGTGAACCGACATGAAGACATAATGATATTGTATGTTGTCATTGATGTCAATATGAGACATGGTGTGAACCGGCGCATGTGATAGGTGAAGAGAGAGAGGAACCGGCACATGTATGCACCGGTTTATATGCCAAAGTGAAGTGGCATATTTGTTCAAGGAAAGTGAAGTGGCATATTTGTTCAAGGTGAACTGGCATGTAGTTATGGGAACCAGCACATGGAAGCATTGTATGACTACCGGTTCGTAGGCAGCTTCCACTTCAGGATTTTTGGTTGGAGTACCTCAAGTCTGTGTGATGAGTTAGTAGTATGATGGAGGACAGATGATGTTGCCATGTAAGCTCTGTGCACATGAAGGATCTTTTATGAAGAAGACTATTCCTGTCTACCTTGGGAATGTGCAAAGTCTGTCGAATGGTGATAATGTGTGATGAGTTATCAGCCGCCAAGAAATTGGTGGATAATGGATGATGGAGAATGTCTTGAGATCGATTCAAGATTGTTGCATTTAATGCAGTATGATTTAACAATCAGGATTGAACTACTTGAATTGCTTAACCTAACAGGTTTAGGGTTTAGGTTTTTTGCTACTAACCTGTATGTTTCCTATAAGTTTGATGTTGTGTTTCTTTCTAAGGTTGTTGGCAAAAGTTGTGAGTGTGTATCCAAGTGAAGTGATACGTAATTCTTGCCAGACCAAAGGAGAGAAAAGATACCTGCAAAGTGAATGTGCAGAAGGAAAAGAGGAGCCTAAACGAATCTGCATTAGCATTGAGTGTTGTTAATAGATAATTGTAATACCTGTTGATCTCTAACCACTTCAACAGTTGTAAAATCCCCTAACAGGGTAGCCTTAACTGGCTTGACTCAAAATCCCTTAAATCGGGTGGTCTTAACTGACTTGATTCAAATCCCTTAACCAGGTAACTCGAGGCTAATGAGTTCTGAGAAGCTAAAGAGCTTAGGATATCCTTTCAGCTATTGAGTTCTTCAAATCCTCTAACAAGGTGACCCTGCCGGGTTTAACCCTTAACTAGGTATACCTTAACCGGGTGGTCCCTAATAGGATCAATTCCTACCAGAACCTATTGTAATGTCCTTAACTAGACAAGGCTCCTAACAAAGAAAACTTCTAAAGAGTTCAAAAAGTAGCTTGTGGGTATTCATCCCCACCGTGATTTTTCCCAGTTGGGTTTCCACATGAAAAAATATGTGTGTCATGTGAAATGCTTTTGTCTTGTGATGCTTTGTTTTACCTGTTAAGCACATGAAGGTTCTATGTTTTATGCCTATCTATAAAACATATTAAACTCACTGTTGTGAAGATCTGATGGTTAAGTTCACTTGTTTATGCATGAGAATATAATGATACTGTAGTATTGAGCTAAGAGGAAAGCTTATTGAGTGACCGGTTTATGACTGATTGAGTTGTACTGAATGTTATCGGTTGCACTCTATTTTACCAGTAGCCCTGTTTGTCAGTCATTTGGAGTATTTGCTATCAAACCGATTTTGGACTGTGGTTGTGCTGGTACTGATTCACCCCCCCCTCTTAGTACCAGTTTGGTACTAGTGGTTCATCATTGAGTTATTAGGAACATCAAATGCCAACACTATTGTGGAGGCGAGAAAAATGAGATCAGGTGACTAGGACCTAATCCCACTTTTGCCAACACATTGGGAATACGAAAGAGCCTAGGGAGATAGATCACTTTGGATACTTTTTGTGAGAAAGAGAGAGCCAAGGATTACCTCTTAGGGTTTCTATTCCTCTTGTTGCAATGATGAGAAAACTAGGGTTTGAATGATCAACTAGACTAGGAGATAAAGAATGAAGTACAAATGAACTTGAAATTGAACAAACCTGTAGATCTGAAATTGACATACTGAAATCATGAAAGGGGGAGGATTTTGGATGTGTACTTGATGCTGCAAACTGAGCCAAACTGACTAGGACCAAGGTGCCATGCCAGTGTCCTGTTTCTGCAGACAGGAGACTGCAACTGAAAGACTGCAAACTTGATGACCTAAAGTTGAAACTTGTCAAATTTCACTACAAAGTGGAGAGACCATGGTGCCACACCACTTTCCTAGGTAGGACTAGGGTGCAATGCCCCTATCCCAGGTAGATTAAGGTAGATCTGATGATTTTGGGTTGTTCTAATGCCTTTTCCTGAGTTGAAAGTCCTTATGGGTACCTGTTTCTACACCTCCAACTGGAAAGGGAAAGTTTGGGTGGCTATATAGGGATTTTCCTTAGTCAAACCCCTATATTGGTGATTTCCACCTCCACAAATACTCGATAATGTAATGAAAATGTGTGTGCTATAACCTTGTGTGTATGCAAGATCCTAAAATGAAAGCAAACAATCTAGAGCAACCCTAAAGAGTAAACCCTAAATGCTTGTAATTGACAAAGTAAATGCTCTAAATCGATGATGCAAAGTGATGTAAAGCATGAATGTAAATATGCAAGTTGATGTAAATAATCTCATACAAAGACATGAAAATAACAGGAAATAATACCAATCCCCAAGGGAGAGATATTGCCACAAGATCTCCTATTACTCTTCAATGTCTTCAAGGCTCCTAATTTATGATGAATGCTTGATGAAATGTTGTTGAATATTGTTAAAGGATCCACATAGGCTTCTCTTTCACAACATAGAAGGCTCCTTGTGCTCCAAAAACCTGCTCTTAGATTTGTAGATAGATAGATAGATAGATAGTTCTTAGTTCCCTTCAAATGAAGAAAGAAAGCTCTTATGTATGAAACCCTAGATCTTAATTTCAAATTAATTCCACCTTTATGCCAAACTAGGAATTGAATTTACCACCAATCATTTGGGGTTAAGCATTATAATATCATAGAATTATGCTCCCAAAATTTTGGGAAAAAAGACAAGGACCATGTGCATTCCCGCCACGATCCAACCAACTTTTCACCAAATTTTTAGGGTCGTTAGCTATGATGATATTAGAGAAAATTCCAAAGTTATAGATGATTATGAGGTGTTTTCATATGTGAAATTGGGCCTTAAAAGTTGAAATAAAACATGATTAGGGTTTATGATTAAATGATTTATTGGATTAATAAAATAAAAAGGGACACACTTAGGGTAAAGTGTCCAATTTTATAATGTATGAAGTGATGAAATAGGACTTTAGATTTAATTAAATTCTTAAAGGGAAATAAGAAATGCAAGATGCAAGACACACTAAGGCAGGTGCTAACCTAAGTGTGAAATTGTACCACCCTAGCAAGGGTGTACAATTTATGACACTACAACTGTACATATACATGATGTTATCTTGTCATTCAAACCTCATAACAAGAGTGAGTCGCCTTGCAAAAATTTTAGTTGAGTCCTTGTCTTATTAAAAATTTGTTGGTTCAATCCCTAATCCACCTGTAAATCATTTCTAAATACTTAGCATTAAGTTTCAATGGTCTGTTGAACCTCATGAACCTCATGAACCCCTTGAACCATCTTGAATAGAGTTCATAGTGTTCATTTAGGTACCACAGGTTCTAAGTTGTGTCTAAGACATTTTCGGGCTAACATTCACTTAAGTGTTTTGCAGCAACTCTATTTCATGGTCGCAAGTGATATTTCATATATTATTTCTCCAAACTGTGAACCATTTGAACCTAGTTCAAACAGTTCAATGATGTTCAAACTGTTCGATGAAGTTCAAGGTTCAAGCTTTGCAGGTCTGATTTTATGATAGTCATATAAACCGGCACATAGTAGCTCATATCTTTTTACTCAGACATTATTTTTGAAATCACTCTAGTCAGAATGCAGAAAACTAGGTTTTGGTCAACATATCCAAAATTGAGAAATATCCAACGGTGGAAACAAAAGTTATGTCCCTTGTACCAAGACAAACTTTGACTATCACAAATATTTTCAGCCCGCCCAGCATAATGAATATTTTCATTTTGGTTTAAAATATTCAAGTGCCACCTGTCCAAATATTTTATAAACTTTAGAGAATTATATTTCTAATGTTTATAAATATTTGATGTTATAAATAAGAGTAATGGGGAAAGTGAAAAGTAGAAGTTAAAGAGTTTTTCAAGATTCGGTTATAAAAACTGAATAAAGATTTCATGTAACTATTTATTGTGAAAGGATTGAAAGAGGAAGGGTTCTTCTTCTTTTTCTTTTCTTCGAGCAGCTTGTGGGTGAGGGACAGTAGATTTTTATTTGTAAGGGAGGAGTTGAAGCTTTCTAAGCAATGCTTTGTATAGAAAATATCAATCTTTGAGTTGATTTTCAGACATGAATAGAATGCAGATGATATCTTCAATCTTTGTGTTGCTGATATTCTTCTCATGATTGTAGCTGGTCTTTGAGCCTTTGCAGTTGTTTATTAATGTATTTTTTGTTATAATCAATTATGTATGTGGATTTATTACAAGTCTGTGTGCTTGAAAGTAAGCCATATTGGAGCAATGACTTTCTCTTAGTTTTTAGTCCAAATGCTATCCATAAGTGCAGAAAATTAAACTTTGATTTAATGGTCTTCATTTATATCTGTTTTGTAAGTCTTTGGCATTCATTTTCATGGCTATGGATGAATGTTATTTTCCTTTATTGCTTTCTGGTTAAAAGCATATCAGCAATTTAATTCCTTGTAAATCTTCTAAGAGGGAGTTGTACCTCTCAATTCAGAGGAAGATTATCACTTCAATGATAATCTATCCAACTATTAGTACTTTTTGTCCTTCATTCTGGGCATTTTGAGTTTATTTGTATAGTTATCTTCAAAGGACAAATCTGTTCACTAACAGATTTTTGGCGACTCTATTGGGGATTCAGAATCAAAGACTAGTGCATTTTGTTTCCTTAGATTTTTAGATTTATCTCTGTGCAGGAGATTGGTGACTCTCTATATAAACATCATGCTCAAGGCAAGAGCAATGAGAAAAGGGAAAAGACCAGATCCTTCGATCTTGGAAATTGTTGCAATAAATGATAAAATACTGAATGACTTCTTGGAGCATTACAAAGAAAGTATTTCTCATGCAATTAAAAATAATATAAGTGTGGAAGATGATCATGCATCCACTCTTCTATGGAGAAGTCTTTGCATCAAATTTCACAAATTGAAAGAATTGAAAGAAAAGACAAGAATCTTGCAAGTTTATGCAAAGAAAATATTGCAGCTAAAAGAAGAATTAAAATTTGATGATGATGAGGCTCTAGTCATCTCAGTTTCATCTCACTCCTACAATTACCTTGTCTTGAATGAGCGAGAAGTTCAACAAGAAACCGTTCAGTCTCATGAAAGTCAAACAATGGTAAGTGAGAATAATCAAGACAACATTGGAGAACCTATGAACTTGAATGAAAAAGGTTTTTTGAGATCTTTCTCTTACCCGGAAATAGAAACTTTCAGTTTTGATAGTATGGAAAGTTATCTTGTTCCAAAAAGTATAAAGGATGAAAATTTTTAGATTTACATGCAACCAGAGTATGAAGCTTTCAATCTTATACATGAAGTTGATGAAAATGATTCTTTATGTTTAAAAGCTTGTGATGATTCATTCGTAGAATCATTTCATTTTGGCAGTTAAGCAATATTATGTATTCCTAATGAAGAGTTTCAGTCCCAAGAACTGTTGACCAATTTGGATAGTACTTCATTTTGTGAAGAAGAGATCATAGAGCAGTTCTTGTCATCCATTAAAGAAGGGGATTTCAAGGAGAAGGATTCAGGTATTAATTCATTTCATGCATTAAGTTTGGATAGGGAATTTGCAGATTTAATTTCAGTAAAAGATGTTGAAGTTGTTTCAGCTAAGTTGGATCACATGTATGATGAAGTGTCTCTCTATTCTGAGATTAGTTCAAACGCTGAAAATTATTTTAAGAATGATGGTCTTAATAGTGGTGATTGTGAGAATGATGCAGCCTTTTCCCTAGGAATTTTTTAGCATTACTTTTTTTAGCCAGAAATAGAACATTATTTGAGAAGTATTATGCATATGTTTCCAGAAAATTCAGAAGTTCATGATGAAATATGGCTTTTTGGGCATGAATGTGTATTCACAAAGTTCCTGCATATTGTTAGTTTGGTGTTCAGCATTGAAGAAGTTACCAAAAGAGCATTGTTTTGGGTTGCTTCATTTGAACACGAGCCATTTTTCAGAAAAGGCTCCTTCTTCTCCCAACCGATGGATGGTTTTGTGTAAGAAGTTCTTGGCTCTAGTTCTCATGGTGGGGTTTTCCTACCTATATATTTTTGTAAATAATATTTTTGGTGTGATCTAGGTGTAGCTTGTCCTAATTTTCAGTCTTGGTTTACTATGGGTTTTTGGCTTGTTAGTTTTTCCTTGTTGCCTCCGCTCTCTGCAAGAAGCTCCATGTGCTTTGTTTTTCTTGACTTTGTTGCCCAATGGTTAGGCACTGATTTTTTCCAAAGACATTCTAGATTCTCCTATTCCTTTACAGTCTCAGTCCCCAGTCAAAGCCAATGTTATCTTGTCATTCAAACCTCATAACAAGAGTGAGTCGCCTTGCAAAATTTTTAGTTGAGTCCTTGTCTTATTAAAAATTTGTTGGTTCAATCCCTAATCTTCCTGTAAATCATTTTTAAATACTTAGCATTAAGTTTCAATGGTCTCATGAACCTCATGAACCTCATGAACCCCTTGAACCATCTTGAACAAAGTTCATAGTGTTCATTTAGGTACCACAGGTTCTAAGTTGTGTCTAAGACATTTTCGGGCTAACGTTCACTTAAGTGTTTTGCAGCAACTCTATTTCATGGTCACAAGTGATATTTCATATATTATTTCTCCAAACTGTGAACCATTTGAACCTAGTTCAAATAGTTTAGTGATGTTCAAACTGTTCAATGAAGTTCAAGGTTCAAGCTCTGCAGATCTGATTTTATGACAGTCATATAAACCCAGCCATAGTAGCTCATATCTTTTTACTCAGACATTATTTTCAAAATATCTCTAGTCCAAATGCAGAAAAATAGGTTTTAGTCAACATATCCAAAATTGAGAAAGATCCAACGGTGGAAACAAAAGTTATGGCCTCCTTACTGAGACAGACTTTGACTGTCACAAATATTTTCAGCCTGCCCAGCATAATGAATATTTTCATTTTGGTTTAAAATATTCAAGTGCCACCTATCCAAATATTTTATAAACTTTAGAGAATTATATTTCTAATATTTATAAATATTTGATGTTATAAATAAGAGTAATGGGGAAAGTGAAAAGTAGAAGTTAAAGAGTTTTTCAAGATTCGGTTATAAAAACTGAATAAAGATTTCATGTAACTATTTATTGTGAAAGGATTGAAAGAGGAAGGGTTCTTCTTCTTTTTCTTTTCTTCGAGCATCTTGTGGGTGAGGGACAGTAGATTTTTATTTGTAAGGGAGGAGTTGAAGCTTTCTAAGCAATGCTTTGTACAGAAAATATCAATCTTTGAGTTAATTTTCAGACATGAATAGAATGCAGATGATATCTTCAATCTTTGTGTTGCTGATATTCTTCTCATGACTGTAGCTGGTCTTTGAGCCTTTGCAGTTTTTTATTAATGTATTTTCTATTATAATCAATTGTGTATGTGGATTTATTACAAGTTTGTGTGCTTGAAAGTAAGCCATATTGGAGCAACGACTTTCTCTCTTAGTTTTTAGTCCAAATGCTATCCATAAGTGTAGAAAATTAAACTTTGATTTAATGGTCTTCATTTATATCTGTTTTGTAAGTCTTTGGCATTCATTTTCATGGCTATGGATGAATGTTATTTTCCTTTATTGCTTTCTGGTTAAAAGCATATCAACAATTTAATTCCTTGTAAATCTTCTAAGAGGGAGTTGTACCTCTCAATTCAGAGGAAGATTATCACTTCAATGATAATCTATCCAACTGTTAGTACTTTTGTCCTTCATTCTGGGCATTTTGAGTTTATTTGTACAGTTATCTTCGAAGGACAAATCTGTTCACTAACACATGATAAAATATTTTGAAAGATCTAGATTAACCAACACTGGAGCAAAGGAAATAGCTTCCTTGATCTTTTAGAAGGCTTCCTTTGCCTAACTAGTCCATTTGAAAGGCTGATCCTTTCTTAGCATGAGGGTAATCGACCTCATCATACCTCCAAAGTCATATATAAATCTACTCACAAAATTAATATTTCCCAAGAAAGATTAGACTCCCTTCTTATTAACTGATAGAGGTAGCTCCTTGATATCTTTGACTTGATTAGGGTCAATCAAGATACCATCCTCAGACACCACATGTCTCAACAGCTTTCCTTGCAGGACTCCGAAGACGCACTTCTTTAGATTCAGGGAGACCCCAAATTCTTGGCACTTTTGGAAGACCAATTCTAAATGATCAAAATGATCCTCCTTTAATTTAGAAAACATGGTGAGATCATCAAATTCGATCAGTATGATTTTATTTATCGGTTCTCTAAAAGTGATGCCCGTCACCTACTAAAATGTGGTTCTCACATTAGAAAGACCAAAGGGAATTTCAGTGTATGCAAATTTTCCTCACTTAGTGGTGAATGTTGTTTTATGTTGGTCTTATTCATTAACTCTAATCTAATGTATCCTAAAAAAGCATCTAATAGAGAGAAAATTTATAAGCCAACTATTGTTTGTATAATTTGCTCCATAGAAGGCAGGGGATAATGATCTTTTAGGCATGCTCTGTTCAGATCTCTAAAATCCACACAAAGGTGGATGTCTCCATTATTTTTACGAACTAGAACTAGGTTGGAAACCCAATTTCTATGCTTAATTCAATATATTATCCAAGGATCAATTAAATTTTTCAACTCTTGATCCATTAGAGATTCAATTTTAGAGTTGGATGGCCTTTGCTTTTGTTGGATAGGATTTTCGCCTTCTACAAGATCAATGGTGTGTTGAGTGATCTTAGGATCATATCCTTTTAGGTCATCATAGAACCACACAATGAATCCTTTATATTTGTCATAGAAAGATGTTAACCTTTCTTTATCATGTTGAGGAACATTTTTGCCAACCTTTAGCTTCTTTCCATCTCCAACATGGAGATTGGTATAATCTCCTTTGTCTATTGTAAACTTTATCTTATCATTTCCTACATCATCACAATCAAACAAATTTTGAAGGGTGATCAAACCTTTCAGGAGCTTGTTAGATTTGAACTAGATAACTTGTTCTTTATACTTCTACAACTTTAGGTTGAAGTTATTCGACAAACTCACATGATTGTTGAATTAACATTGCAATTTGAGAATCACTTTCAAACAATTGCCAATTCTTATCATTGTTCAGGATAGCTGGTCTCACAATCACTCAGATGGAGTGTTTGTTTTCTATCAAATTAGAGACAAGATCAAACTAAGATCCTATTGTAGCCAGCTGATCTACGATTGTATTTTGATTTCTAGGAATCCCTTGAATATTAAAAGCTTCAAAACTCTTAATCAAATCTCAAACCCTATGTCTATAGGAAGGCCTACAAACATTCTTAGCTACATAAGTACCTTAAAATTGTTTAAGTACCAATTCAAAATCTCCTAGGACTTTCAACTATTCGATACCCATACATTTTGCAAGGCTTAGTCCTTGCACTAGGTCTTCATACTCATCCTCATTATTTGAACAAGCGAACTAGAAGTGGAAAGATCTAAGAGTCTTCTCTCTAGATGGAGATGTCAAACAAATACCCACTCCAAATCCAAATTTACATCTTGTTCCATCAAAGTGCAGCGTCCACAATTTTGAGGTGTGGTTTTCCTTATCATCCTATATATCTTGTTGGTCTTTTATCACCTTGGGTATCACTTTCTTCATCATAAATCATGTAAGTCTCGATACTTGTGGCATGATAATTGCCAAATGGGTCACTATCTATAAATTCATTAAGAAAGACTTCTTCTTCAGCAGTCTAATCACCAGTCACCTCCTCATCCTCAAGTAATTCAGCATAATACATTTCATTCTTGGTGATAGATGTATGAGCTATATCAAAATTCATCATAGCTTCATTTTCTATGTGCTCTGGATGCAAGGGTTCAAGCAATATCTTCATTTCATACCCATGTTTAGTCCTAAGTATTAGGTGGGACCAATCTAGAGATAGATAACCACCTATTTTTGCAATGAAATCTTGAGACAGGAAAATACCTAAGATGGGAGGAACATCAATTACTACCACTTCATGTGGCACAGTGATACATGGATAAGAATACAAGGTTAATGGTAAATCTTTAATCACACCTATGGCCTGAACATTATTTCCATCTAATTGCATGACCCCTATAGCTAAGGGTTCATATTTAAGCTTTAAAGATTTGACTATCTTCTTAGGCATGTTGTAGTACTAGCGCCATAATCAATCATATAATTATGAAGTAAATTATCTCCTACAATAAGAGTTAGAAAGAAAGGAGTGGGTTTTGGCTTATCTACCTTTTCTTTCACAGCTTCATTCCCATCATTTGTGATTATTGCAACTTGATGTGTCTGACCTCCAATAGTAATTCCTTTATCTTTTTTCAAGATGGATCTTCCGACTAGCACTATTGATGTTGTCTATTCATGTTCTTCTAAGGCTTCACGCAACAAGGACTTTTGTTCCAGAATAGCCAAAATATCCCACAAAGATGCATTAGTGGGAGCTCTTTTAAGCTACTTAACTATATTAAAAGATGTAGGAGGTAACAACTTTTGTTCTTTAGGCTTTGATGGGGACATTTCCTTGGGCTTTTGAAAAGGCTACACTATTGTGGCTTGATTCAAGCCTTTATCAAACCCCACTTTTGATTGTTGAACCACTAGTTCTCTAGTGAGTCTCCACTTTAAATGAGTTTTATAATCATATTGTACTTGAGGAGTCTTTGACAAGGAAGATCTATTAGCAAATATTGCTTCGTCTCTTTCCATCCATGAGAAAAGTGCAAGATTAGGAGCAATTTTAGCTTCTTGTTCCAATTACATATCTTGTATCTAAGTAGTAAGTGCAACATTATCCATTCCTAGAGATGAATAAGCATAACTCTTGAATCCAGTGTGATGCCTTGACTGTGTTTCTAAGCTACCTTTTGTTGTAAATTACTATGTGGTAAATTTTGTGGCATATGTGTTTCATTGCAGGGGAAACACAAAGCATTAGTGTCGTCAACAAGATTATTTTTCCCTACTTCCAATTCTCAATTTTGATTTGGAGGGATAGTTTGCAATGGAGTAGGAACTGTTGTTCTCAAATTTTGATTCCCTCAATCCCCTCTGTAAAAAATTTTGAAACCTCTATTGCATATGGAGATGACAACAAGAAACTAGAATTCTAGAAAAACATATAACAAGGTTTCTACAAAACCTTCTACACTTTAAGCTTATCCAAAGCTCAGGTGGGTATACCTCTTATGAATACTTTCATAATTTTAATATGAGATCCAAAGCAAACCAATGCTAAAAACCTATGAACCTCATCACCTCAATAATACTGAAACATTAAAAGAAAACATGTGTTCATTTTCAGTCTTATCAGACTTAATCAAATCTTGATTTACATCATATTGCACATCCTTGTGTGACAAAATCATGGGCTGATTAGTAACTTCTTTGTTTGAACTTATTGTATCATTATCATCATTCACATAATCAGTAACACTTAATGATCCCTCGGTATTTGATACTTCAACATCAAATACATCAGCAGCATGTAAAGACCGATGGTCATCACCATCATTGTTTTCATTATTATTAACCTTGGGAGATGCATGATTTACTTGATTATTTGCAGCCACATAATCAACATAACCGGCATACAAATCAAATGGTACATATTCTTCATATAAATCTATCTTTGTATTAGCATTGTCACAAAATTTCTCACTGATCATTTCATCCGTACTGTAAGAGATAACTAGCATTGGCAGCAGAGATTCTTGACTCTCATTTAAATTTGAATCACATATATCAGCAAAACCATTTGGAACAACAAAGCTTGACATATTTTGACAAGGAATGTGTTGCTTAGCTTCACATTTACTTTCGCCATTGAAGGTGTTTTGACAAGAAACAACAACCGATACAAATCTCTTTGAGATCCCAAATTTTAAGTTATTTTCAATGTCCCTAGCTGTGTTAAAAGTTTCATGCAGAGTTTTGGGTTCTTTGTTTCTTAATAGGAAACCCATCTTCTTGTCAAAAGAACTCATATAAATTTCCAAACATACTTTATCATCGAACTTATACTTGCTGGAAATTTTAGATAATGTTCATGAAAACCTAATATTAAATGTCGGTACCAATTCATCTTCCTTGATTTGTATGTATGTGAATTCTCTCAGCATATCATAATCACTCACCTTTTTAGCAAATTGGTCTATGAAGTCTGAAATTAATTCTTCCCATGAGGAAATACAATTTGCTGGAAAAAAAGAAAACCAATCCCTCGCATCCTCTTTCAATGACTGGACAAATAACTTCATGCACACATATTCTTAACAAACTTCAAACTCTCCCATCAAATCTAAAAATCTTTTCAAATGTTGACATGTTGATTTTGATTTCTTCCCACTGAATATTGGTAAATACTTTCTAATTTCTGTGGGTATAAGATTTGGGTAACCCGGAATACCTTCAAACTTTAGAGCAGCATAATACTTCATACTAAAAATTTTCCTATTACATGGTTGTGACATTTCACTAGGCATGGCTATATGTGAATGAAATTGGGGCTAAAAAACTTCACTACACATTTCTTCTTACTCTCGCAAATAATTGCACAACCTTGGATAGAACAATGAAACACTTCAAGCACATGTCATTATTCAAATCTATTCATAACATTGCTTGACACAAAGATTTCTTCAAATTTGCATATTACGGAAGAACATATATGTTGGAACTTCAGCAAAATAGATATGCAAATGGACTTGTACTTCCTCTCTTTCCCTCTTTACTAGTGTTGTTCACTTAATGGGAAAACTATATTACTCATTCAAATTTTTAGAACAAATTGTTTTGCATTGAAACTTCTGAAAGTACCTGGGTATTTTGCAGCCATAAACTCTTGTAGATCTGAAGATTAACTTCAACTTTCAGCACGGTCTTTTACCTCAGAGTCACCACCTCTTGCATAGAGGACATTTTGAATAGAAGAATACCATTCAACAAATATTTAATTCTTTATTTCTCCTTCAATCTCGTTGCAACCAATTGACTCCAGGCCACAAACATATAGATATGGGAAAATCAACACCGAATCTATGTGTATCTTTCTATTGCACTTTATATCAAACTTTTATGATGAATAATTTATGTGTAAATCTGCATTAGCAGTGATAACCCATATCTCTGCACTATATATAAAATCATAAAACCTTATGCAATACTAATTGCATAGACATTCAACACTGGTATGAACCATGGAGTTGCCACCCAAATAAGGAATTGGGGAAAAGTTTGCATACAATTGCAAGGACTTGCTCACAACTCAGCAACATGAATTTACTATTACTCCTTCATAAAATATGACATGAAATAACATATCATTCTACAGATCCAGAATAATGAACACTCTCTTCACCATAAAATCACTTTCAACTTTGTGCATATACAATGGACACACTGGCTGGATATGAAATTGATAGGACAAGGAATACATTCAACTTCTAATCTTATCGATCAAACATTTGAATCCATTTATTCCCCAGCAGAGTCACCATTTTTGTTGTTCACCAAAACTGGTTAACCCAAATACACCTGCAATTGATCTATGAAATAGCCAATTTCAATCTATGAAAAATTCAGGGCTTGGACAACATAACAAGGATATGAATCCTTCTACACTTCAGGCTCTGCAAAACCTAGGTGGGTATACCTTTGATGCATTATGATACCACGTACTAAGAACATTTTCGCCATAGAACAAACACTGTAAGAGCATGAGCCAGGTCGAGCCCCAAAGTGGGTCCGACTAAAACAAAAAATTGTTTTCATGTAACTGACCTTCGAAATGCCTCACAAACCTTAAACATACCTCTGGAATCGATCGGCACCATTTTCTGATCATTAAACTGAGTTTTGCAACTTTCAGGTGCTTGCGCCACATTTTCGCATTTAATCTCAAAGATGTAATTTTCAAACTGGTCAAAACATCTTTCTGGACTTTGCTAACTGATAGGCGTGTACTCTGATATATAAACATGAACTCTGCCAAGCGGTTTCTCAAGACAAATCCCGAGTGAAGAAATATTAATGGTCAAAGATGACCAACTAGCTTTGTCAACATTGCAGACCTGATAAAGTCAATGCATAGGGAACTTATGATGCCTTTCTTAAAAATATCAAAGGATCTTCGTAGACCCTCAAATCTAAGGCATAGGTACCTTGAAGTACATATCAAAACTTAGAATGCTCAGTTCAACCAAAAGGCTGACTGGGTGCAAATGGTGCGCTCATGAAAATAGCTACTTTAACTGATGCGGCAATGAAAGTACGAAACACTAAATAAGGCGGCTCAAGAAACCCTTTTGAAAACTGATCAAACGGATTGGCAGGAGCTTGAAATTTCAAACATAGCTTGTCTTTTATACCAACAATAGCCCAAAAAAAACATTTTGACATGATATTCACCGAGCATCTTTTACAAATGTGCAAAGCGAGGCTCTGACTAGCTGTCGAAACAGGGACTTGTGCAAACCATAAACTGCAAACGGATTGAGCTTACCAAACTGAGAAAATGGATTCACAGGGACTTGAAATTTTGCATGTTGACTCACATTTATGCATACAATTCAATAGACCTTGAATTTCACCATGACAATCAACCAGTCAAAAGTTATAGGCGCTCAAAGTAGGCTACTTAATAAAATTTGCATTTGCACCTATGTTGGACTTTCAGCTCACCCCTTGAAATGAGTACCTGTTCAACTGATCCAAATTAAAATCTAAAAGTTTCAACACACTACATAGGGCAAATGAAAGGTGTAGGACACATTTCCCAAGCCTTACCCTTTGAAAATCAACTGGCTCCATTTTACCCTCTTTCTAACTAGGCCACCTGAATGAGATTAGGTGCCCTTCTGAAAATGATAAAGAAAAATTTTGAAATGGCCCTCTCAAATTACTCAAATTTAATGTGTCCCAATAGGAACAAACTGTATGATTTGATTATTAGACTAAGCTTGAGAAGTTGCCTTTGCACCTCCTTGAAATTAATTTTGTCAGTATGGAGGCCTTCTGCCTTGATAATTTTGAAATGGTGGCTTCAAAGGCATCGCTTGTTCTCACTTGATGTTAATTATTTCATTAGAAAAGGTTTGCAACAAGTTATTCATATCATTCATCTTCGTTGCCAAAGAGGTTGAAGTAGCAACATTGCTCTGTGATGCATTGGGATACACGTACATAGACTAAGGAGGTGTAGATGAACTTAGAACAACTTCCCCTTGTACCAAAGCTAAAAGTTCAGGGACTACTGACATGGGAGGCCTAGGAAAATCTTCCCAACATCAATTAGACTATTATCATCTCTAGCTGCAAGACTATAGGCATCTAGTAGTGTATTTCCACCAAGGGACTGGATCATGACAGATATATCTGAGTTGAAGGCTTTGAGGTAGAAAACAAATGGCATATCGGGAGGGGGACGAGCAATAGTTAAGATTCTTTTCTAGGTTTTATGGAATCTAGTGTTGAAATATGTTATAGCTTCTTGAGGAGCCCATTTGATGGTAATCAGTTGCTGTAGCAAAGAGGACCGATCTCTTTTCTCTATAAAATGCTCAAAAAAGAGATCTCCAAGTTGATCCTGGTCTCGAATTAAATTTGGTGATAGGGAAAAATACCAATCTTGTGCTTTACCTTTGAATGAGGATGCAAGCAACTTCTTAGTGCCACATTTTGTTGCATAACATTATGCACCATACACATATCAGCTACATCTTACAGGTTTTCTATAGGTGTTTTGGAATCCTCTCCAGTGAATTTCGATAAAACCTTCAAAGTAGATGCAAGGACGGGATCCCATGTTTCTAGAGGAGTTGGTGGAATTAGAGGGATTTTGCTATTCGCTATTTTGAGGAGCCACCATTTGCACTTGGACTTGTGTTTGGGATTGTGTACCTCCTCGTGGGGCTCTCACTTGGGCTACTATTACTAGCTATGGCACTAGGAAACTAGGATTTAATTGGGTTGGGGATCTAGTAACAAGCCTACAACTCATATACCCACTTATAACTTGATAATGTTTTCATTCCCATCGAGATGGCTAGAAAATGAACTATTGATGCATAAAAATACTTCAGGACAATAGCCTTATGGGAGGTCCAATAAAAGGGGAACCTATTGTGCTTCACTGGATGACCTCTAGGATTTTAAAAGCCAACTCTTCATGCTTAAAGGGAAAAGGGAGAGAGAAAAACTAAAAATTAATCTAAAGTAAGGCATTGATATGTCGAGAATATAAAAATTAAAACTTCACACAACATAGAAAGTAATACATTAGAAGCATAACTAAAAGGCCCAACAATGAGACATTAATTATAAAACAACTATTTTCTATAGATTCATTCAAATGGAATAATGTAACCTTAAAACACCATTACTGAGTTGAAAGAGTGCCCAAACATGATTTTACCAACAAAAGTTATATTAAACTTACAAAAGCTTTTATAGATTACAGATCTTTAGCTTTTACTTCAAAGACACAAAACACAATCCCTTCATTAAATAAAAATAAACAAACACAAAGGCCAATAAATGGCATAGTCTGAGTGTCTATTTGCATAAACTAAAGTCGAGAGCAACTGCTAAGCTTGTTCCTCTAAATGAACCTTATAAAACTGATAGCTCCTCACCTTTTAAAGAAATTCCTCCCTAGCTGGGACACCTAAGGAAACAGAAAAACAATCATGAAAAATTGGTTGTGGCTATCCACATTTAGAAAAAATACCCCCTTCTCCTTCACAAGCATCTCCTTTGCCACTTGAAATCATCATTTCAGTCTAAATACTTCAACAAACTAATCCTCTGCATTATACTTCACATTTTCTAAGGAGGACGCTTGGCACCAGATCGTGCCTTTGATTATACCATGCTCAGTGTGAAAAATCTTGGCATCCTACTTTGATAATGCATGGCATCTTGCTTGGTTGTGTAGGACATGTGGCATGTGGGCAGAGATTCTCCTCACCTTTTATTTTCTTTCCCTTTGAGATTGTGCAAAAGAGGCATGTGGTAAACTATTGAGATGACACGTGGTGGTCTCAGCGCGAAGGATTTATATTACACAATGACCTGAGAAAGCACACAAGGAAGGAACACTTAGTGGGCTAATAGGGCTTGGTAAAGCTAAGGTGAAAGTGTCACTCTCAAAAGTATGCCTAGGTGACACATGGTTGAAGAAGAGGGCCGACTTTCAATAAATCGAGACATGAAAGATAAACAAAAAGAAAGCCTGAAGGGAAACTAAGGATTTTAATTCACAAGTATGAAAGAAGTACATGGAAATTTTGTTAAGTGTTTATAGAACTTCTCTACATGTCCTGCATGATAATGGTTGATCTTTTTGGTGCCACATATTATCTAGAGTAGATTTTCAAGGTGTTTTGTGGTTGTCCAACTAACATGGCTTATTCTCTTACTTAAGTGTTGTGCATTTAGGGGTTCCTGACAAATTTGGGGGATTTAATGAGTTGTCTCTAGGTTCTACCTTGTCTCATCTTGAGATGCATTGTGTAAATTCATTTGGATGTTGTGTTTCCTTGAAGATGACTTGGGAAGATGTGCACCAATATATTTGATGATTGGGGCTATGTGGAAAGATGTAATTGTTAGAATCCAAGAACACTGAGAGGGGGGGGGGTGAATTAGTGTTCTATCAAAATGATCAATTTTAACCTTATTAAAACATGCATTCACCAACCGATTTATGTTAGGACCCGGAGGCAACTGAGAGGGGGGGGGGTTGGTGAATCAGCTGACTATTAATTTCAACCCAAATATAACTTAACCAAACTTAATGCATAATACCGGTAAACAAAGCTTTATGTCGGTTGACATTTTAGTAGTTAATTACAGTACCGGTAAAGTTTAATGTATGAAACAGAAAGACAAATAACATCCACAACACATAACACAGATATTTGTACGTGGAAACCCTATAAGGGGAAAAACCATGGTGGGAAACCTTACCTACAATCAGATGATACTACTGTAGATAGTATGTGTGTACAATATGGGGTTTGCACATGCAGAAAGGCCAACTACCTAGAGCTCACTACTCAATCACAAAATGGGAGTCACACTGACTACAATTGGATGGTTAAATCCAATGATAATGTACTACTCAAAATAGCATCTTCATATGCTGGATTCAGTACTAGTTAAGCTTTGATTTCCTTCTCCATAACCTTCCTTGAATCTTCAAATGATGTATGTGTGTAAATCTCTTCTTATATTTGCATATATTGAAATACCTTATGCTTTTTTCCTTATTACATCCCCTATCTCATTCTCACAAATGAGATCTTACATATATACCAAAACCTAAGACCAAATGTGTAGGTCGGCTTACAAATAATATTACAATAAAATTAATTAAAAATGAATCAATATGTGATGCATCATGTCGACTAAATGCATTTACAATAATAAAAAATCATCTCCATAACGTGTCGTGCTAATTTGGAATAGACAATGCTTGTCAGTCCATAACCTAGACCTATTTGTCGGTAACAACAAATATGCAAACCCGATTAGACCAATAACCAAATCACCAAAAAAAAGTGTCCAAACAATGTCTTCGACATAACCAAGTAATCTCCAAGTCATCCTTAGTGCCGATGAACAATATAACCTACTGGTGAACCAGATACCGGTGGCTGTGCATAAGTCACTGAACATGTCGGTGAACATAACCAAAGATCTCCAAGTGTTGATAAGTGTTGACAAGTGTTGACATCAATGACAAAACCAGTGCAACACATCCAAAATATCAACAATCTCCCCCTTTGGCATTGATGGCAACACAAGATGGAAAAACCATCTAAGTGCCAAAGTAGAAATGCAAAAAACCAAAAACCAACAATCTCCCAAAGAGATCATTAACCAAAAATCAAAATATAGATACAGAGAGTAACAATCTCTCCTCCAATGAAATAATCTCTCCCCCTTTGATATCAAATGCCAAAGCAATACAAAAACTAGATAGAACAGTTCATATAACTTATTACAAAATACCAACTTATCCAATTTATCCAACTAATCCCCTTGAGAAGTAGCTCTCCTCATCAAAGCCAGAAAAAAGATTTCTTAGTTAATTATGTTAGTTTGATGCCAAGCATCAACTGTCTAAGTCTCCACCGATGAGGGTATAACTCCAAGCTTCTCTCTGAGATATTCAAAAGTTTCCTTAGCTAAGGGCTTAGTAAAAATATCTATAATGTGCTCTTTAGTATTCACATAAACCAATTTCACTTCTTTTGCTTCAACATTCTCTTTTAGAAAATTGAATCTGATTGAAACATGTTTAGTTTTAGAGTGAAATACCATATTCTTAGATATATCAATTGCTGCCATATTATCACAATAAATGGCTATAGGTTCTTTGCATTTTACCTTTATGTTCTTCAACATTTGTTTAATCCATAATACCTGGGTACAGTTAGTTGTTGTTGCAACATATTCTGATTCTGTTGTTGATAAATATGTGCAACTCTATTTCTTACTCAACCATGAAATCTATCTGCTACCAAGAAAGAATGCTTTGTCAGTGGTGCTCTTTCTGACATCTACATCTCCTACCCAATTTGCATCTGTGTATGCACATAAATCAAAATTTTCATCTTTAGGATACCATAAACTAAGATTTGTTGTGCCTTGTAGATACCGGAAAATCCTTTTCATTGTTGGTTCATGATTTTCTTTAGGATTACTCTGAAATCTTTAAACAATACATACTACATTCATAATATCAGGTCTTGTTTGTGTCAAATATAGTAAACCTCCAATCATAGACTTGTATCTTATCGGATTAACAGATGTTGATTCATCCTTCAATGATAGTTTATCAGTTGTAGTCATAGGTGTACTTACCGTTTTAGATTTTTCCATGCCAAATTTCTTTAGTAATTCATTCAAGTACTTTGATTGATTTATGAATATACCTTTATTAGTATGTGAAATCTACAATCCTGGAAAGAATTTTATCTTCCCAATCATAGACATTTCAAATTCTTCCTACATCTTATTAGAAAAGTCTTTACACAATCCATCTTCTCCTTCAAAAATGATATCATCAACAAAAACTTTAATAACCCAGATGTCATCATTAGTCACTTTGTAGTATAAGTTGCTATCAACATTATCTTTAGTGTAACCAAGCTTCAAAAGATATGTGTCCAATCTAGCATACCAAGCTCTGGGAGCTTTCTTTAATCCATATAAAGCTTCCCTTAACCTGCAAACCATATCTTTGTCATCTGTCAAAGAAAATACATCAGGTTGTTCAATGTAAACTTCCTCTTCAAGATCACCATTCAGAAGTGCACATTTAACATCCATTTGATATACCTTATAGTTCTTGTGTGCTACAAAAGCTAAGAATAATCTGACTGCCTCAATTCTAGCTACTGGTGCAAAGGTTTCATTATAATCAATTCCTTCTTTCTGTGAATATCCATTACACACTAATCTTGTTTTATTCCTTATTACCTTACCATCTTCATTAAGTTTATTTCTAAATACCCATTTAGTTCCATTACATTTTTGTTTTTAGTTTGGGGAACCAATGTCCATGTGTTATTCTTTTCAATTTGTTCCAATTCATCTTCCATAGCTTTAATCCAATATTTATCTTCACATGCCTCAATAACTGACGTTGGTTCAATTTGAGAAATTAGACATACCTCTTCATTTTCTAGTCTTCCTCTTGTCATAACTCCTTGATACTTGTTCCCAATTATCTGACTTTCAGAGTGATTCAATCTTACATACCTGGGTGTATTCACTTGTTGTTGTTCTTCAGTCACTGTGGAATTCTCAGATGATGCCGGTGTGACTGGTTCAACATTCTGTACTAGTGTACTCATTGTAGGTTCATTTGTGATTATCTCTATTGTCGTTTCAGAGTCCATTGACCTTAAATTACCTCTAAACTATTCATCAATCTTCACATTTGCACTCTCAATGATTTTCTACAATCTTTTATTAAAGCATCTATATGCCTTGCTCTTAGATGAATAACCAAGAAATATTCCTACTCATCTCTCCTAATATAACACTTGCTTCCAAATATTTTGAAATATTTGAGAGTAGGAGTATTATCAAACCATAGTTCATGAGGGGCCTTACCAGTTTCACCTTTGATGTGAAATCTATTGAATGTGTAAATTGTTGTATTCACTGCTTCTCTCCAATACACATGAGGTAGGTTTGCTTCTGATATCATGCTTCTAGCTGCATCCAGAATAGTTTTGTTCTTCCTTTCCACAACTCCATTCTGCTGGGGTGTCCGAGGTGCTGATAATTGTCTTTTGATTCCATTCACTTCACAAAATTTATTAAATTCCTTAGATGTGAAGTCACCTCCTTGATCTGATCTTAAAGATTTGGTTTTTTTACCGGTTTCATTCTCTACCATTACCATGAATAATTTGAATTTCCCAAAAGCTTCTGATGTCTCCCTGAGAAAAGTAATCCAACACATTCTAGAATAGTCATCAATGATTAGTATAAAATATCTATCTCCTTGTAGACTTCTAGTTCTTTTCGGACTACATAAATCAATATGGATTAAGTCAAGAACATTATTAGATTTCTCTGGAATACTCTTAAAAGTTGTTCTAACTTGCTTTCCAAATTGACATTCCTTACATACCGGATTGTGAGGTTTACCAATCTTAGGTAAATCCCTTACTGCCTTAGTTGTACTAATCTTCACAATGCAATCAAAATTTACATGACAAAGTCTCTTATGCCACAACCAACTTTCATCAATATGTGCAATCAAACATGCTTTCTCACTGTTATTCAAATGAAAGACAGTTTGATTACCGGTTGCAATTTCCAAACCAGTTTTTTTCATGATTTTGCATTTACCATTCTTGAATTGTAACTGAAATCATTTTTCAACTAATTGACCAACACTCAAAATATTATGCTTCAAACCTTCAACATAGTAAATATTATCAGTATTGTGCTTACCATCAAAAGATATAGTGACTTTTCCTTTGATCAAACAAGCTTTATCATCCCCAAATCTTACTAGACCTCCATTGTATTCCTAAAAAGTTAAGAATTTACTTTTATCACCAGTCATATGATGTGAACATCCAGAATCAATGATCCATTCATCTTTTTCTTCAGTTTTAGCTACCAAGACCTGCTCTACCGATTGAACAGTAGGTGTTGGTTGATCTTCTGTTATAGAAACAAAAGCCAATCCATTGTTTGTCGGTTCCTCATCAGAATCATTAGTAACTCCTTCATCAGCATAATAACATGATTTGTCTCTATTCTTCTTAAATTTGTATCTCTGATATTCAAGGTTAGGCTTATATGTTCTTTTAGCTTCTTCTTTCGACCAATTTTATTGCAGTTAAAACATTTAAATGGTGCTTTACCTTCATACTTACTTCCAACTGGACCTTTAGGCATTTTCCTTGCAAATAGTGCTTCAAACTCTTCCAGTTCTTCATCCTCCCTTCTGATGTCTTCAATTTCTCTAGCATAGAGTGCTTTCCAATCATATTTATTAGATGATGATGATGATGATGCTACAGATGATGATGATGCCTTAAAATCTAAATCTATCTTAATTGTAGCAACATGACCAAATTCCTCAAGTTCAAAAGTTGAAAGTTTTCCGACCAAAGTATCTCTAGATACTGATGCATTAGGCATTATTCTCAATTCATTAATAGTAGTTACTTTCATTTTATATGTCGGTGGCAATGCTCTTAAAACTTTAGAAACAATTTCATCTTCACTTAAGAATCCTCCACAACACTGTATACCTAAAACAATTTCATTTACTCTTTCCATAAAAGCATAAATCCTTTCATCTTCTTCCATTTTCAGATTTTCATACCTGACCCAGAAGCATTCCAATTTTGCAATTTTGACTGTGGTATCACCTTCATTCAATGTTTCCAATTTGTCCCAAATAGCTTTAGCGGTAGATCGGTTTGATAATCCCATGATTTGTTGATCTGACAATGCGCTCAAAAGTGCTTCTCTTGCATTGCAATCATTCTCTTGATCTTTAGCCAAGGTTGGTGGATTAGGTTGACCTTGAGTAGGACCAACATAGCCATTCTTTGTAACATCCCATATGTCTTTTCCCATGCAATTTAGATGTGTCTCCATTTTGATCTTCCATATACCATAGTTAGTTCCATCAAGTTTCGGACTATCCTTCTTGAAATAGTTAGTTGCCATAGAATTTCCTCAAGCTGTTAAACTTCTACAAAAAGAGAACTTGGCTATGATACCAAGTGTTAGGACCCCGAGGCAACTAAGGGGGGGGGGGGGGGGGGGTTGAATCAGTTGACTATTAATTTCAACCCAAATATAACTTAACAAAACTTAATGCATAATACCAGTAATTAAAACTTTATGTTGGTTGACACTTTAGTAGTTAATTACAGTACCGATAAAGTTTAATGCATGAAACAGAAAGACAAATAACATCCACAACACATAACACATATATTTGTATGTGTAAACCCTGTAAGGGGAAAAACCATGGTGGGAAACCTTACCCACAATTAGATGATACTACTCTAGATAGTATGTGTGTACAATATGGGGTCTGCACATGCAGAAAGGCCAATTTCCTAGAGCTCATTGCTCAATCACAAAATGGGAGTCACACTGACTACAATTGGATGGTTAAGTCCAATGATAATGTACTACTCAAAATAGCATCTTCATATGATGGATTCAATACCGGTTAAGCTTTGATTTCCTTCTCCATAACCTTCCTTGAATCTTCAAATGATGTCTGTGTGTAAAGCTCTTCTTATATTCGCATATACCGAAATACCTTATGCTATTTTCCTTATTACATCCCCTATCTCAATCTCATAAATGAGATCTTACATATATATCAAAACCTAAGACCAATAAAATCAATTACAAATGAATCAATATGTGATGCATCATGTCGGCTCAATGCATTTACAATAATAAAAAAATCATCTCCATAACGTGTCATGCTGATCTGGAATAGATAACGCTTGTCGATCCATAACCTAGACCTATTTGTCAGTAACAACAAATATGCAAACCTGATTAGACCAATAACCAAATCACCAAAGCAAAGTGTCCAAACAATGTCTTCGACATAACCAAGTAATCTCCAAGTCATCCTTAGTGTTGGTGAACAATATAACCTACCGGTGAACCAGATACTAGTGACTGTGCATAAGTCACTGAACATGTTGGTGAACATAACCAAAGATCTCTAAGTGCTAATAAGTGTTGACATCAATGACAAAACTAGTGCAACACATCCAAAATACCAACAATATACTGCTACATATAGAATTGAAAGAAGTAAAGAAACCAATAAGACAATCACACAAATGAATACCATAACACAAAGAATTATACATGGAAAACATCAACAAGGAAAAACCATAGTGGGATTTGTGACCCACAATATCCATCAATTGGCCATATGAAAAGATATTACAAAATATAGGGGCCTGCACATGCAGGAAGGCTTATAGCCTAGAGCACACTTCTCAATCACAAAAGGATCCTCGTTGAATACATACAAATCTAGACTACAATCTGGATGATTGAATTGCAATGATAGCATCTTCTATGCCTAAATATAGTTTTGGTTAAGCTATGTTTGTTTCGTTCTGAAACCCTAAACCCTTAACGAAATACCCTTTTACATAAATATCCTCACATACATTATCTCTCTCATATATTTTGCATCTCCATTACATTTCATAATCTTACATATCCATATCCTTGCCTATTACAAAATGGTCTAATCAACTGACCTATATACTCCTTTACAATCCATCATGCCTTATGTCAGCTTACAAAGATGATTATAATATGAATATACATGTTGCTTAATAACATAAATACATGAATATCAAAAATAATTGTCAATGCCGGATCTCCCAAATGATGTTGGCCTCCAATACCAATAACCTGAATATAAACCATGTTAGCCTGCAATGTCGGCAACTAAAGAATTCCTTCCAACCGGTGAAGATACCTGTCAGTGTCGGTGTCGATGTCGATGTCGGTGCCAGTGTCGGTGTCGGTGTCGGTACACTACTAAACCAAAATATGAAGTCATAACATGTTGCCATGTTTTCATCAATGACAACATATTGAAACCAACCAATTGAGTGTCAATTTCTAACAATCTCCCCCTTTGGCATTGATGGCAACACTCATCTGAAAAATGATCATGGTTTCCATCTGTCGGTTTCATCCTGAGCCCGCTCCCCCTGAGCTGAATATCCATCTATGATCATAATCAAAATACTCCATATCTCCAAATCTCCTAAATATTTTTCACCTATATCTCCCCCTTTGATATCAATGCCAAAAATACCAAAAATACCAAAAATTGGGACGAAGAATGAAAACACTATACAAAGAATGTCCCAAAAATACCTTATCGGAGCTGAATATATTTAAAAATATCTAGATAGGCTTTCTCCAAAAGCCCTAGATAAGTATCCCAACTTGATTTGAAAGTGTCAGAAATAGATACAAGTCCATTTAACATATAGGCATATGACTCTTTCTCATTAAGCTCTTCCACTGTGGGCTTACCAACCATATCTATACACTCCTTCTTATGTACACTTAATGAATACAACCGGGGACTCACCAATCCTCTAAGACCTCTGGCTCTCCTTATGATTTTATCTTTTTCCCTCTCAAGAGCTAAAACTTGGGCTTCCAAAACCAAAATCTGACTATCAATAGATGTAGTCAATGAATGTGAACCATCAAAATAATTGACTATACCTACAATCTCCTCCTAAATATCCTTAATCCTTTTATCTATCTCAGCTGTAAGTAAACTTGTGTTACAACATACTCTATAAATATTAGTACACTGTGTTAAAGAATCATCTATCAACTTCAACTTATCATTAATCTCCTTCCTCTCCGACTCAATCATTCGATCAAATGTTGCTCTCTTTGCATGTGTAAACCTCTCCAATGCATGTTAGTTTGATATCTATTGTAAAGACTAAAAATCCTTTGAAATGTGCTCTATGATTATCTTAAGCTTTTCGAATGGGCTTGCTTCTTTGTTAAATTTTCACTCTGGGACAAGTCTATGCAAAATTGGGATAGAGTGATCAATAACTCCTTTGTCCATAGATCCCTCCTTCATCAATTTTTTTGCATCCATCATCATGAGCTTAGTAGAACTCATCTTCATTATGCTTTTCTTCTCAACCTAGAGGTGTCAATTGACAACAATGATGGGCTCACTACCAGTTCCTTATCGGATTCCCCTTTCTTTTCCTCTGATGGTTTAACTTTTATAGCTTCCTCACTTGCATCAGTGGCTTTGACACTTGGTGCAGTCTCAGTTATTGTCGGCTCCTCCTTAGGAACCGTGTCCTCATATTGTACATTCAGATCAGGAGAACTATTGTCCTCAACATTAGTAATTTGTACATTTGCAACCTTTACACTCTTTGATTCTATCGGTATCTCAACATTTTCCTATATATTAGTCTCTACCAAGGGCTCTATATCCAATATCTTAATGTTTTTCAAAATTGAGGGTGAAGTACCCACAATACCTTTACCTTTCCCTTCAACTGGGATATGTGTATTATCTATGTTAGGTTCCGTTGAAGTATAAAAACCATGGTTTGCTGAAAAGAATTGGACCCATGCCTTGTGGGTCTCGTTGATTATCTCATTAACCTTACCTAACATAAGACTTACTATTTTGTGCTTGTTGTGAAAGATCTTTCTATCTACAACGTCAAGTGTCCTATCCATCTCCTCTAGAGTAATAGAAACACAAATAGATAACAACTCCTAAATCTTTATATGCATGTCCTCTTCCATTACTGATAATCTTCTAGCATCTAAAATGTCATATAATTATGTTGGTATTTGGTTTTCAATTTCTAACAAGGCTTTCTTATAAATATCCAAATACAACAAAATGGATTCCTCAACTTCTCTATGTTTATCATCATCCAAACGCTCATAATAAATTGAACATTCTTCAACATACCATCTTTAGTTATTTCATCAACCAAATCTACACAAGTCTTGGGTGGAATAGTAGTTACATTACCAGATACAAGTGCAAGATCGATGTCATCCTTCTTTCTTCTTCCAGTACCAGATGGGGTTGAAGGTGTTTCTTTTGGAGCTCATTTCAGTGTCAGTACCCTGATTGTAACTTTCCTAACTGGTTGCTTTTTTGCTTCTACCTTAGTCTCTTTGTTTTTCTTCCTTAATACCCTTTTGAATGCTAAGGGTGTGTCATCATTAGATCCAGAGTCTGCTGCAATTTGCTCAATGAATATTTTTGGTTCTTTTCTCTTCCTTCCTTTCTCTGGAACAACATCAATTAATGCCTTGATGTCCTATGAAACATGTTCCACAAACTTGCTTGCCTTGACCTACTACTTCTCCCTCTTCTTCTAATTGAACTTGGTTTCAACAACTTTCTTTTCCTCTTAGCAGTACCAAAGATTTTACAGTTTCATCAATAGGTGCATCAATTAGCAACTGTGCATAAGCATCTAGAATATGTGCATCAACTTCATAACCCATCTCTTCAATCCAAATCTTTTGGGGCCTAACTGCCTCCATCAAAGTTTCATCTTTATTGACCATCAAGCATATCTCGGTTGAGTACTTCTCAACAATGTGCTTTGGAACCCTCTTCATAGAATTCATAGCCTTCTGAAATGCCTTAAAGTAACCCCACACTTTGCCATCTTGTTGACTACCCAATGTAGCAATTGATTGTTTTAGTTGTCTCCCTAATGGGATATCGAATGCCCATTGCCTCTTCCCAAAACCAAGAGTCTCATTAATGAAAAACATCATTAAACAAACAATTAGGTTTCCATACCGGAATGTTCCTTTCTTCTCACCTTTGATCTTCCCTAGGTTAATCAACAATTCATCCAACATCCAATCACATAGATCTAACTTCTCATTCTCCCTCATCATTTTATGAGTTGCATAAATGTAGGAGCTAAAAATAGAATTCAGTTGGTTTGATTGATTTACCTTGTAACCAATGACCATGCTTCTGAATTTGATATCTATGTCAGTGATAGTGATAATCCTCATTGATCGCTTATCCGATATTGTGTCGATGATCTTATTGACCTGATCATTAGAAACCTTCTTCTCGGGACATTGTCCAACCTACAATAAACTGGTGATTGCCCTGATGGCCTCCTTCAAAATCTTATATGGTTTGTCCAACCAGATAAATTCTCCATGCACTTTTCTTAAGACATATCTAACAATTTCATCCTCAAATTCTAGAATATCCAGAATGTCGGTAAACCCTAGATCCTCAATATGCTGGTACTTGGGCTTAATCTTTCTAGAATCTCACATTAACTCTCTCATGTACATGCTCTTAATATCACTCAATCCCAAATCCTCAATATGATATTGAATGTAAGCTCTGACATCTTTGACATATACAACTCCTTCCAGGACACGGGAAAAAGCACCAACCGAATCATCCAAAGTAGCAATATGTGGATATCGCTTGAAAATCGGCCTAGGATGGTCCTTGACCTCAACAACAGTGGGATTTGAAATAAACATGGGTACAGATGATGATCCTATTTCCATGATGAAAGATAAATACATGTGAATATCTGTCGGTGAAAACCCCTAAAGAACTCTTTCGATCACTGGTGAAATCGCTCGAGATGATATCAATTGCACTGAATTGCCTTAGACTTCCTTTGAATTGCTTTGAATCACTTTGAATGCAAAGTGATCAGAAATAAATTGAATTCATCCTTTTAACCTCCAAGAAACCCTAATCCATCATTGACATGAATGACTTCCAGTGGAAGATACCGAATCTCGATCAAACATCTCCATGTTGGATAAGAATCTCTAATGTCTAGAACATCTTCCAGAACCTCTTCTCGGGGCATAAGGAGTATTGTCATGAACTTTTCCTACCCACAAGGCATCTTCCTTAGTTACCAGATGAGCTTCCTACCAGTGCAGGAGCAACCTCCTCTATCGGTTGAGTAACCAATGCATTTCCATCTGCTGATTGTTCTTCTGACTTCCTAACCCATCTCTGGGTACGATCTTGCTAGATTTCATTAACCTTCTCTTTCCCTTTATTATTTGATCCTTCATTACCAACAGGTGGATTTTTGCTTCTACGGAACTTAGCAATATGTCCAACCTCATTGCATGCATAGCATGTAACATTATTCTTTTGAATTGCTTTGCTAAAATCAGTATAATTGCTTGACCTGCACTGATTAGCCATCTGTCCAAATCTTCCACATGCATAACATTTAACATTCATTTTGCAATATTATGTCTTATGACCATACTTATTGGATTTAGAACATTGACTAGGAGCAGAATCAGGGTTCTTATTTTCTCTATTTCTACATTGCCTAACCATGTAACCATAGTTATTACAAACAAAGAATCTACCATTAAATTTATAAGCATTAAACTGTTGTATCGGTGCCTTATGATTTTGATATTCATTTGCAATACCGAAACTCTGACCTTGTTCAAATCCAAGTCCACTGGAATCTCCATTTTGCCTTTGTCTTTTCAATAACTCATCTAGTTGTGCTGAACTAACCTTAAATTTTTCATTATACTCACTTGCAATAGTCAGATCATCTCTTAGAATTATCATTTGTCTCTCAAGCTCTTGTTCATTACCCTTGGATTGTACTAAATTAGTTCTCAACATATCATTTTCATGAACCAACCTTCCACATTCCTCAAATTTGTTTTCTAGAGATACAACAAGATTTTCTTCCTTTTTCTTCTGATCCTCAATCTCCTTTGACATCCTCATAGTTATAGCTTGCATTTGATTCCTCATGACCATGTTCTCCTGACTCAGCTTCAAACATCTCTCATTAAGGGCATCTTTCTCTTCATTATCCTTATTTTGTAAAAGTTCCTTCCTCTTAGCTTGAACATATGACATCCTCTCCTATAGGACAAAAAAGAATTCCTGAGTAGAATTCAATTCATCTTGTAACTTCAAGTTCTTCATCCTTTCAGCATCATAATCTTCCAGTGCTACCTCAAGTTGCTTCTACAAACTCATATCCATAGATTCCAGATTCAAGATCTTCCTCAAGTTGTTAAACATCCTCTGAGGCACAAGGCTCTGATACCAATTGTTGGAATCCAAGAACACTGACAAGGGGGGGTGAATCAGTGTTCTACTAGAATGATCAATTTTAACCTTATTAAAACAAGCATTCACCAATCGGTATACCGATATATATAAAATTGAAAGAAGTAAAGCAACCAATAAGCCAATCTGTGAGATTTTGCCAAGATCAAAAGCTCAATAAAAAGTACAAAATAGAGAGACAAAATATAGGACAAGAATAAACTGTATTCTCATCAATAGATAAAATGATCAAAATATTGTTCAATAGTTACATGCAATGAATATGATCTTGCTTATATAGGCAAGGCTATATGGATATGTGAGCACACAAACATGACATGTGTCTCAATAAGAAACAAGGGTAGGTAGGGATAAGCAGGGTTAGGTAGGAGAAACAATATAATATTCCACATGAGGTGAATCACCCACTGAATGTGGAATGTAACAACAAGATAAGACCATAAAAGGTGGAAATTCTTCTACACACACTATCCCAATGTGGCACAAACACCCAAGTGTCTCATACCCAAACTACTATGAAATGCATTATCCTAAGTAAACTTAAGTAAGGTGTAATAATATCCAACATGAATAAATAACTACACCAACACCCCCCCTTAAGTGCAACTTAGGGGAATGCACTTAAGTGTACAATGTAACTAAGCAATGCAAGATGGGTCCCGGCTACTAGGCAATGTTAGGTACCCATCTACAAAATCAAATGCATGCAAACCAATGCAATCTCTCATAAAGCGGGGAAAGAGAGAAAAACCCAACGGGAAAAAACCCTCCCCCAAAAGAGAGATGAAAACTATACAAGATAACTCTCATAGAACTGTGTGAGTAACAAAACCCCATGTGAGGAAAAAGACCCCCCCATATGAGAGAAGAAGATAAGCTAGGTAGCCCCCCCTCAATGTATAATCTGCACCAATGGTTGAAGCTTGATAATGAATGAAGAAACATCTCCATGAATGTCAAACAACATTCCTCCCCTTAGGAAGAAACAAAATCAAAGGTGTATCCATAAAGTCTCCCCAATCATGAAGGGAAGATGTAGGAAAAAAACTCATGATGAAAGGAATCTTTGAAAACCACTCAAGTGTCCCCATATTGATGCTAAAGATTACCCCCTCCAAAGGTAGTGAACTGCTCCACAATACTAAAAAAGGCACTCCAAGATCTAGTGGAGATGAATGTAGAACATGATCCAAAGACTCACATGTCTCCTCTAATCATAAAGACACCTCCTCCAATTGTTGTACATAAGTATCCACAATTATGTCAACCTTGAAAGAATGATCATGTAGAGAATGAACAAGAGGCTCCAAGTGTTCCCTCACAACAATCGAAGAAGGATCATCTCCACCAAAGAGAAGATGAATGTCATCAATTATGTCTCCCAAATTTGTAATGTAGGACTCCACAAACAAACCTGCAATGTCTGTCAAGTAGTCATCCCAAGAAACTGAAGCTTGAAGACAAGATATATCCTATTGCACTAAATCACAAGAAGGAAAAACTGTCACACTATCTGCATCATCAGGTGCAATAGGTGATGTGATATCAATAGGAAGATATGAAACACAAGGCTCAAGAATGGGGTCACATGTGAGAATCCCCAAGTTCAAGTACCCAAAGTTCTCCTCAAAACTTGAATCATCACAAGAAGTGTGATCATCCTATGTAGAATCAGCATGTGAATAATCATCATATGTGAAATCATCCTCATCAACAAAATCTGAAAAGGAGTATAACCGAGATGCATGATCCACCACCCCAATCGCAATGATAGCTCTAGTCTCCAAGTCTCTAATGAAAACTGACTCAGGTGTGAACTCCACAATTCTCTTAGTTGCCCCATGTGTGATTTGATAGATGGAAAGGAGATCATTTGTCAAATGGGGTACACACAACACATCATTGAAGGAGTTATCCCCAATGGAAATAGATCATTTCCCAATCACATCCATATATGTATGATTGCCCATCAAAATATGCGGCATGGTGCAAGGCTCAAATGTAGAAAACATAGACTGTGAATATGTCATATGATGAGAAGCCCCTGAATCTAGAATCCATCTCCCTGAATCATGACTTGTAGTAGCACAAAGAGATTTTCCTTTTCTTGTCTCAAAAGAGAGTATTCCCACTTGTAGAGGCCATGAATGCTTGCCCTTTCCCTTTTGAATGTGAGGAAGTGGAAGTTGACGAATCCTCCTTCTTGTAGGCATTAGGCAAATCAATGTTGTGCTTTTTGAGGATGTGTGTGAGCTCATCTATCTTATTAGAATGGCAACAACGCTCCTCATGACCAACCTTATTACAATAGGCACAAGTAGGTCTCTCCCTCTTTGGTGAATTGTCCTTCTTGGAAGAGGATGAATCTCCTTGTTGTGCAGAAGGTGGTGCTTTGTCCTTAGGCTTTGATAGACATTTCTTCTTGTTTGAGTTGTTCTTTCCTTGATTTCCTTTGTTCCCTTGATTTTCCACAAATGCTTGAGACTTAGAAGCCTTAAGAATGCCCATGCTTATCAACTTAGTTTGTTCCATCATCAACATTTTGGTGAAATCATCAAATGTAGGAATTGTATAGATTGAACCCATTGTCATCCTATGGGTTTGGAAACTAGAAACAAATGTTGCATATTCTTGTGCAAGCTTTCCCATCAAATTCAATATCAATTGAGTATCCTTCTTATCAATGCCACAATCCTTAAGTTGTGCCCTCAACTCTTTTGCATTAGTGACATAATCTTGTATAGTATCAAAGTTCTTGGGATCTAACCATTGGTATTTGATTAAATATTGCATTGATGAACTATTGTGTTGTTATTGATGTCAATTCTAACCGGTAATAATGTTGTTATGATGTTGTTTTGCAACCGGTAGGTGAGCTAGTGAAGGAAATCAATATTAATTAAGAAGTAGTGAGATCAACCATTAACCCTACCTATTGATGTGCCAAACCCTAACTGATGGAGCTTGGTGAATCGATTGTATTGGTTTATGATCAAATGATGAATGATAATGATTATGCCATGTATGCATGTTGTATGTGAAGAGTTTCAAATGGTTTTTGGCATGTAGAGATAATGGTTTTATCTTGGGAATGAGCGAGTACATTGCATGAAGAGGAAACCGTGTGATGAGTAACTAGAATCGATGGAGAAGTGATCAAGGAGCGATCGAGGTTGTATTGAACAATGTAAAATGATTGCTATGTAATCCAACGGTCATACTTGAACTGATTTGTTTGTAATCTCTATGAGATCTTAGGTTTGTGATGTGTTATCGACCTGTTGTTTGCGTATAAGGTCGATGACTTGTTTTGTTGTAGTGTTGGCAATTTTGGTTAAGTGTTAATGTGATTGATTGTCAAACCAAAAGGTGTATCTACAATATGTGTGAAGGCAGATAGGAACATGAAAAGGATCTAATCAAGCAGAGTAGTGATATTTACCATATCAGCAAACCCCTGTTGTTCTTTAGCAATTACAACATTCAAATCCCTTAATCGGGTAAGCTTTAACAAGCTTAGTGCTATCTAAATCCTCTAGCCAAGTGATCCATTAGCTTGGATTTGAAATTCTCTATCGAGGTTACTCCTAATAGATTATTGCTTCTAATAGGGCATTATAGTCAATCCCTTAACCGGGTGGTCCCTAACTAGATCTGTTCTTAACAGGACTTTTTGTAAAGCTTTAACAGGCTTGGCTCCTAATAGGGCAAACTTCAGAAGAGTTCATAATACTTGTGGATATTCATCCCCACTGTGGTTTTTTTCCATTTGGGTTTCCACGTCAAAAATCATTATGTCAAGTGGTGAATGGTTTTTTGTGGTTATGTTTGCTATGGTTAATTTGCTTAACTATTAAATCCACTTAAATATGATAAGATGACTGACAGTAATCTGAAATGTGCTATTACTATTGTTAGTAAATTATTTTGATGTTTTGGTTAAATGGTTTGAGAATTCCAGAGCTGTTATACTATTATTCTATTATGACAGTCAACCGGTATACTTGACAGTGCTATTACAGTTTGTAGTTCAATGTTTGAACTAGTTAGTTCTGAGATTGACTTGTGAGATTGTTTTTGAGTTTTGTGAAAGTTTTGTCAGTTTTCTATCTACTGATTCACCCCCGTCTCAGTAATTGTCTAGATCCTTATTGATTCATCATACCATCAATTTGTATCAGAGCATTTCAAGTCCTCTAGTGTCTAAGCCTAACAACTTGTTGTAAAGATCTAGAACATGATGAAGAAAGAAGGTCTGAAGTTTAATAGGGAAAACTACAGAATATGGAGTGATAGGATGAAACTATATATCAAGAGTATAGGAAGTCAATACTAGGAACATGTTGTTATACAATATATTGCACCTAGTGGGACTATGTCCGATGTTCAAAAGAAAGAGCAACAAGAGAATAATCAAGCATTGGAGGCCATTATCAATTCTTTATTTGATTGAGAGTACGTTGATGTCCATGGTATGGAGATTGCTTATGATGTGTGGAGGAAACTTGAGGAAATCTATAGCGGCGATGAGCATGTGAATATTGCCAAAGAAGAGAGTCTGAGAGGCAAATTTGATGAAATGCAGATGACTGAAGATAAGAATATTCAATAGTATGGTCAGAGGATCAAGGAGATAGTTGGTGAGATCAAGAGTGTTGGTTGTTTGGACTCATAAAATTTGAGTCAATTTGACACCCATTTTAAATTTCTACTATGGACTTTCAAATGACCTCTTGATGAATCAACCTAAATCGCCTGGTTTGAGGGTATGAAAAATAGAGTCAGCAATCCTCCCCTCGCGTGCCTGTGAAACATGGGGTTTAAAAACTCTTCTAGCAAATGCAATGGTGTTAAATGCCAAAATTCTCCCTGGTAGATGGCATGGTGTTTAGAAGCCAATGAAATAAGAAAATGTATTGTCAGGTGTAAATCTGAAAACCCATGATCCCTGCCAACATCCTCCCTCTTTTGCATGGTTGCAGACAGAGGAAAGACTCAAAAAATGTTCAAGCAAATGCAAGTGCCAGGCAAAGACATTTATCCCACATTGATAGTGGGGAGGGACTTTTCAATGTTTAAATGTAAAGCCGCACACTTCTATAGTATCAAAGCTTAAGGGCTTTTGGCAAGAGGTGGCTTGTGGCCCAATGGATCCCGCGTGCGCATCTCAAGGTGTCCAAATTTTGGGACAGATTGGCAAGAAGAGGCTAAAGGTCATGCAAATCGAGAAGATCCAATGACAGATCCGAGGAAGATCAACGGTGGAGTAAAATTCCAGACTATCAATGGTTGTCGTTGTACCCTGGTTGTGAAGTGCCCGAAATGATTACCCATACAATTGTTTAATTGTGTATTGTCTTTGATGTTACACAAATGTCATATCAGTCTACCGAGCTCAGAATGTTCGGCAAGGCAGTTAGACAGAGTCTACCGAGTTCAGACGGTAAGAGAAGCAAGTTACAGAGTCTACCTAGCACTCCAGAATGCTATACCGAGTTCGCAGTCTTTACCGAGTTCAGTCGGTCTTCGAAGAATATGTGAAGGAAAGTCAGTCTTTACCGAGTTCAGTCGGTCTTCGAAGAATATGTGAAGGAAAGTCAGTCTTTACCGAGTTCAGTCGGTCTTCGAAGAATATGTGAAGGAAAGTCAGTCTTTACCGAGTTTGCAGTACTTACCGAGTTCAGTCGGTTACCGAAGAATCAGCAGTGTTCACCGAGCATCAGTGAAATGTTTATGCAGCCGACCAAAGCAATATTTATTAATTGAAACTTGTATATGTAGCCGACCTATGTAATATTTATTGTAACTTGTAATTGGGCCGACTTGGTAACCTGAATGGTATATATGAGAGATCAAGTTGCGATTTGGAAGCGTGAGAAAGTGAGAAGTATGGAAATGTGAAGGAGCAGAAATGTGCGAATTCTGATATCCTTGAGGTGCAGAAAAGATATATGTGATCAGTAAGGATCTATTGGCGCAGAACAGAGATCTGTATCAGCAAGATAAGTTGTATTTAATTCAGATCACTTCATTGTTACTTTCTAACCATTGTAGCAGTGATACCGAAATCTCTTAACAGAGTTGGTCTAACAACCATTTTTGTAAATCCTCTGACAAGGTGACAATTCAGTTGAATTGTTCTTAAGACCTTTCACAAGGCCACTCCTAGCAGGGTGATTAAATCTTCTAACAGGGTCACACCTAACAGTGTGTTTTGTAACCTTTAACAGGGTTGGCTCCTAACAGGGCTCACTTCAGAAGAGTGAAAATCAGTAACTAGTTACATTGGTGGTTTTCCCAGAATTGGGTTTCCACGTTATATCTGGTGTTACTTGTGTTCATGTTATTTGTTTTATGCATGTTAATGTTTAATGAACAATGATAAGTTAATTTACCGAGTTTCAGCAGTTTATATTTAAGACATCTAAGGGACTTGTGGATTTATTTTTGTGGTAACTGATTCACCCCTCCCCTCTCAGTTACTCCATCCATATTTCCAACAAGATCAACAGTGGAGTAAAATTCCAGACTATCAATGGTTGTCGTTGTACCGTGGTTGTGAAGTGCCCGAAATGATTACCCTCGCGACATGGTGACCAAGTGGTGGGACCCAGCAGGAGAGCAACTCAGGCAAGTTAACAAGCGAGTAGGTCTAAGGTAGATCAACGATGGTCATTGATCCGCTATGCAGAGATGCACGCTAATTACCCATTGTGGATCAACGACTAATGATGGTGGCTAGTTGGATGCATAGACAAACCAAAGAGTGACACATGACAGAAGGGAGCCACTCAGGCAAGGTAAAGGTTGAGCAATATCAAGGAAGATCAGACAGTGGTGTGAAAGATCTAACGGTGGTCGCTGATCTATAATCGAAAAGTGCTCATTGGTTAATCCTCGCGGATCAGTGACAAAGCACATGCAGAAAAGGGGCAAGTTAAGGATCGAGCACGTCCAAGGAAGATCTAACGGCTGTCACTATTCCACAATGAGAAGTTGCACGATGAATATCCATCGTGGATCAGCGACAAAGAAGGGCTAAGGTCTAGTGGTGGGTCCGTTCATGCTGAGGTGGCAGGACAGGGACCCCGAAGCCAATCAGGGGGTGCCACATGGCAGAGTGCAAAAGGAGGATCAAGGGAAAAGTCAAAATTAAATATATAGTCCCAGCTATGGTGCAGAAAATTCAAAAATTTAAATGATTGTTGTGCAAAGAGATTGATGGCTGGCGGGTTATTTTTTGCCCAGATATAGACGTGTTAAATATCATTGGAAAGCTCTCGGAACGAGGAGTCATTTTTGCAACCAGTTGTGGCACACATCAAGTATCTCAAGAGCAGTTGCCTTGGGATTTCAGAAACTTTTTGAGTTTGTCAGAGAAGATTTTATGGAGGCCAAGTGTGTGAGTAGTTAATGTAGAAAGATTTGGGACAATGGTCATTGTCAGAGATGAAATCTGAAATTCTTTTGTCTTCCTTCTTATTTTGAGATCTTGTCATTTTGTAGGGGTTCTAGAATTTTTGTTAGAAGAGCTCCATATTTTGTGTTTCCAACTCTGAGTTTTTTTTCCAGAGTTTGTATAGTCTAATGTCTTCTTTCAAGTAATGGAATATATCTTCTTCTTGTAGGTGTTTCTTGTTGTAGGTTTATATGTATGTAAGGCATGCATAAATTCACACAAGATTGTCTCTAGATATATATTTCTTTGTTACAAATTAAATCCTCAAGGAGGCTGGAATTTGTCATCTCAAGGAGATTGTTGTGATTCTTTGCAGGCATTCTTCAAGGAAGAATTTAAATTTTGTATTGAATCATAAATAATGGAATATATTTTCAAGATCTAATGATTTTGTGAATGAGCTAAGTAATGCATTTATGTAAGGAATTAATTCAGGAATATTTGATGATGAATATGGATTTACAATAGAGGTTTTCATTTACAGTTTGATGTATGACTCCATGCCCTAGGATAAGGCACCGGTCTCGCAGATTTTGGGGATTCTCAAAGATTTTTTGAAATCAAATATCCATTTACTTTTATGTTTGTAGTTTTAGTTTGCTCCACCTATCTCAAGGTTCAACTTAGTTGAGACGTCAATGTAGATCTAGCCCATCTGCAGTAACCTCCTAGTTTTTAAGCCTTATGAGATCTATCTGCTTTTATTGATGCTATCATATGTGGGTAATGAGTCTGATTCAATGCATCAAAGGTACACCCACCTAGGTTTTGCAGAGCCTGAAGAGTAGAAGGATTCAAATCCTTGTTATGTTGTCCAAGTCTTGAAGTTCTTCATTGTATGAAGTTGGCTATTTCATAGATAGATTGCAGGTGAACTTGGTTTGCTCCTTTTTGAGAACAATACTGGTGGTAAAGTGGAAGATGCCACAGTGGTTAGTAAGGTGTTGAGAAACCTTCTATCGGTCAATGCTATCTGAGTTACAGCCATTCAGGAGATAAAGTCTATTGATAAAACAAAGGTAACTCTTAACTCCATCATTGGTAAACTTACTACATTTGAATTAAATGGTTATGATGGTAGTGCTTAGAAATCTGAATCTGCATTTAGAGCTTCAGTTTCTAACCCACCTATGAGGAAAAACAAAGATGTTAATCACAGTTATGAGTCTAGATCCAACAGATAAGTTGATGATGAAGATGGTCTTACCAAGATTGAAGCATTGTTGGCCAAGCGCTTACCTAAGGTACCGGTAAGTACATAGGTAAATTACCTTTGAAGTGTTTTGCATGTAACAAGATTGGACATATTGCAGCTAAATATCCTAATGGTGGCAATGAGCATAAACATGAGAAGTTTAAGAAGTTCAAAGGAAAAGGTAAAATAGATTGCCTCATTGCAGTTGATGGTGGTATCACAGATGAGGAATCTGAGGGAGATGTTAATGAAGACATTGTCTTTGTTGCCATTAAAGAGTAGACATCTGATTAGAAGGCATTAGTTTCTCACATGGATAGTTCTAATGATTGGATCATAGATAGTGGTTGTTAACACCACATGACCAGTGACCAGAGTAAATTTCTTACTTTCAAGGAATTTGATGGAGGAGTTGTGAGATTTGTAAATAACTCTCCCTGCATGGTAAAAGGAAAGGGAACCATTTCTCTTAATGGAAAGAGGAGTGCAGATGATGTCTACTGGGTTGAAGGATTAAAGCACAATCTTTTGAGTGTAGCTCAACTCAATGACAAAGGTTATCCATTGGAATTTAAGAATGGAATGTGCAAAATCTATGGGAGCAAAGGTGAACTGATTGCAACCAACAAGCAAACAAAAGGTAACCTATTTCACCTAAACCCTAAAGTCAACAACTATTTAATTGCTAAAGTAGATGATAGTTGGCTTTGGCATCAGAGATTTTGTCATAAATTTTGATAAAATTGTCAAAGTCAGTAAGTCCAAGTCAGTAAGAGGTTTTCCTCAGTTGGACAAACCAGTGAATGCTATGTGTAAGGAATGTCAGTTAGGAAAGATGACATCCTCAACTTTTAAGAGCGAATCTTTCTCCACAGAACATTTGTTAGATTTAGTTCATACAGATCTCTATGGACCAATAAGGACTAAAAGTATTCAAGGTGATAGATATTTTATGATCTTCACTGATGATTGCTCAAGAATGATGTGGGTCACATTCTTGAAGGACAAAAAAAAGGCCTTTAGTAAGTTCAAGGCATTCAGGGCCTTAGCTAAAAAGGAAAGTGGTAAGAAGATAAAGTGTCTGAGGACTAATCAAGGAGGTGAATTTACTCCAGAGGAATTCACTAGATATTGTGAAGACAATGGAATCAAGAGGCATCTTTTTGCACCTAGGACACCACAACAAAATGGTATTGCAGAGAGGAACAACTGATTAGTTGTTGAAGTTGTTAGAATGATGCTAATACAAGGAAGAGTAGCAAAAAAAATTTGAAGAGAAGTTGTCAGCACAACTGTCTACACTATGAACCAGATATTGGTAAAGAGAGGTAAGGATAAAAATCCTTATGAATACTGGTATGGTAGATCACCTAATGTTAGTTATTTTAAGATTTTTGGCAGTAAATATTTTATCAAGAGAGGTGACTATGTTAGTAAGTTTGATGTGAAAAGTGATGAAGGCATATTTCTTGGTTACTCCACCAAGAGTAAAGCCTACAAATGTTACAACAACTAGACAAAGAGAATCATTGAAAGTGTTGATGTCTGAGTAGATGAGTATCCTGAAGTTTCAGGAGAAACCAGTGAGGAGAAAAAGAAAGATGAACCTTACATTCTAATTTTGGAACCAAAATTGATGAAGCCAGAAGCTGGTGAAGTGAATGTTGTAATACAAGTTCAACCAGAACTTGTAGATTCTGCAGAAGAAGATGATGATAAAGAGGAAGAAGAACCTAAAGATAATTATCATGTTATTCCAAGGTATGTGAGACTCAATAAAAAGTCCTGACCAGATTATTGGAGATAAAGATGTTGGAGTGTTAACCAGAAGAAGAATTAGAGATAATTCTTGCATGATCTCCACTATTGAGCCTAGAACTGCTAAGGAAGCATTTGGAGATGATCACTGGATCAAAGCTATGGAAGAGGAGCTTGACTAGATTGAGAAGAACAATACATGGACCCTAGTACCTAGACCGGTGAACAAAAATGTTATAGGTACTAAATGGTTATTTAAGAATAAACTAAATGAAGATGGAGTACTAGTCAGAAACAAAGCAAGATTGGTATGCAAAGGTTATGCACAGGAAGAAGGAGAAGACTCTGGTGAGACATTTGCACTAATTGCTAGATTGGAAGGTGTTAGGACTCTACTTGCATTTGCATCATATAGGGGATTCAAAGTATATTAGATGGATGTGAAGTCAACATTTTTGAATGGAATACTGGAAGAGGAAGTATAAATTGAACAACCAGATGGTTATGCTTTGACTAATGCAAAGGATATGGTGTGTAAACTACACAAGGCACTATATGGTTTGAAGCAGGCACCAAGAGAATGGTATAAAAGACTACATTCACACCTGAAGAAGATAGGTTTTCAAAGAACCAGTGAAGACAACAATATATATGTCAAGACTGAAGGAGATAAGATATTGGTTAGTGAAGTGTTTATGGATGATATTATGTTTGGAGGAAATGATGACATGAGTGATGACTTTGCAAATGAGATGAAAAGTGAATTTGAAATGTCTCTGGTAGGAGAGATAAAATTCTTCATAGGTTTGCAAATTCAACAGATGAAGAGTGGTATTTTTATCACACAGTCCAAATATGTGAAAGAGGTATTGAAGACATTTGGAATGAGTGACTGTAAACCAGTTGGGACACCAATGGTTACAGGTTGTAAATTGTCTAAGGAGGATGATGCCACATCTGTTGATGAAAAGGAGTACAGATCAATGATAGGGAAACTGCATTATGTTGTTCACAACAGATCAGATATTGCTCACGCAGTTGGATTAGTTACCAAATTTCAGAAGAACCCAAAGGAGACACACATGATTACAACTAAAAGGATATTCAGATATTTGAAAGGTACTATTGGTTATGGATTATGGTATCCATATGCAGGTAAATTTGATTTGAAGGTTTATACAGATGCAGACTGGGCAGCAAATGTTGATGACAAGAAGAGCACAACCGATGGTGCATTCTTTCTTGGAGGAAGACTTGTATCTTGGAGCAGCAAGAAGTATATCACAGTCCACTGCTGAAGTTGAATATGTTGCAGCGTATATGAATTATACCTAGGCAATCTAGATGAAACACATTTTGGAAGGATTCAAGTTGAAGATTACAGAACCAGTAAATATTTTATGTGATAACACCAGTGCAATAAATATTTCAAAGAACTCGGTGTTGCATGCTAGAACCAAACATATTGAGCTAGAATATCATTTCTTGAGGGAGAAAGTGTAGAGTAAAGATGTATTATTGGATCATGTATCTACTAAGGAGCAGCTAGTGGATATCTTTACTAAACCTCTGCGTAAGACTATTGTTGAGTATCTTAGAGGTCAGCTAGGGGTTGCGCCCCTACATGAGGTCAGTTGAGCAAGATGTGGATTACATCAGTCTGGGAGCTAATTGAAGAATATTGAAGCAAGATTGGTGTAGAGTCGAGTTACTCCATAGGGGGAGCATCAAGTTGCAAATTGTTGATACAGAACAGTGAAGTATGACACTGCATTTTTTACTTTCACTTTGGCATTGTTGTCAAAGGGGGAGAAGAACTATATGATTATGGAGAAGAATTGTATGATTGATAGAGAGGTTGGCACTAGCTAGTTAGCCAGTTACCAACTGAAGACATGGAGACTCAATTGAAGGAGAGTGCATGGTAAAATGTAAACCGAGATTCCTATACCTATGTATGTGCATTACTCTCAATCGTCGCAATCAAGGATATTGATATTTGTATTGCCATCAATGCCAAAGGGGGAGATTGTTGGTATTTGATTCAAGATTGCATTGATGAACTATTGTGTTGTCATTGATGTCAATTGTAACCGGTAATAATGTTGTTATGATATTGCTTTGCAACTGGTAGGTGAGCTAGTGAAGGAAATCGGTATTACTTAAGAAGCAGTGAGATCAACCAGTAACCCTACCTGTTGATGTGCCAAACCCTAACCGATGGAGCTTGGTGAATTGGCTGTATTGGTTTATGATCAAATGATGAACGGTAATGATTATGCCACATATGCATGTTATATGTGAAGAGTTTCAAATGGTTTTTGGTGCGTAGAGATAACGGTTTTATCTTGGGAATGAGTGAGTACATTGCATGAAGAGGAAACTGCGTGATGAGTTACTGGAATTGATGGAGCAGTGATCAAGGAGTGGTCGAGGTTGTCTTGAACAATGTGCAATAATTGTTATGTAATCGAATGGTCATACTTGAACCGATTTGTTTGTAATCTCTATGAGATCTTAGGTTTGTGATGTGTTACTGACCTATTGTTTTGCTTATAAGGTCGATGAGTTGTTTTGTTGTAGTGTTGGCAATTTTGTTTAAGTGTTAGTGTGATTGATTGCTGAACTAGAAGGTGTATCTGCAGTATGTTTGAAGGTAGATAGGAACATGAA